>NC_044560.1:109133388-109464899 GCF_007565055.1 Rhinopithecus roxellana | reverse complement strand
GTGGCCTGATCTCGGCTCACTGCAAGCTCCGCCTCCCAGGTTTACGCCATTCTCCTGCCTCAGCCTCCCGAGTAGCTGGGACTACAGGCGCCCGCCACCTCACCCGGCTAGATTTTTGTATTTTTAGTAGACATGGGGTTTCACCGTGTTAGCCAGGATGGTCTCGATCTCCTGACCTCGTGATCCGCCCGTCTCGGCCTCCCAAAGTGCTGGGATTACAGGCTTGAGCCACTGCGCCCGGCAACGGCCCTGCTTTTGAAAGCCCTCCCCACATCCAAGTGTGTCCCCAAGTCTCTGGGACCCTTCTCTCTGGGCCTCTGCCCCTTTCTCTCTGAGTCTGTCCCCGTCTTGGTCTCTGTCCTTCTCTCTTTGGGTCTCTAGGTCTCTGTCCCCCTCTCTCTGAATCTCTTTCCCCCTCTGTCTCTGCCCCCCCGCCGGGTCTCTGTCCTCTCTCTCTGGGACTCTTTCCCCCTCTCTGAGTCTCTGCCTCCCCCTCCCCGGGCCTCTGTCCCTTTCTCTCTGAGTCTGTCCCCTTGTCTTGGTCCCTGTCCTTCTTTCTTTGGGTCTCTGGGTCTCTGTCCCCCTCTCTCTCTGGGACTCTGTTCCCCACTCTCTCTGGGTCTCTGTCCCCCTCTCTTTTCCTCTCTCTCTGCCTTTCTTTTTTTATCCCACCTAAAAGGGACCCTAAGCTCCAGGCCCAGGTCTTGCTCATTTCTGGAGGCTGGCATGCGACGCCCACCCGCTCCTGCCACGGCCCCATCACTGCACCTTGTCCGTGTCGCTCTCGTGCAGGAGGTGATTGGCTTCCACCAGGGGCTGGTCCTGGGCCGGGGGCAGCACCCAGTGGCCCACTTCACTCCCGTCCAGGTGCCCGTCCTTGTTCAGATCCCGGAAGTCCCGGAACTGCTGCCTCTCCGTCTGCACCCACGCCGGCTCCTCCTCCCCAGGCTCGGCTGAGTACAGATCCGCTGGGGGACAGGACAGAGGGGACAAGGTCAGGGGCATCTCTGGGGGTCTAGTGGAGCTGGGGCCTGATCCTGGCTCTGATACTTCCTGAACCAGGCCCTTGAGCAGCTCACTACCCTCTCTCCCACCTCAGCTTCCTCTTCTGTTTCAATGGAATTAGTAACAAAACCTGACTTACAAGCAATCATTTATGTTACAGGTGAAATTCATTTGATGGGTTGATTGCATGATTGATTGATTTCATTGATACACACGTGAAGTAGTGTGTGCATTGGGCAAGGCAGTGCCTGGCACAGCGTAAGCAATGTCTATGCAGGAGGAACGTGCGAGGATGTTTGGGGCCAGTTAGCAGGTGACAGATATGCCAGGTGCAGTGATGACTGTAATCCAACACTTTGGGAGACCCAGGCAAGAGGGTCATTTGAGGCCAAGATTCAAGACCAATCTGGGGCCCGGCGCGGTGGCTCAAGCCTGTAATCCCAGCACTTGGGGAGGCTGAGACGGAAGGATCACGAGGTCAGGAGATCGAGACCATCCTGGCTAACACAGTGAAACCCCCGTCTCTACTAAAAAATTAAAAAAAAAAAAAACTAGCCAGGCGTGGTGGCGGGTGCCTGTAGTCCCAGCTACTCGGGAGGCTGAGGCAGGAGAATGGTGTGAACCCGGGAGGCGGAGCTTGCAGTGAGCTGAGATCCGGCCATTGCACTCCAGCCCGGGCGACAGAGCGAGACTCCGCCTCAAAAAAAAAAAAAAAAGACCAATCTGGGCAACATAGCAAGACCCTGTTTCTACAAGACTTTTTTTTTTTTTTTTTTTTTTTTTTGAGATGGAGTCTTGCTCTGATCACCCCACACCACTCCAGCCTGGGCAACAGGGCAAAATCCCATCTCTTTAAAAAAAAAAGTTTTTGGCCGGGCGCGGTGGCTCAAGCCTGTAATCCCAGCACTTTGGGAGGCCGAGACGGGCGGATCACGAGGTCAGGAGATCGAGACCATCCTGGCTAACACGGTGAAACCCCGTCTCTACTAAAAATAAAAAAAAAAAACTAGCCGGGCGAGGTGGCGGGCACCTGTAGTCCCAGCTACTCCGGAGGCTGAGGCAGGAGAATGGCGTAAACTCGCGGGCAGAGCTTGCAGTGAGCTGAGATCCGGCCACTGCACTCCAGCCCAGGCGACAGAGCAAGACTCCGTCTCAAAAAAAAAAAAAAAAAAAAAGTTTTTAAGATGAAATTTCGGTCTTGTTGCCCAGGCTGGAGCACAATGGCACAATTTTGGCTCACTGCAACCTATGCCTCCCGGGTTCAAGTGATTCTCGTTCCTCAGCCTCCCGAGTAGCTGGGATTACAGGCATGTGCCACCATGCCCAGCTAATTTTTGTATTTTTGGTAGAGACGGGGGGGGGGGGGTTTCACCATCTTGGTCAGGCTGGTCTTGAACTCCTGACCTCATGATCCACCTGCCTCAGCCTCCCAAAAGTGCTGGGATTACAGGCTGGAGTGCAGTGGCACAATCTCGGCTCACTGCAACCTCCACCTCCCGGTTTCAAGTAATTCTCCTGCCTCAGCCTCCCGAGCAGCTGGGATTACAGGCATCCACCACGACACCCAGCTAATTTTTGTAGTTTCAGTAGAGACAGGGTTTCATCATGTTAGCCAGGCTGGTCTTGGACTCCTGACCTCAAATGATCCACCCACCTCAGCCTCCTAAAGTGCTGGGAATACAGGTGTGAGCCACGGCGCCCACCCCAATTTTATACATCTTGATATGTTACTGTAGGGAGGAGTTAAGAAATAGGCGCCAGAGCCCAAACGTTCAAATCCCAGCCCTGCTTCTTCCCATTGTCTTTAGCAGATTCCTTCAACCTGCTGGGCCTCAGGTGTCATCTGTATAATGGAGGATAGTGACAGTTTCTGCCTTATAGAGCTGAGGAATGGAAGATGAAGTCTTAATGGGATGAAGTAATTGAGAAGACAGGCCAGGTGCAGTGTCTCATGCCTGTAATCCCAGCACTTTGGAGGCCAAGGCCGGCAGATCACCTGAGGTCAGAAGTTCAAGACCAGCCTGACCAACATGGTGAAACTCCGTCACTACTAAAAATACAAAATTAGCTGGACGTGGTGGTGCACACCTGTAGTCCCACCTACTCAGGAGGCTGAAACAAGGGAATTGCTTGAACCTGGGAGGCGGAGGTTGCAATGAGCTAAGATCCGCCACTGCACTCCAGCCTGGGCAACAAGACCAAGACTCTGTCTCAAAAAAAAAAAAAAAAAAAAGAGAGAGAGAGAGAGAGATGGGGACAGCTGCCAGCATCTGGGGCCTGTGACCGCTTGTGTCAGGGCCTGTCCTGTGTACGGGAGAAAGCTCAGGGGCATCCCTGGGCTCCATCCAGGAGATGTCAGTAGCATCCTCTCCCCACTAGAAGTAACAACCAGAAATATCTCCAGAGGCCACACTGGGCCTAGAGTCTTAGCTACTTGGGAGGCTGAGGTGGGAGGAAACCTTGAGCCCAGGAGGTCAAAGCTGCAGTGAGCCAAGATCACCCCACTGCACTCCAGCCTGGGCGACAGGGCAAGACCCCATCTCTCTCTCTCTCTTTTTTTTTTTTTAGAGACGGAGTTTCGCTCTTTTTGCCCAGGTTGGAGTGCAGTGGCGCGATCTCGGCTCACTGCAACCTCTGCCTCCCAGGTCCTAGCAATTCTCCTGCCTCTGCCTCCCGAGTAGCTGGGATTACAGGCACCTGCCACCATGTCCGGCTAATTTTTGTATTTTTAGTAGAGACGGGGGTTTCACCATCTTGGCCAGACTGGTCTCGAACTCCTGACCTCATGATCCACCCATCTCAGCCTCCTAAAGTGCTGGGATTACAGGCGTGAGCCACTGCTCCTGGCCCGACCCCATCTCTTAAGAAAAATAAAAATAAAAATGTTCTCTCAGCCAGGTGTGGTGATTCACGCCTGTAATCCCAGCTCTTTGGGAGGCCAAGGTGGAAAGATTGCTTGAGACCAGGAGTTCTAGTCCAACCTGGACAATATAGTGAGACCCCATCTCTATTTAATAGAGAGACACACACACATACAGACAGATAGAAAGACAGTGACAGAAAGAAAGAAAGAAAGAAAGAGAGAGGAAAGAAAGAAAAGAAGGAAGGAAAAGAGAGAGAAAGAGAAGAAAGAAAAATGATTTCTCATGCAGGATATGGTCAGAAAAAATAAAAGAATAAACAATGTTTTCGAACTTAAAAAAAAATTCCTGGCTGGGCGTGGTTACTCACGCCTGTAATCCCACCACTTTGGGAGGCCAAGATGGGCTGATCACCTGAGTCGGGAGTTCCAGACCAGTCTGGCCAACATGGTGAAATCCTATCTCCACTAAAAATACAAAAATTAGCCAGGCGTGGTGGCAGGCACCAGTAATCCCAGCTACTTGGGAGGCTGAGGCAGAAGAATCTCTTGAGCCTGGGAGGCGGAAGTTGCAGGGAGCCAAGATCATGCCACTGCACTCCAGCCTGGGCAACAGAGCAAAACTCTGTCTCAAAAAAAAAAAAAAAAAAAAAAAAAAAATTCCTTGTTAGCTTTCTCCTTGACTAAGTTTTTTGCCCACTAGGTGCAGGGACAGTGGCAGGGGCCCAGGGAGAACTCAGAGGGTATTGTGAGGGTCCGCCCAACATCCCATGTAACAGGAAACACAGTGCTGTGCAGACGCAGGTTCAAGACCAGCTTCCTGACCCCCCTCCTCAACTAAACATAGCCCCTGAACCTTGATTTTGTAGAAACTCCAGACCTCCAAGAAGGGACTTTGTCTGTGTTATTGTGTGCTGCAGCCTCAACCACCTGTATGCAGTAGGTGCTCAGCAAGTGTTTCCTGGGCCTGGCACACAGCAGGTGCTCAATAGATGCTTTTGGTGTCTGGTATACAGTAGGTGCTCAATGAATGTTGGGTGGCTGCATGAACTCAAGCAGTGAGTGCCCCTGCCCCCATGTCTGAGGGCCAATGCTCTGACGATGGGTGATGTACCTCCAGCTGCCCCCACCAACGCTGCCCATGCCTGAGGGAGGACAGGCGTCCCAGGAAGAAATTGGGGCCCACTCACCAATGTACTCCTCCACCTGGACATAGCCATCTTTGTTTCTGTCCAGGTCCTCCAGGGTTTCCTGGGGAGAGAGAGGCATTGAGGCTGGGGGCCAATGCCCCTGGCTCCTGGGGGAGGCTGGACCCCTGGGGCAAGAGTGAGAGGTTCTCTTGGAAATTTAGCTCTGGGCAGCTGTGGGGGGCAGGCAGAAGAGCAGTCTCAACAGGCGGCATGTGGGAAATGTGCGGGCTTTCTGGGATGTTATCATGATACAGGCACTACCTGCATTTACCGGGCGAGAGCTCGGAGGCCCCAATGTCCAGCAATGCACAGGTTTGTTGCACACAAGGAGAGCTGTCCTGGGTCCCTAATAACTTGCTCAAGCCCCAGCAAACACCCTTGAAGGGGAGAAGCTCCTTTACGTTTTAACAGAGCCTAGAAACTACCTCTGCTTTTTGCGTGAACATGCTATACTTTGGGGGTTCTTCTAACACACTTGACACCTCTGCTCCTTGTTTTTGTGCCCTTCTTGAGCAAAATGATTTTTGTTCCCCGATGTATTTATTTATTTTTTATTTTATTTATTTTTTTTGAGACAGAGTCTCGCTGTGTCGCCCAGGCTGGAGTGCAGTGGCGCGATCTCGGCTCACTGCAAGCTCCGCCTTCCGGGTTCATGCCATTCTCCCGCCTCAGCCTCCAAGTAGCTGGGATTACAGGCGCCCGCCACCATGCCCGGCTAATTTTTTTTTTGTATTTTTAGTAGAGACGGGGTTTCACCATGTTAGCCAGGATGGTTTTGATCTCCTGACCTCATGATCCGCCCGCCTCGGCCTCCCAAAGTGCTGGGATTACAGGCTTGAGCCACCGCGCCCGGCCTTGTTCCCCGATTTATATCCAAACTCATTTACTATAAGACTGTGGGCTGGGCTGGGCGCGGTGGCTCACGCCTATAATCCCAGCACTTTGGGAGGACGAGGCGGGAGGATAGATTGATCCCAGGATTTCGAGACTAGCCTGGGCAACATGGCGAGACTCTGTCTCTACACAAAAATTTAAAAATTAGCCAGGCATGGCTGGGCACGGTGGCTCATGCCTGTAATCCCAGCACTTTGGGAGGCCGAGGTGGGCAGATCACGAGGTCAGGAGCTCGAGACCATCCTGGCTAACACAGTGAAACCCCGTCTCTACTAAAAATACACACACACACACACACACAATAATTAGCCACGCACGCCTGTAGTCCCAGCCACTCCGGAGGCTGAGGCAGGAGAATGGCATGAACCCGGGAGGCGGAGCTTGCAGTGAGCCAAGATCGCACCCCTGCACTCCAGCCTGGGCGACAGAGCGAGACTCCGTCTCAAAAAAAAAAAAAAAAAATTAGCCAGGCATGGTGGCGTGCGCCTGGTGGTCTCAGCTTCTCAGAAGGCGGAGGTGGGAGGATCACTTGAGCCCAAGAGTTTGAGGTTGCAATGAGCTGAGATCGAGCCACTGCCTTCCAGTCTGGGCAACAGAGTGAGGCGTGTCTCAAAAAAAAAAAAAAAAAAAAAAAAAAGAGGAAGGAAAGAAAAAAAACTCTTCTTCTATAGAACAAAGCACATTTTGGTGTCAGGCATGGTGGCTCACGCCTGTAATCCTAGCACTCTGGGAGGCCGAGGTGGGCAGATCACTTGAGGTCAGGAGTTCAAGACCAGCCTGGCCAACATGGTGAAATCCCATCTCTACTAGAAAAAAAATACAAAATTGGCTGGGCACGGTGGCTTATGCCTGTAATCCCAGCACTTTGGGAGGCTGAGGTGGGTGGATCACCTGAGGTCGAGAGTTTGAGACCAGCCTAACCAACATGGAGAAACTCCATCTCTGCTAAAAATTAGCCAGGTGTGGTGGCGCAAGCCTATAATCCCAGCTACTTGGGATGCTGAGGCAGGAGAATTGCTTGAACCTGGGAGGCGGAGATTGCAGTGAGCCAAGATCACACCACTGCTTTCCAACCTAGGCGACTGAGGGAGACTATGTCTCAAAAAAAAAAAAAAAAAAGAAAGAAAGAAAGAAAAGAAATTGTATAGGGTGGGGCACAGTGACTGTCTGAGGGAAGGCCGGGGGCCTGGACCCCAAATGCGAGCACAGGGAGGGGGAGGCCAGATGAGGAGAGATCAGAGCCCAGGGGTTTGAGAGTGGAGGTGGGAAAGGTCACCCTCCCCTGACCTGCGCTTGTGGCCTGGGTTCCCTGGCAAGATGCTGGAGAGCCAGGTGACTGCGTGCCCCAAGATCTGTGCTGGGAAGCAGGACCAGAACCAGAAGCCTGGGTTCCTGGAAGGGTGTGGGATCCTGGAAGGGTGTGGGGGGCAGGGTTCCCCAGCCACCACTCACAGCAATCACGATGTCCCTCATGTGAGGGAACTCCTCAGGGTGCAGGAAGGCCGTCAGCTCCTCCCGAGTGGCCATCGAGTCCCCATCCTGGTCGGCCACCCGGAAACGCCGCTCATCCCGAGCCAGCATCTTTTTGTAGGTCTCTGCATCCTCCACGTCATGGAATTCTTCACCTGGGGAAGGACAGGTCTCAGTGAGATGAGCTTTAATGGAGGAAACACCAAGCAGGTTAAAACAAAGTAAATCCTACTGGACTACAAATATTTCTGTGGAGTTAATAATAAGTATATATCAATAGGCTGGATGCGGTGGCTCATGCCTGTAATCCCAGCACTTTGGGAGGCTGCGGCTGGCGGATCACTTGAGGTCAGGAGTTCGAGACCAGCTTGGCCAACATGATGAAACCCCATCTCTACTAAAAACACAAAATTAGCCTGTAATCCCAGCTACTTGAGAGGCTGAGGCAGGAGAATCGCTTGAACCTGGGAGGCGGAGGTTGCAGTGAGCCGAGACTATGCCACTGCACTCCAGCCTGGGCAACAAGAGCGAAACTCCCTCAAAAAAAAAAGTATATATCGATACTTTATATATAATTTGTATGTATATTTATTATATAAGTATATAATATATAATACATTATATAATGTATTAGTGTGTATATATATTTATTAATTTTTAATTTTTTTTTTTTTTTGAGATGGAGTCTCGCTCTGTCACCCAGGCTGGAGTCCAGTGGCCCAATCTCGGCTCACTGCAAGCTCTGCCTCCCAGGTTCATGCCATTCTCCTGCCTCAGCCCCCTGAGTAGCTGGGACTACAGGCACCTGCCACTGCGCCTGGCTAATTTTTTGTATTTTTAGTAGAGACGGGGTTTCACCGTGTTAGCCAGGATGGTCTTGATCTCCTGACCTCGTGATCTACCCACCCTGGCCTCCCAAAGTGCTGGGATTACAGGTGTTAGCCACCGCGCCTGGCCTATTTTTTTTTTTTAATTTTTTTGAGACACAGTCTCCCTGTGTCACCCAGGCTGGAGTGCAGTGTTGTGATCTCGGTTCACTGCAACTTCCGCCTCCTGGGTTCAAGCGGTTCTCGTGTCTCACCCTCCAGAGTAGCTGTGGTTACAGGTGCATGCCATCACACCCAGCTAAGTTTTCTTTTTTTTTAGTAGAGACGGGGTTTTGCCATGTTGGCCAGGCTGGTCTCTAACTCCTGATCTCAAGTGATCCACCCGCCTCGGCCTCCCAAAGTGTTGGGATTACAGGCATGAGCCATTGCACCCAGGCTATATAACATATTATATCCACACAATAAATTACCTAACGTGTGAGAGATTATATGCTAAGCTCTTTATGTACAATACTGCATTTAATCATCACAAAAAGCAGGTACAGTGGGTTTTTCCATGTGTTCTACTTTCTGAATGCAAAAACGGATTCCCGGAGAGAAGAAATAACTGATCCAAGGGTGTGGAGACAGGAATAATGGACTTTGAGTTGACAGTAGCTCTTTTGGCCCCAGATTGAGGCTGTGATGGGGTAACTTACAGGGACTGAGATGACTTGACTGAGAGGAGGGGAAGGGCATTGTAATTGGAGGGAACAATATGGGCAGAGGGTAGAGGTTTGAGGAGTGTGGTGAGTTCAGGAAAATCACAGAAGATCCATTTGGGGCAGAAAATGCAGAAAAACAAAGCTACAGGTGGAGATGTCCAGGCTGAGGAATGGGACTGTCTCCTGGGGGCCCAAGAAGGGGAGGGAGAGGCAGAGTCAGTGCTGGGTGTGAAGACTCCCCTGGAGCCCTGTGGAGGACAGGCTGGAGGGAGAGGCTGGGGCCAGGGACAGAGAGGAGAGGAGGGAGGGAATGAGGGCTGTGTGTGTGTGTGTTTGGAGGGGTGGGGCACTGGGGCTGGGGCTTGGGACAGAAAGGAGGGATCTGAGAGTCGGGGGCAGAGTGACTGGCTTTGGGGTTCTCAGGATGACGTCACGGAGGTTAGGGGTCAGGATGACAAAGCATGGAAAGTAGGTGTCCTTGGCCCGGGATCTGAAGTTCCCTAAGTCATACTGTCACATTGTCATAGAGGTGGTGGGTCCCAGAATAAAATCCCTTAAGGGAGCCTGGGTAGCTCAGTTGGTAGAGCATTGGACTTTTAATCTGAGTGCCCTGGGTTCAAGTCCCTCTTTGGGCGTGTTCAGTGGCTTTTAGTACCTAATTCTGACTTCATGTTTGAAAAAACGATCGTTTTTAGTATGCAGCTAAAAACCAGAAAAATAAGCAAACGAAAAACAAAAAAGAGAAGCCAGAGGTGAGAAAGTGAAGATCTCACAGTGATGGGCTCCTAAAAGTGGGTAGAGCCTGGTTAGGGGCCAGGGACTCCGAGTAAACGGGTTCAGGTTCTCAGAATGAGGCGGTCCAGAAGGTCAGGGTAACGTTGTATGGGGAGCAGGGTCGGGGGCTCGCCGCGTACCGGGCGCGTAGTGGCCATAGGTGGCGTTGCGCAGCTCCTCCCAACCCACACGCCCGTCGCGGTCCGTGTCGTACGTGTCCCAGGCCGCGCTCACCGAGTCCCGTATGTGCCGCTGCTGCGTGTGCGCGATCCACGCGCGAAGCTCTGCCAGCGATACCCAGCCGTCGCCGTCCCCCGCACGGTCCATGCGGTCCACGATCCGCCTGTGAGCCGGGGCGGGCACAAGTCAGTCTCTGGTCCCGCCCCAGGCCCCGCCCCTCGCACGGGGCCACGCCCCCGGGACACATCGGATCCGCGGGTGAACTGGGGAGGAACGCGTGTCAATTTCAGGACCAAACCCACCGGAGGACCCTCAGCCTAGGGTCCACCCCCGGGACAAGTCACGCCCTTCCTGAAAACGAGCGGGCCTGCTGGGAGCACTGCGTGGGAGAGACCTACGACAATGCAGGGCCACCCTCTCCGCGCCGGCCCCGCCCTCGGCCTGCACGTGCTGCACCTCTAGCTGGGCTGAGCTGGGGTGGTGATGGGGAGCGCGGCGTCGCACTACGCCCCTTGCCAGGGGGGCCCTGTTCCAAGACTGACTTTGAACCCAGACAGCCACGGCCACACCCCCGAGCCCCCGCTGTCTCAGGCCCCGACCCGCCCCATACCCCGCCCCCTTACCAGGCTGCGCGTGTCAATTTCAGGCTCCTATCCCTCCAGCCCTGCCCTGTGCTGCGCCTGGTGGCTTTCTCCTGCCTGCTCCTGGCTGAATCAGGCACTGCCCGAGGACCATCACCCGCAACCCCAGGGGCTCGGTCTCTCTATACCCCTCCCCATGCTCCTCGGGGCTCCTGTGCCTCTCCCCGTCACATGTCAAGCCACTTTAGGTTCCATCTCGCCCCTTCTCTCGGACCACGCTTGTCAGCTCCCCGGCCCTTCTCCTCTGGCTTGGTGACGCCATGTCAGGCCGGTCCTCGCCCAATCTCTAATTAACAGAGACTACGTGGAGCCCTCCTCCCGGTCACCGTGTCTAGGCCCCGGGCGGCCCCCTCCCTAAGGTCAAAAATCTGAGACAGCAGAGCCCTCTCCAGGCCTGCCTGAGTCACCGCCCCACCTCCCGCACCAGGCGGTCTCTGCTCGGGTCTGTCACGGGCCAACTCTGTCCCCAGACTCACACCCTTCTCTGAAGTTACTGCTGTTGTTACGAGCTTGGGCTCCACAGCCAGACATTTTAGGTCCAAATCCAGCCACTTCCTCTTACTGGCTGTGTGACTGTGGGTAAGTGACTTAACCTCTCTTGTGCCTCGGTTACCCCTCTGTAAAATAGAAAGAAAAAATGGTACCTGCCCCAAAAGGGCAGTTGTGGGGAATAAATGAGTTTGGCCATGGAAAGCACTTAGGACAGGACAGGCGTGGCGGCTCACGCCTATAATCCCAAGCTTGGGAAGCCAAGACGGGCGGATCATTTGAGATCAGGCCTTCCAGACCAGCCTGGCCCACATAGTGACACCTCATCTCTATTAAAAACACAAAAATTAGCGGGGCGTAGTGGCCCGAACCTGAAATCCCAGCTACTCGAAGGCTGACAAGGGAGAACTGCTTGAATTCAGGAGGTGGAGGTTGCAGTGAGCCGAGATAGTACCACTGCACTCCAGCCTGGGCAACAGAGCGAGACTCCGTCTCAAATAATGATGATAATAATAATAATAATATAATAGGCCGGGCACGGTGGCTCACGCCTGTAATTCCAGCACTTTGGGAGGCCGAGGTGGGCAGATCACCTGAGGTCAGAAGTTCAAGACCAGCCTAGTCAACATGGTGAAACCCAGTCTCTACTAAAAATACAAAAATTAACTGTGCGCAGTGGTAGGTGCCTGTAATCTCCACTACTTGGGGGGCTGAGGCAGGAGAATCGCTTGAACCCAGGAGGTGTAGGTTGCAGTGAGCTGAGATCGCGCCACTGCACTCCATCCTGGGCAACAAAGCCAAAGGTCCTCTTTATGCCTCAATTTTAACTTAATTTGTTTTTCCCAAGGAGAGAAGGTAGAATTTCATTTCTCACAAAGAACTGAAGTTCAGTCCACGCCATTTCTCTGACCCCTGTCAATACCCCGCAACTCTCTCCCAAACCCCACCTCCGAACACGCCCCAACCACGTCTCTCCTACCCCAGACGGGCCTGGCTTTCCTCTGGGGTGAGTTGGTCGAATTCCTTGGCCACTTCCCGTCCCAGGAAAGCCTCATGGTCGTACTGAAAGTTCCCGTGGGAGTCATCATGGGGGGCGTCGCTCAGGGAAGCCGCCTGGTGCACCCTCCCCTGGCCATGAGGGCCTGCGTCTGGGGACGGTTTCCCCTGGGCCCCGTGCCTCAGTAGCAACAGAAGCAGCAGAAGCGATGCTCGCCACATCATCGGTCCCTGGGGAGTGGCAAAGGCCAGGGGTCAGGGGTTACAGGCATGAGGACAGACATGGGACAGGAGAATGGCGGGGTGGAGGAGTTACCGAAGGGCAGGACAGGGAGATGGAAGTTGGCTACAAACTTTGGGGCTCAAAAAGGGCGGGCGATGGGGGAAAAGAGGGCGTGATGCTTAGAGGTAAAGCCACCTATGGGGGGACTGAATCTTCTGACGGAGTCTCAGGGGGGTCCCAGACCTGCGAGGGGGAATTTCAGGGAGAGACGTGGCGTACATCCCACGCAAAGTACAGGGCATAGTTGTGGCCAGCCAGAGGTCAGGGAGGCTCCCCGTCATTGCTCCCAGTCCAGACCCTGATCCTCGACCCGAGCCGCCCCGAGCCGCCCTGCCTGGACTGAGGCCCTCCACCCACTCCCTTTACCCAGTCATCCAGCCTCGCTCCGCTCTCCACGCTCCGCTCTGCGTTCCCGCAAATGTGCCCAATTCCGCCGCTCTCCAGTCAGGCCCCGCCTCTGGCTGCGCAGAGCCCCGCCCCCCGCCCAATGAACTTGCACGAGCGACTCACGGGGCGGGGCCAACGAGTGCCGGGAGGGCCGCGGGCGCCCCTCGCCACGTCCACAAAGGAAACCGTGGGCTGCCCGGGGAAAGCGGGTGGGCGACGCAGCAGTGACGCGGCCGGGGAGAACTACAACTCCTGTCAGTCGTCGCGGCACTCTGCCGTCCACCTCCAGCTGTTCTAGCCCCAACGCCTCACGGGAAATGTATTTTTCCCTCTTTCCCTTTGTCAGGATGGTTTAAGAAAGAGGTGTACGTCCCAACAGTCCTATACCAAAAAAAAAAAAAAAGAAAGAAAGAAAAAGGAAAGAAAGAAAAGAAAAGAAGGCCGGGTGCGGTGGCTCATGCTCATGCCTGTAATCGCAGCACTTTGGGAGACCGAGGCGGGCGGATCACCTGAGGTCGGGAGTTCAAGACCAGCCTGACCAACATGGAGAAACCTCGTCTCTACTAAACATACAAAATTAGCTGGGTGTGGTGGTGCATACCTATAATCCCAACTACTTTGGGAGGCTGAGCCAGGAGAATCGCTTGAACCCGGGAGGCGGAGGTTGCGGTCAGCTGAGATCGCGTCATTGCATTCCAGCCTGGGCAACAAGAGCGAAACTCCATCTAAAAAGAAAAAAAGAAAAAGAAAAAAAAAAAAAGGAAGAGCCGAATGGAGGGGCTGGAGGAAATATCCCATTTCCTCCAAGAGTGAACAGTGCTCCTCGCTCCTCTTCTGCTCCAGCGATTCAGATGGTCAGACAGTAGCCAAGAATTCCTCAAAATGCCTGGCATGGCAGTTATCCAGTAAACATATGTAAAAGTTATGAAAAGCTCAAGGCCTGTAATCCCAGAACTTTGGGAGGCTGAGGCAGGTGGATCACCTAAGGTCAAGAGTTCCAGACCAGCCTAACCAACATGGTGAAACTCCCCTCTCTACTAAACGTACAAAATTAGCCAGGTGTGGTGGCGCATGGCTGTAATCCCAGCTACTTGGGAGGCAGGCGAATCGCTTGAACCTGGGAGGTGGAGGCTGCACTGAAGCTGAGATCGCGCAATTGCACTTCAGTCTGGGCAACAAGAGCAAAACTCCATCTAAAAGAAAAAAAAAATACATGACCTTAGGCCAGGCACGGTGGCTCACGCCTGTAATCCCAGCATTTTGGGAGGCCGAGGTGGGTGGATCACCTGAGGTCAGGAGTTTGAAATCAGCCTGGCCAACATGGTGAAATCCTGTCTCTACTAAAAATAAAAAAATTAGCTGGGTGTGATGATGCGCACCTGTAATCCCAGCTACTGGGGAGACTGAGGCAGGAGAATCGGTTGAACCTGGGAGGCGGAGGTTGTGGTGAACCAAGATCATGCCACTGTACTCCAGCCTGGCAGCCTGGGCTGTAGAGCAAGACTCCATCTCAAAAAAAAAAAAAAAAAAAAAAGAACAGGCTGGGCGCAGTGGTTCACGCCTGTAATCCCAGCACTTCGGGAGGCAGAGGCAGGTGGATCACCAGATCAGAAGATCGAGACCATCCTGGCTAACATGCTGAAACCCCATCTCTACTAAAAATACAAAAAATTATCCAGGCGTGGTGGCAGGCACCTGTAGTCCCAGCTACTTGGGAGGCTGAGGCAGAATGGCATGAACCCAAGAGGCAGAGCTTGCAGTCAGCCAAGATCATGCCACTGCACTTCAGCCTGGACAACAGAGCAAGACTCCGTCAAAAAAAAAAAAAAAAAAGAAAAGAAAATACATGACCTGATGTATAAAACTGGCAGGTTCCCCCGTGGCAGCATGTTACCTATAGGAGAGATCTGAGGCCCAGCCGCCATTCAGTCCCCCTTAGGGGAGACTTATTCCCCTACCCTTTGGGGGTAATTATTCCCTTACCTCCTCTGCCTGAAAAATGATGAGAACACACTGATTCGGGCCCAAACTCATGTTATATTATCGAGGTGGAAAACAGCCATATGTATTAGGAGGGGAAACTGAGGCAGACCACAGGACGGGGCTCCAGAGGGAGGACAACAGGGCCCAGGACCCCTTCTGGAGGCTCAGAGATGCCAGTGTTCCAGGAGGTCTCACAGCATGAAAGGGGCCTGACTACATTCGCTTTTAGCAGTCGGAATGGCAGATGCTCAGGCGGTGGCTGGGATCACATTTATATCCTTCGAATCAGCATCCTGGTCCTCCCCCGGGGTGGGCAGGAGGGACCCGGTGTCGTCTCCACGGAGGGAGATCCAAGGGGCTGAGGAGAGAGAGGGGGAGGTTATCAGAATCTCTGAGGTGCTCTGGGTCTGACTGGCATCCCCCATTTCTATGTGTGTCTCACACACTCTCCCTCAGTCTCTAACCCCTTCCTTCTGGGCCTTTCTCCCCTTCTCCCAATTTTCCATCCCCTCTCTTTCTATATCTTTGCCTCCCTCCTCTGGGTCTCTGTCTCCCCCTTCCTCTGTCCCCTCTCTCTGTGCCTCTGTTCCCCTGTCTCTGGGTTTCTGTCTCCACTTCTCTCTGGTCTCTGTCCTCCTCTCTTTGGGTCTGTCCCCACACCAGGTCACTCTCCTCCCAGGTCTGTGTGCCCCTCTCTTTGGGTCTCTGTCCCTCTCTCCGAGGCTCTTCCTCCCACTGCCCCACACCTGGCAGCCCACTCCTCATCCTTCTCCACAATAGAGCTCCTCCTACAGCCGCTGCCGTGAGTAGCAAGACACTGATGACGATTCCCACCACGAGCACGGAGGACTTGGCTGGGGTTTCTGCAGCCAGAGAACGCTGTGAGATGTGGAGCAGCCCGTCCACCCCCACCCAGTCAGGACACAGCACTGGGGGGTCCCAGTCCCTCCCAGTCTCAGAGATCCCAGCACCAAGTGTCTGATGGGCAGAGGCAAGGCCAGGCGGGCGATCTGGGCAGGGTGCCCCCAGGTTGGATGTAAAAACCAGCCACAGCACGAGCGGCCGCGGTCACACCGGCAACGGACCAGCAGCGGCAGGGTGGGGCTGTCCCGGCGCAGCGGGGAGAGGCAGGCACAGCAGTGGGAAGTCAGCCTCATGGGCCCCGTCAGTAGCAAGGCAGCAGGCAGTCAGTCTTGGTGAGGACGGGCATAGCAGACAACGAATGGTCAGATTCCAGGAAGACCAGCAGCAGCAGCAGCAGCAGCAGCAGCAGCAGGAGGATGGAAGACGGTCAGACTCAGGGAGGACTGGCCATGGTGGTTAACAGCTCTTCAGACTCAGTGAGGCCAGAAGAAGCAGGACAGAAGGCAGTCGGCCTTGGGAAGGACAAGGAGGCTTTGGAGGCACTGACAGGCGCCAGGCACAAGGCAGTCAGATTCAAGGAGGCGGCAGCAGTGGGGAGGCAGGTCAGACTCAGGAAGGACGGGCGCAGCAGTGAGACAAGGCAACGGGAAACCAGGAGCATCACCACCGGGCGGGGCCTCACCCAGCTCCACCCTGAGGGGCTGCGCCAGCCCCGCGTGCTGCACAATGCAGCAGTAGTGGTGCTCATCGCCACTTTTGACCGTTAGTGACGACGAGGCGTGGAAGGAGCCGTCACTGTTGGGGCCGAAGTCGCCCTGGCCGGTGCCAACGGCCAGCCCACTCCGCAGGAATCGAATTTGCAGTTCCGGAGGGTAGAAGGAGAAGGCGCTGCAGGTAAGCACGGAAAAGCCAGGGTTGCCGGGTCGGGCCTTCAGGCGCATGGAGGGGGGCTCTGCAGGAAACCAGGCAGACAGGCCTAAGCCCCGAGCCCACCACTCCCAGGGCCAGGGCTGGATAAGGACAGAAAGAGGCCTCCATGTTTGCAATGAGCTAACCCCCGATAATATGGTGGTAAAAGAGGAGGCGCTTCCCAGGTGACAGAGACTCAACCTATTCACCCTAAAGGTACCTCCTCAAGATGTCACCTCCCTGGGCTGGGTATGGTGGCTCACGCCTGTAATCCCAACACTTTGGGAGGCCAAAGTGGGTGGATCACCTGGGGTCAGGAGTTCGAGACCAGACTGGCCAACGTGGTGAAACCCCATCTCTACTAAAAATACAAAAATTAGCTGGGCACCTGTAGTCCCAGCTACTCAGGAGGCTGAGGCAGGAGAATCGCTTGAACCTGGAAGGCAGAGGTTGCAGTGAGCCAGGATCGTGCCACTGCACTCCAGCCTGGGTGACAGTGAGATCCCGTCTCGGGGAAAGGAAAAAAAAAGATAGAGGATAATTATGAAAAATTCCATACTAACACATTTGAAAATTTAGATGAACTGAACACATTCTTGATAAATACAACCTTCTAAACTGACACAAGAGGAAATTTAAAACGTCAACAGTCCTGTAAGTATTTACTTTTTTTTTTTTTTTGAGACGGAGTCTCGCTCTGTCCTCCAGGCTGCTGTGCAGTGGCAGGACCTCGGCTCACTGCAAGCTCCGCCTCCCAGGTTTACGCCATTCTCCTGCCTCAGCCTCCAGAGTAGCTGCGACTACAGGTGTCCGCCGCCACGCCCAGCTAATTTTTTGTATTTTTAGTAGAGATGGGGTTTCACCATCTTAGCCAGGATGGTCTCAATCCCCTGACCTCGTGATCTACCCGCCTCAGCCTCCCAAAGTGCTGGGATTACAGGCATGAGCCACCATGCCCGGCCTTTTTTTTAAACTTTTTTTCTGAAATAGAGTCTCGCTGTCACCCAGGCATGATCTTGGCTCACTGCAACCCCCACCTCCTGGGTTCAAGTATTTCTTCTCCCTCAGTCTCCCGAGTAGCTGGGACTACAGGTGCACGCGCCACCACACCGGGTAATTTTGTGTTTAGTAGAGACAGGGTTTCACCATATTGGCCAAGCTGGTCTCAAATTCCTGACATTGTGATCTACCCACCTCAGCCTCTCAAAGTGTTGGGATTACAGGCGTGATGCACCGCGCTCGGCCTATTTAAAATTTTTAATCCATAGTTTAAAACTTTCCGAAAACTAAAATTCCAGGTCCGGAAGACATCAATTAGTGAATTCTTCCAATGTAGAAATGATTCTACTCCTACACAAACTCTTCAGGCAATAAAACAGAGGAAACACTCTCCCAACATATTTTATGAGGTCAGCATCATCTTGACAACAAAGGACATTATAAGAAAGAGAACTTAAGGCCAATGTCTCTCATAAAAATATATTCAGGATGGGTGCAGTAGCTCACACCTGGAATCCCAGCGCTTTGGGAGGTGAAGGCAGGTAGATCACGAGGTCAGGGGATCCAGACCAGCCTGATCAACATGGTAAAATCCCATCTCTACTAAAAATACAAAAAAATGGCCGGGCGCGGTGGCTCAAGCCTGTAATCCCAGCACTTTGGGAGGCCGAGACGGGCGGATCACGAGGTCAGGAGATCGAGACCATCCTGGCTAACACGGTGAAACCCCGTCTCTACTAAAAATACAAAAACTAGCTGGGCGAGGTGGCGGGCGCCTGTAGTCCCAGCTACTTGGGAGGCTGAGGCAGGAGAATGGCGTAAACCCGGGAGGCGGAGCTTGCAGTGAGCTGAGATCTGGCCACTGCACTCCAGTCCGGGCGACAGAGCGAGACTCCGCCTCAAAAAAAAAAAAAAACAAAAACAAAAAACAAAAAACAAAAAACAAAAAAAAAAAACAACTAGCCGGGCGAGGTGGCGGGCGCCTGTAGTCCCAGCTACTCGGGAGGCTGAGGCAGGAGAATGGCGTAAACCCGGGAGGCGGAGCTTGCAGTGAGCTGAGATCCGGCCACTGCACTCCACCCTGGGCGACAGAGCGAGACTCCTTCTCAAAAAAAAAACAAAAACAAAAACAAAAAAATTAGCCAGACGTGGTGGCGTACACCTATAATCCTAGTTACTCAGGAGGCTAAGGCAGGAGAATTGTTTGAACCCGGGAGGCGGAGGTTGCGTTGAGCCGAGATTGCACCATTTCACTCCAGCCTGGGCGACAGAGTAAGACTCTGTCTCAAAAAAAAAAAAAAAAAAAAAAAAAAAAGGCCGGGTGCAGTGGCTCAAGCCTGTAATCCCAGCACTTTGGGAGGCCGAGACGGGCGGATCACAAGGTCAGGAGATCGAGACCATCCTGGCTAACACGGTGAAACCCCGTCTCTACTAAAAAATACAAAAAACTAGCCTGGCGAGGTGGCGGGCGCCTGTAGTCCCAGCCACTCGGGAGGCTGAGGCAGGAGAATGGCGTAAACCCAGGAGGCGGAGCTTGCAGTGAGCTGAGAACCGGCCACTGCACTCCAGCCCGGGTGACACAGCGAGACTCCGTCTCAAAAAAAAAAAAAAAAAAAGATTCAGAACCCTTAAACATAATATTAGTAGCCAGGCTGGGGGCAGTGGTTCACTCCTGAAATCCCAGCACTTTGGGAGAATGAGGTGGGTGGATCACTTGAACCCAGGAGTTGGAGACTGGCCTGGGCAACATAGTAAGACCTAGTCTTTACTAAAAATAAAAAAAATTAGCCAGTATGGTGGATGTGCCTGTGGTCCCACCTACTCTGGAGACCGAAGCAGGAGGAATCCTTGAGCCCAGGAGTTTGAGGCTAGAGTGAGTTATGATCACACCTGGGTGTAGCCACTGCACTACAGCCTGGGCAACTTAGTGAGACTCTATGTCTAATAAAATAAAAATAAAAAATAAAATGTATATAGAAATGCAAATAACCTACAAAAACACAGGTGATAAAGCTGGAGAAGTTACCTACTACATATCAAAACTTTTTTTTTTTTTTTTACACTGACTCTCTGTCCCCCAGGGCTGGAGTGCAACAGCGCAATCTTGGCTCACTGCAACCTCTGCCTCCCAGGCTCAAGTGATTCTTGTGCCTCAGCCTCCCAAGTAGCTGGGACTACAGGCGCATGCCACCACGCCTGGGTAATTTTTGTATTTTCAGTAGAGACAGGATTTCACCACGTTGGCCAGCCTGGTCTTGAATTCCTGACCTCAAGTGATCTGCCCGCCTTGGCCTCCCAAAATGTTGGGATTGCAGGCATTAGCCACCATGCCCAGTCTAGGTATCAGAACTTTCTATAACGCTACATCAAATCGGCAGGGCACGGTCGCTCACACCTGCAATCCCAGCATTTTGGGAGGCCAAGGTGGGCGGATCAGGAGGTCAGGAGATCAAGACCATCCTGGCTAACACACTGAAACTCCATCTCTACTAAAAATACAAAAAAATGAGCCGGGCGTGGTGGCGGTGCCTGTAATCCCAGCTACTCAGGAAGCTGAGGCAGGAGAATGGCGCGAACGCGGTAGTCGGAGCTTGCAGTGAGCCGAGATCACACCACTACACTCCAGCCTGGGCGACAGAGTGAGATTCCATTTCAAAAAAGAAAAAAAGCTACATCAAATCAAGAGTGAGGTATTGACACTAAGTCCAATAAATCAGCGGAATAGGAGAGGGTCAGAAGCAGATCCACACCTTATACACAAACACACTCCCCTGCAGTCCAGTGAGGGAGAGGGGATGATGGTCTAGCAACAAATGATGCTAGCTGGACATATGAACCTCAACTCCTACCCTCATCAAAACATGCAATTAACTCAAAATCAATGTTATCACTAAATGTGGAGGCTATTTATCAACCAAGCTTCTAGAAGACAAAGGTGAATACCTTCATAACTCGGAGGAAAGATTCCTTAAAGAGAATACACAACAAAGCTACAGAATCAAAGATAAAATTGAGTTTTATAAATTAAAATTTATAAACTTGGGGCCAGGCACAGTGGCTCACGCCTGTAATCCCAGCACTTTGGGAGGCTGAGGCAGGTGGGTCACAAGGTGAGGAGTTCAAGACCAGCATGGCCAATATGGTGAAACCCCATCTCTACTAAAAATACATAAAATTAGCTGGGCATGATGGCAGGCGCCTATAGTCCCAGTTACTCAGGAGGCTGAGACAGGAGAACCACTTGAACTCGGGATGTGGAGGTTGCAGTGGGCAGAGGTTGCACCATTGCATTCCAGCCCGGGCGACAGAGCAAGACTCCGTCTAAAAAAAAAAAAAAAAAAAAAAAAAAAAAAAAATCATGAAGTTTATAAAATGTATAAATTGAAATCGACAAACTGAACTTCACCAAAATTGAGAATTTTTGTTCATCCAAAGGTTTCGTGAAGGGAGTGAAAAAAGGTTGTGTGCAGTGGTTTCACGCCTGTAATCCCAGCACTTCCGGAAGCTGAGGCAGGAGGATCACTGGAAGCCAGGAGTTCAAGACCAGCCTGGGCGACATGGATAAACCCGTCTCTGAAAAATTTTAAAAATTAACTACGTGTTTGGCCGGGCGCGGTGGCTCACGCCTGTAATCCCAGCACTTTGGGAGGCCGAGGCGGGCGGATCACAAGGTCAGGAGATCGAGACCACGGTGAAACCCCGTCTCTACTAAAAATACAAAAGAAAGCCGGGCGCTGTGGCGGGCGCCTGTAGTCCCAGCTACTCGGGAGGCTGAGACAGGAGAATGGTGGGAACCCGGGAGGCGGAGCTTGCAGTGAGCCGAGATAGCGCCACTGCACTCCAGCCTGGTGGACAGAGCGAGACTCCGTCTCAAAAAAAAAAAAAAAAAAAAATTAACTACGTGTAGGGGTACACACCTGTGGCCCCATCCTTTCAGGGAGGCTGAGGTAGGAGGATTGCCTGAGCTTGGGAGGATGAGGCTGCAGTGAACTCTAATCCCGCTATTGCACTCCAGTCTAGGCAACAGTGCAAGTGCCTGTCTCAAAAAACAAAAAAAAAGTGGGTGCGGTGGATCATACCTGCAATCCCAGCACCTTGGGAAGTCAAGGCAGAAGGATCCCTTATGCCCAGGATTTCTATTTTTCTTTTTTTTTTTTTTTTTGAGATGGAGTCTTGCTCTGTCACCCGGTCTGGAGTGCAGTGGCCGGATCTCAGCTCACTGCAAGCTCCGCCTCCCGGGTTCCCGCCATTCTCCTGCCTCAGCCTCCCGAGTAGCTGGGACTACAGGCGCCACCACCTCGCCCGGCTAGTTTTTTGTATTTTTTAGTAGAGACGGGGTTTCACCGTGTTAGCCAGGATGGTCTCGATCTCCTGACCTCATGATCCGCCCGTCTCGGCCTCCCAAAGTGCTGGGATTACAGGCTTGAGCCACCGCGCCCGGCCTTTTTTTTTTTTTTTTTTTGAGACGGAGTCTCGCTCTGTCGCCCAGGCTGGAGTGCAGTGGCGCGATCTCAGCTCACTGCAAGCTCCGCCTCCTGAGTTTACGCCATTCTCTTGCCTCAGCCTCCCGAGTAGCTGGGACTACAGGCGCCCGCCACCTCGCCCGGCTAGCTTTTTTGTATTTTTTAGTAGAGACGGGGTTTCACCATGTTAGCCAGGATGGTCTCGATCTCCTGACCTCGTGATCCGCCCGTCTCGGCCTCCCAAAGTGCTGGGATTACAGGCTTGAGCCACCGCGCCCGGCCTATTTTTTTTTTTTTTTTGAGATGGAGTCTCTTTCTGTCCCCCAGGCTGGAGTGCAGTGGCACGATCTTGGCTCACTGCAACCTCTGCCTCCCAGGTTTAAGCGATTCTCCTGCCTCAGCCTACCAAGTAGCTGGGATTACAGGCGCCCACCACCACACCTGGCTAATTTTTGTATTTTTAGTAGAGACAGGGTTTCACCATATTGGCCAGGCTGGTCTTGAACTCCTGACCTTGTGATCCGCCTGCCTCAGCCTCCCAAAGTGCTGGGATTATAGGCATGAGTCACCGCACCCGGCCAAGCCCAAGACTGCTAGACCAGCCTGGGCAACAAAGTAATACCCCCTCTCTACAAAAAAATAGAAAATGTTAGCCAGGCATGGTGGCGTATGCCTGTAGTCTCAGCTACTTGGAAGGCTGAGGCGGGAGGACTGCTTAAGCTTGGGAGTCCAAGGCTACATGGAGCTATGACTGTGTCACTGCACTCCACTCCAGTCTGGGTGACAGAGCAAGATCCCAGCTCAAAAAAGAAAAAAAAAAAAAAAAGGCAAAGATTTCAGCAACTGCCTAGGGCTGGGCATTACTGCCCAAGTTCCCTTCCAGGAGGGTGGATCTGGACAATCGTGGGTCTTGGCTGGGATCTTTGTTTTGGTTGCTCAGCAGAAAACACATTTGCTGCTTCAGGAAAGCCCAGCAGCTTCTCTCTCCTGGAGCTGCCTCTCTGGCAAGTTGGCAGAATTTGCTGCACAGTCAAGTGGAATGGAGGGCCGGGCTGACGGCCATCAGCAGTTCCGGCTTCTGCTTTATGTTTACTACTCTTTTCAGCAAATCTGTATCTTCCTGTGTCGCACTCAAAGCCGCGTGCCTTTAGCCTCCCAGGTAGTTCCAATATAGACTAAACCCAAGCACAGAAAATCTGTCTGGCCTTTGGTTCTGTTTAACAAAATACCAAACCAGGCCAGGCATGGTGGCTCACGTCTGTAATCCCAGCATTCTGGGAGGCTGAGGCAGGCAGATCACCTGATGTCAGGAGTTCAAGACCAGCTTCGCCAACATGGTGAAACCCCGTCTCTACTAAAAATATAAAAATTAGCTGTGCATGGCGGCGCATGCCTGTAGTCCCAGATACCCTGGAGGCTGAGGCAGGAGGATCACTTGAATCTAGGAGGCAGAGGTTGCAGTGAGCCGAGTTCATGCCATTGTACTACAGCCTGGGCAATAAGAAGTGAAACTCCATCTCCAAAAAAAAAAAAAAATTCCATCCTGGCCAACATGTTGAAACCCTGTCTTTAGTAAAAATACAAAAATTAGTAGCCAGGCGCGGTGGCTCACGCCTGTAATCCCAGCACTTTGGGAGGCCGAGGCGGGCGGATCACGAGGTCAGGAGATCAAGACCATCCTGGCTAACATGGTGAAACCCCGTCTCTACTAAAAATACAAAAACTAGCCGGGCGTGTGGTGGGCGCCTGTAGTCCCAGCTGCTCCGGAGGCTGAGGCGGGAGAATGGCGTGAACCCAGGAGGCAGAGCTTGCAGTGAGCTGAGATCGCACCACTGCACTCCAGCCTGGGCGACAGAGCGAGACTCCGTCTCAAAAAAAAAAAAAAAAATTAGCTGGGTGTGGTGGTGTGCACCTGTAATTCCAGCGACTAAGGAGGCTGACGCAGGAGGACCACTTGAACCTGGGAGGTGGAGGTTGCAGTGAACCGAGATCATGCCCACTGCACTCTGGCCTGGTGACAGAGGGAGACTCCCTCTCAAAAAAAAAAAAAAAAGGCTAGGTGCAGTGGCTCATGCTGTAATCCCAGCATTTTGGGAGGCCGAGGCAGGTGGATCACAAAGTCAGGAGTTCAAGACCAGCCTGACCAACATGGTGAAACCCCATCTCTACCAAAAAAATACAAAAATTAGCCAGGCATAGTGGCATGCGCCTGTAATCCCAGATACTCAGGAGGCTGAGGTAGGAGAATCGCTTGAACCTGGAAGGCAGAGGTTGCAGTGAGCTGAGATCACACCAGTGCACTCCAGCCTGGGTGACAGAGCAAGACTCCATCTCAAAAATAAATAAATAAATAAAAAAGATTAAGGCAGTGGCCACTGCTGTCCGCTATGTCCGCTAAAAGTATCAGGAGAAAACCTGACAGAGAACTTTGTAACACTTGAATCCAGTGGTCCACAGAACAGCACAGAAGCGAGCAGATGTTTGCAGCCTATGCACACAGACGTAGCCACCAACTACCCAGAAAGTTTTCTTGCCATAAAAACTGAACCAGAATGTGATCAAGCTTGCAGATCGAGCTGCTCCTTTAAAGAAGAGAAGGAGGACTATGTCCAGCAACATCAGAGGATGCAAAGGGTAAAATTCAGTCTGGGGGAAACTCAATAGGACATAAACGGACTTTCTTCAAACCACAATTACAAGGGGAAAAGAAAAGAAAATGGGAAACCTGTAAATCAAAAGACACTCAAGATCACAAGTAACTCAAATTACCTCAAAATGAATCACAGACCTAACTGTAAAATGCAAAACTTTAAAACTCTTAAAATACACAGGAGAAGATCTACCTGATTTTGGGTTTGGTGATTACTTCTAAGACACCAAAAGCATAATCCATGATTAAAAAAAAAAAAGAATAAACTATTTTATCGAAGTTAAAAACTTTTTCTTTCTGAAAGGCACAGTTAAAACAATGAAAAGACAACTTAGAGAGTGGAAGGAATATTTGCAAAACACCTATATGATAAAAAATTGGAATCCAGCAGGGCACAGTAGCTCATGCCTGTAATCCCAGCACTTTGGGAGGCCAAGGTAGGCAGATCACAAGGTCAGGAGTTCAAGACCAGCCTGACCAACATGGTGAAACGTTGTCTCTTCTAAAAATACAAAAAGTATGGCTGGGCACAGTGGCTCATGCCTGTAATCCCAGCACTTTGGGAGGCTGAGGAGGGCGGATCACGAGGTCAGGAGATCGAGACCATCCTGGCTAACATGTGAAACCCTGTCTTTACTAAAAATACAAAAATTAGCCAGGCGTGGTGGCAGGCGCCTGTAATCCCAGCTACTCAGGAGGCTGAGGCAGGAGAATCGCTTGAACCCGGGAGGTGGAAGTTGCAGTGAGCTGAGATGGCACCACTGCACTCCAGCCTGGGCGAGAGAGCAAGACTCTGTCTCCAAAAAAAAAAAAAAGAAGAAAACAAAAATACGGCTGAGCGTGGTGGCTCACGCCTGTAATCTCAACACTTTGGGAGGCCGAGGGAGGTGGATCACCTGGAGTCGGGAGTTTGAAACCTGCCTGGCCAACATGGTGAAACTCTGTCTCTATTAAAGATACAAAAAATAGCCGGGCATGGTGGCGTGTGCCTGTAATCCCAGCTACTCGGGAGGCTGAGGCAGGAGAACTGCTTGAATCCGGGAGGCAGAAGTTGCAATGAGCCGAGATCGTGCCTTTGCACTCCAGTCTGGGCGACAGAGTAAGACTTCGTCTCAAAAAACAAACGAAAAAAATAGTTAGGCCTGATGGCGTACACCTGTGGTCCTAGCTACTGGCAAGGCTCAAGTGGGAGAATTACTTGAGCTCAGGAGGTTCCGGCTGCAGTGAGCTATGATTGCACCACTGGACTCCAGTCTGGCAACAGAGCAAGACCCTGTCTCAATTAAAAAAAAAAGAAAAAAGAAAAAAATTCAACAATCAGAAAAAGACACTGAAAAGATAACAAAATGTGTGAACCTTGCTGGATGCTGATTCAAACTTTAAAAAACATTTACAGGCCGGGCGCCGTGGCTCACGCCTGTAATCCCAGCACTTTGGGAGGCTGAGACGGGCGGATCACGAGGTCAGGAGATCGAGACCATCCTGGCTAACACGGTGAAACCCCATCTCTACCAAAAAATACAAAAAACTAGCCAGGCGTGGTGGGGGGCACCTGTAGTCCCAGCTACTCAGGAGGCTGAGGCAGGAGAATGGCGTGAACCCGGGAGGCGGAGCTTGCAGTGAGCTGAGATCCGGCCACTGCACTCCGGCCTGGGCAACAGAGGGAGACTCCGCCTCAAAAAAAAAAAAAAAAGACCAGCCTGGCCAATATGGTGAAACCTCGTCTCTACTAAAAATACAAAAATTGGCTGGGCGAGGTAGCAGGCGCCTGTAATCCCAACTACTCAGGAGGCTGAGGCAGGAGAATCGTTTGAACCTGGGAGGTGAAGCTTGCAGTGAGCCGAGACTGAGCCACTGCACTCCTGCATGACAGAGTGAGACTCCATCTCAAAAAACAAAGAAAGAAACACTGTGATGGCTGAGATTTACCAAAGCTTAACGTGAGGTGGGGTGGGGAAGTGAGTGAGGATGTATGTGAAATTCAAAAGACCATGGGTTGATAATTATTATTAAGTCTCAGTGATGGGAGGCTCCCTTCCTTTCCTTCCTCTCTCTCTCTCTCTCTCTCTCTTTTTTTCTTTCTTTCTTTGAGACAGAGTCTTGCTCTGTTGCCCAGGCTTGAGTGCAGTGGCCTCATCTCAGCTCACTACAAACTCTTGCTTCCTAGGATCAAGTGATTTTCCTGCCTCAGCCTCCCGAATAGCTGGGATTACAAGCGCCCACTACTGCACCCGGCTAATTTTTGTATTTTTAGTAGAGATGGGGTTTCACTATGTTGGCCAGGCTTATCTCAAACTCCTGTTAAGTGATCCGCCCACCTCAGCCTCCCAAAGTGTTGGAATTCAGGCACGAGCCACCGCGTCTGGCCACCATATTTTTTTTCTTTTTGAGACAGGGTCTGGCTCTGTCGTCTGGGCTGGAGTGTAGGATTGCAATCACAGTTCACTACAGCCTCAAACTCCTGAGCTCAAGTGATCCTCCCACCATAGCTTCCCCAGTGGCTGGGAGTAGAGGCACATACCACTGCCTCTAGAGATGAGGTCTTGCTATGTTGCCCAGGCTGGTCTTGAACTCCTGGGATCAAGCAATCCACCTGCCTTGGCCTCCCAAAATGCTGTGATTACAGGCATGAGCCACCATGCCTGGTCCTTTTTATACTATTGTGTCTACTTAAGTGTGGTTTGAAACTTTCCCTACTTAGGCCAGGTGTGGTGGCTCACGCCTATAATCCCAGCACTTTGGGAGGCCAAGGTGGGCGGATCACGAGATGAGGTGTTCGAGACCAGCCTGGCCAGCATGGTGAAACCTGTCTCTACTAAAAATACAAAAATTAGCCAGGCATGGTGGTGCGTGCCTGTATTCCCAGCTACTCGGGAGGCTGAGGTAGGAGAATTGCTTGACCCTGGGAGGCGGAGGTTGCAGTGAGTCAAGACTGTGCCACTGCACTGCAGCCTGGGCAACAATGCAAAAGTCTGTCTCAAAAAAAAAAGGCCAGGCGCAGTGGCTCATGTCTGTAATCCCAGCACTTTGGGAAGCCGAGGCAGGTGGATGACGAGGTCAAGAGATCAAGACCATCCTGGCCAACATGGTGAAACCCTGTCTCTACTAAAAAAAAATACAGGCCGGGCGCGGTGGCTCAAGCCTGTAATCCTAGCACTTTGGGAGGCCGAGACGGGCGGATCGCAAGATCAGGAGATCGAGATCATCCTGGCTAACACGGTGAAACCCCGTCTCTACTAAAAACTACAAAAAAACTAGCCGGGCGAGGTGGCGGCGCCTGTAGTCCCAGCTACCTGGGAGGCTGAGGCAGGAGAATGGCGTGAACCCGGGAGGCGGAGCTTGCAGTGAGCTGAGATCTGGCCACAGCACTCCAGCCTGGGTGACAGAGCGAGACTCCGTCTCAAAATAAAATAAAATAAAATAAAATAAAAATTAAAAAAAAATAAAAATAAAAAATAAAAAAAAATACAAAAATTAGCCAGGTATGGTGGTGCGTGCCTGTAGTCCCAGCTACTCGGGAGGCTGAGGCAGGAGAATCACTTGAAGCCGGGAGGCGGAGGTTGCAGTGAGCCGAGATTGCGCCATTGCACTCCAGCCTGGGCGACAAGAGCGAGACTCCATCTCAAAAAAAAAAAGAAATTTTCCCTACTTAAAAAAGAAAGAAGACGATCAAAGAAAAACTACCTGGTTAAGTCTCAACTTCTCCTTTGTGGCACTTGGAATGAATATCTGTGCAAATCTCCAGCCGGTATCTATCTTTGTCCAGCAGCCTGGAAGCCGCAGAGGGTGAACGTGTGTCACTTCCCTCTTTGCTCAAGGCCCAGAACAGCGTCTGGCAGTGCAAATGCTCTTGGCCGACAGTTGAATGAGTGGGGATCTGGGGGCCGCTGGGGAGGAAACAGTGAACTCTGCCCTACAGAGCTGAGAGAAGGCCTCTCAGAGGAAGTGATATCCAGCCCCGACCTTGAAGAAGAATGAGGGCTGGAGTATATGCAGAGAGGGGGAAGGGTGGAACAGAGAGGGGCCGGGGGAACTGGATGAGCAAATGCTCAGAGGGAGAAGATTGCTCATGTTGGGTGGCTGGAGCGTAGACTCTGACAGCTGTGTAGAGACAAGTGCTGCTGCATGGGTCTGATGAGGGCATTAAGGCAAGGAAGGCCAAGCACAGTGGTTCACACCTGTCATCCCAGCACCCTGGGAGGCCAAAGTGGGAGAATCACTTGAGGCCAGGAGTTTGAGTCTGGCCTGGGCAGCATAGCGAGATGCCATTTCTACAACAAATTTTTAAAATTAGCCAGGTACGGTCAGATGCGGTGGCTCATGCCTGTAATCCCACCACTTTGGGAGGCTGAGGTGGGTGGATCACTTGAGGTCAAGAGTTTGAGACCAGCCTAGCTAACATGACGAAACCCTGTCTCTACTAAAAGTACAAAAATTAGCCAGAGATGGTGGATGTGCCTGTAGTGCCAGCTACTCATGAGGCTGCAGCAGGAGAATTGCTTAAACCCAGGAGGCAGAGTGTGCAGCGAGGTGAGATCACGCTGCTGCACACTAGCCTGGGTAGCAGACTGTGCGGAAAACTAAAAAAAAAAACTAGCCAGTTATGGTGGTATGCACCTGTAATCTCAGCTATTCAGGAGGCCAAAGCAGGAGGACTGCTTGAGCCTAGGAGTTCAAGACCAGCCTGGGCAACATAGTGAGACACCATGTCTACAAAAATTAAAGTCAGCCAGGTGTGACGATGCTGTGGTCCCAGCTACTTGGGAGGCTGAGGTGGGAGGATTGCTTGAGCCTGGGAGGTTCAGGCTGCAGTGAGCCGAGATTGTGCCACCACACTCCAGCCTGGGGTGATAGAGTGAGAATCTGTCTCAAAAAAAAAAAAGCCAGGTGCGATGGCTCACGCTTGTAATCCCAGCACTTTGGGAGGCTGAGATGGGCGGATCACCTGCAGTTGGGAATTTGAGACCAGCCTGACCAGCATGAAGAAACCCCGTCTCGGCTGGGCGCGGTGCCTCAAGCCTGTAATCCCAGCACTTTGGGAGGCCGAGACGGGCGGATCACGAGGTCAGGAGATCAAGACCATCCTGGCTAACACGGTGAAACCCCGTCTCTACTAAAAACTACAAAAAAAAACTAGCCGGGCGACATAGCGGCGCCTGTAGTCCCAGCTACCCGGGAGGCTGAGGCAGGAGAATGGCGTGAACCCGGGAGGCAGAGCTTGCAGTGAGCTGAGATCCGGCCACAGCACTCCAGCCTGGGTGACAGAGCGAGACTCCGTCTCAAAAAAAGAAACCCCGTCTCTACTAAAAATCCAAAATTAGCCGGGTATGGTGATGCATGCCTGTAATCCAGTTACTAGGGAGGCTGAGGCAGGAGAATCACTTGAACCCGGGAGGCAGAGGTTACAGTGAGCCGAGATCACATCATTGCACTCCAGCCTGGGCAACAACAGCGAAACTCCGTCTCAACAAAGAAAGGCAAGGAAGGCCGGGCGTGGTGGCTCAAGCCTTTAATCCCAGCACTTTGGGAGGCCGAGACGGGCGGATCACAAGGTCAGGAGATCGAGACCATCCTGGCTAACACGGTGAAACCCCGTCTCTACAAAAAACTAGCCGGGCGAGGTGGCGGGCGCCTGTAGTCCCAGCTACTCGGGAGGCTGAGGCAGGAGAATGGCGTAAACCCGGGAGGTGGAGCTTGCAGTGAGCTGAGATCTGGCCACTGCACTCCAGCCTGGGCGACAGAGCTAGACTCCGTCTCAAAAAAAAAAAAAAAAAAAAAAGAAAGGCAAGGAAGCCAAGAGTTTGTCTTGGGGGGCGCTGGGGAGCCATGGGAGGGCTGAATGTAGAAGAACACCTGAGGAATGGCGGGGGCAGAGCGTGGGCTGCAGTGGGAGGCTGACTGAGGGTCCTGACAGGGGAACTGAGGCAAGCGGGCGTGATGGCAGAGAGGACAGAACAGCCTGTGGCTGCAGATCCGGCTCACCCTTCCACTCCAGGTTTCCACGGCCCCTCTCCAGGTGCTCCCGCAGCCGGTGTGGGCAGGAAAATAGCAGGAAGGTGAGCTCCTTGTTGGCCGCCTTGTCCTGCTGCTGCCACCGCTGACTGATGGCCAGGGCCTCGGGCCAGTCCCCACCCCAGGTGCCCTGCTTGAGGTCGAAATTCATGAACTCCTCGCCGTTCAGGGCGAACTTGGCGGTGGGCACTGAGGTGTTGTCAGGGCTCAGTTCACAGCCCAGCAGGCCCTGCAGAGTGTAGGGGCCTGGGGCGCCCACACACAGGTAAGCGGGGCCCAGGAGCATGGACCCAGCCCCTTGCCCCTCCGGATTTGAATCTCACCTTTTCCCCCCAAAGCTTTGAAAGCTTCCAGAAAGAGCTTCTCCTTGATCCTCAGATCTGTGGTCTCTTTCTCCCAATACCAGGACACTTGGTTTTCCCAGACCCAAGCTCCACAGGGCTCCGCCTGGCCCCGCAGGCTATTGTAGCTCAGGTACTGCTGCGGGCCCAGCCAGCCAGACACCCAGAAGGCAGGAGTCCCCGGGGCAGGCGAGGACACCGCGGTGAGGTGGTACAGGAGGGAGAGGTGGCTTTCTGGAGACAGAGATAGAGCTGAAGGGAGCACATGGGCGGGGAACTAGATTGCAGTGGGACAGATATCCAGGGAGGGAGAAGAATCTATTATGGAGGGAGAGGGAAGATTCAGAGGGAGGGGACAGAGACCCAGAGAGACAGGACAGAGACCCAGAGAGAGAGAGAGAGAGAGAGAGAGAGAGAGAGAGAGAGACAGAGACCCAGAGAGAGACAGAGAAGGAGGGAGGGAGGGAGGGAGAGAGGAGGGAGAGAGGGAGGAGGGAGAGAGGGAGAGAGGGAGGGAGGGAGAGAGAGAGAGAGACCGACCCCCAGAGACAGAGACCCAGAGAGAGAGAAAGACAGGGACAGAGACCCAGGGAGAGAAACAGAGACCCAGAGAGACAGAGGCCCAGAGAGAGAGAGAGGGAAACAGAGACACAGAGGCGACAGGTGGTTCTCAGCCTCAGGCCCAGCAGGAGACGCTGAGAAAGTGAACTGAGCGGAGAAGGCAGCGCCCGGGACTCGCGGGGAACTCGGGTCCCGCTGGCTTCGCCCCTGCCTGCCTGGGGCCGCCTCCCACCGCCCGCCTGCAGCAGGGCCCCGGCCCGGAGCGGCCCTCACCTGCGCCCAGGCTCCCGGGCAGAAGAAAGAGCAGGAGCCCCAGCGCCCAGGGCTGAGGCCGCGGGACCCTCATGCTGAGAGGACGACCTGGGGCGGGAGGGGGCACGTGACTCCTCCCGACCCCCGGCCCGCCCCTTCCTCCCGGGGTACCAAGGGCAGGGCCGGGACCAGGACGCCGAGGAGGGGCTCTGCGGGCTCGGTCCAGACTGACAACAATGCCCTCCTCCTACCTGAAGAACTTTCACCCCTGAACTGGATCTCACTTAGTTAATTAATTACAGAAACTTGATAGGCTGAGAGTCCCGGCCCCGAGCTCGGCCACGCCCCTTCCGTCCCCCCCAGGCCCCAGCCCCGCCTCCCTCGGACCCCGGAGTCCGGGCCCCCAACCCCTCCTCCCTCGGACCGAGGAGTCCAGGCCACCAGTCCCTCTTCCCTCGGACCAGGAGTCCGGGTCCCCAGCCCCTCTTCCCTTGGACCAGGAGTCGGGGCCCCAGTTCCTCCTCCCACAGGCCCTCGGGTCCGGGCCCCCAGCCCCTCTTCCCTTGGACCAGGAGTCCAGACCCCAGCCCCTCCTCCCTCAGACCCAGGAGTCCAGGCCCCCGGCCCCTCCTCCTTCCGACCCAGTGTCCAGACCCCCAGTGCCTCCTCCCTCCGACCCAATGTCCAGGCCCCCGGCCCCTCCTCCCTCAGAACCAATGTCGAGACCCCCAGCCCCTCCTCCCTCAGACCCAGGGGTCCAGGCCCGTAGTCCCTCCTCCCTCAGTCGGGCCCTGGTCGGCTCACGTTCCCTTCAGCCTCGCTCCCTTCCTGCCTGCGGCCCTGGCCGGCTCCTGGCTCCCGTGACTGGAGACCCCAGTTCCTCTCTCACATCCTGTGGGAGGCTGCTGCTCCCTGACTCCAAGATCATCCAGCCCCACCCCCCCCAGTTGCAGGGCACACCCCAGGCCCTAGGCCCAGCCTCTGTTTGTTTCTCAAAACGCTTGTGGTTCTTCTTTTTCCCCTTCTCTGTGGTTCCCGTTTTTTATTTTGAGGGTGTCCGCCTCCCAGGGAATTCTTGACAAAGCTGGGAAAGGAACCGGATGCCTCCAAAGTCTACAACTTGGAAGTCTCTGGATCCTCCTCCTACCCTTTTGTATCCCTGTGGCCTTCCCTAGCGCTTGCTGTTAATCAAAATCTTCTGGAAGCCTCCGTAGTTCCTCCTTCAAGCCCTTTCCCCGACATCCCGTTAGAAAGTTCCTGCAGGTGCTCTTTAATATCCTTCTGCTGGCCGGGCGCAGTGAGTCACGCCTGTAATCCCAGGACGCTGGGAGGCAGAGGCGGGCGGATCACGAGGTCAGGAGTTCGAGACCAGCCTGGCCAATATGGTGACACCCCCGTCTCTACTAATAATACAAAAATTAGACTGGGCGCGGTGGCTAAAGCCTGTAATCCCAGCACTTTGGGAGGCCGAGGCGGGCGGATCACGAGGTCAGGAGATCGACACCATCCTGGCTAACACAGTGAAACCCCATCTCTACTAAAAATACAAAAAAGTAGCCAGTCGTGGTGGTGAGCACCTGTAGTCCCAGCTACTCCGGAGGCTGAAGCAGAAGAATGGGGTGAACCCGGGAGATGGAGCTTGCAGTGAGCCGAGATCATGCCACTGCACTCCAGCCTGGGAGCGAGATTCCATCTCAAAAAAAAAAATTAACTGGGCATGGTGGAGCACCTGTAGTCCCAGCTACTCTGGAGACTGAGTCAGGAGAATTGTTTGAACCCGGGAGGTGGAGGTTATGTAGCAGGACAAGCCACAGACAAAACTCCTCAGACACCAGATTAAAGAAGGAAGAGGTTTTTTATACTGCCGGGAGCATCGGCAGACTCGCGTCTTAAGAGCCAAGCTCCTCGAAAAAGAAATCCTTGGTCTTTTTAAAGGCTTACGACTTTAAGGGGTCCACGTGAAAGGGTCGTGATAAATTGAGCAAGCGTGGGAAACGTGACTGGGGCCTACATGCATCAGCTAACAGAACAAAAAGTTTTACAATGCTTTTTTTTTATACAGTGTCTGGGATTTACAGATAACACAAGTAGTTTAGGCCAGGGGTTGATGTTATTATTATTACTTTTTTAAAAAAAAACAAATGAAGTATTCACTATATACTGATTTTCAGCAACCTCAGGGTTAAATGGGGTGTAAAGCCAGAATGCTTTATAGAGTCTCTTATAAAACTGACTTAGGCTCTTGTCAGCTCCTTGAAGCATTCCTGGAATTTTTTTTTTTTTTTTTTTTTTTTTTTGAGACGGAGTCTCGCTCTGTCGCCCAGGCTGGAGTGCAGTGGCCGGATCTCAGCTCACTGCAAGCTCCACCTCCCGGGTTTACGCCATTCTCCTGCCTCAGCCTCCCGAGTAGCTGGGACTACAGGCGCCCGCCACCTCGCCCGGCTAGTTTTTGTATTTTTTACTAGAGACGGGGTTTCACTGTGTTCGCCAGGATGGTCTCGATCTCCTGACCTCGTGATCCTTCCGTCTCGGCCTCCCAAAGTGCTGGGATTACAGGCTTGAGCCACCGCGCACGGCCCGGAATTTTTTTATATTACTTGCTTTTTTCTACCAGCTCTTAACCTCTGCAGAAGTGCTTCTCAGTACCTCTGCAAACACTGAAGCTAAGTTGCATTCTCTGGGTGTTTTTTTCCCCTTTTTCCTAGAGTTTAACAGGCTCTTTTCTTTATATAATTCTCCATGCACTTGGAGGGTTAAACAGGCATACTGAGAGTCAGTGTCAGCGTTTACAGCCTTACCTTTACTGAGTTCTAAGGCCCGAATTAAAGCAATGAGCTCAGCTTAATGACAGTGTCCAGGGTTACCACTGCATATTCTGCACCTCTTTCTCCTTGTGGGTTGATGAAGCTGTTCCCATCCCCATATAGCTCCTAGTCTACTGATGCCCAAGGCTGGTCCCGGAGGTCAGGTCTGCTAGAGTAAACTTGAGTCCAACACCTCTTCACAGTCATGCTCGACAGGGCTCTAGCTGCCGGGAGCAAGGTGGTGGGTTCAGGGTGTTTCCAGTTTAGTAGATGAATGGTTGAAAAGGGCTGATAGATGAAAGTCTGTTGCCCCCACGGATGTGGGCCTGGTCATTATAATAGACAGGTCCTCACGTCTCCCTGAGAGGTATTTGCATAGCTTGAGCAAGACCAGATCTGAGATGGCCCACTTGGCTATCTTGACTTCCTTCCTTGGCCTCTCGAGGCTCCGATCCTCCCCTTCGAGGTGAGACCTGGGGCGTGTTAGCTCCTAAATCTCGTTTCTGAGGGGGCTGTTGGCCTCGGTAAAGCGGGGCAGTAGGCTGGGACATATGGAGAAAGAATTTCTATGATCTCTGGCGGCTCCTGCAAAACTGGCTTCTCTTGCTGTTTCTGGGACTCCCTTTTTTAACTCTGTGTCTGCTGCTGAAGCTGCTCTTACTTTTACTTTTGGCTTTTTTGCAATAAGCTGTTAAACAGGGCTACGTTTATGCTGGTTTTGTCTGTGTTATATTTAACCATGAGTCAATATAAAGGAACTTGATCTAGGTACACTGGCTGTCCTCCGACCCCTGTCACCACTTTAAATACATGGCCAATCGTTCCTTGTCTATAGTTCCTTCGGTGGGCCATCCAACACCAAAACAGGGCAGTTCTAATTCACACAGAGATCTTAACCTCTAAGGGGTTAACTTAACTCTATAATCTCCTGCAAAAAAAAAAAAAAATCTCCTTTCTTAAGGTTCTGTAACATGCATTTTAATAGAGTAAGTTTTGATGATTTGATGACTTTCCTTTTTTCTTTTTTTCTTTTTTTTTTTTTTTTTTTTTTTGAGATGGAGTCTCGCTCTGTCGCCCGGGCTGGAGTGCAGTGGCCAGATCTCAGCTCACTGCAAGCTCCGCCTCCCGGGTTCCCGCCATTCTCCTGCCTCAGCCTCCCAAGTAGCTGGGACTACAGGCGCCCAACACCTCGCCCGGCTAGTTTTTTGTATTTTTTTAGTAGATACGGGGTTTCACCGTGTTAGCCAGGATAGTCTCGATCTCCTGACCTCGTGATCCGCCCGTCTCGGCCTCCCAAAGTGCTGGGATTACAGGCTTGAGCCACCGCGCCCGGCCCCCTTTTTTCTTTTTGAAATATTTTAACACAGTTCCTAACCGAGTGGGCTTACTTTGTGTCCGACCTATTTTTCTCTTGAGACAAAACAACATTCACACTACAAGAAGGACAGGGTAAAAGATCACTCACTCATCTAATTCACACTAAATCAAAATCAAAGCTAAAACCAAGTGTTGTTAAAGGCACACCTGTTCGTCAAGCAATTTCAGCCAAGTCAAAATCAGAACCAAAACCGAGGTGCCAATAAAGGCACGCCTGTTTATCAAGCAATTCAAGTCAAGTCAAAATCAAAACTAAAACCAAAGTATCAAGCAATTAATTCAAGTCAAGTCAAAAACAAAAACCAAAGTGCCAGTACAGGCACGCCGTGGGTAATCAGGCCACGCTTCCACTCAAATGGAGTGGGCGAGTTCCAAAGACCAGTCTTACCAAGTTTCAGATGTCCGGACTTAAAGTGCCAGTTCCGTCCCGGTGTTCAGCCACTGTGTTGATCCTCCCAGGGGCCTGCTGTGCACTGCTCTGAAGAGGCAAATGCCTCCACCAGGGCAAATGCCTACCTGGGAGCGCTCTCAGGATCCCCATCGCTCAAGCTGGCCAGAGTCCCCCGCAGGGTTGCTCTACAGGGCAGGCATAAGCTGCCTAAGGGACTGCCTCGACCCTCCTTTAATCACCTTGCTTCCCGGTCAGGGAACCAAGAAATGTAGCAGGATGAGCTGCAGACAAAACTCCTCAGACACTGGATTAAAGAAGGAAGAGGTTTTTTACTCGGCCAGGAATGTCGGCAGACTCGAGTCTTTTTCTTTTTTTTTTTGAGACGGAGTCTCACTCTGTCGCCTAGGCTGGAGTGCAGTGGCGCAGTCTCGGCTCACTGCAAGCTCTGCCTCCCGGGTTCACACCATTCTCCTGCCTCAGCCTCCCGTGTAGCTGGGACTACAGGCGCCCGCCACAATGCCCGCCTCATTTTTTTTTTGTATTTTTAGTAGAGATGGGGTTTCACTGTGTTAGCCAGGATGGTCTCGATCTCCTGACCTTGTGATCCACCCACTCGGCCTCCCAAAGTGCTGGGATTACAGGCGTGAGCCACTGCACCCGACAGACTTGCATCTTAAGAACCAAGCTCCCCAAAAAAGAAATACTTGGTCTTTTTAAAGGCTTACAACTTTAGGGGGTCCACGTGAAAGGGTCGTGATAAATCGAGCAAGCGTGGGAAATGTGACTGGGGCCTACATGCACCAGCTAACAGAACAAAAAGTTTTACAATGCTTTTTTTTTTTCCATACAGTGTCTGGGATTTACAGATAACACAAGTAGTTTAGGCCAGGGGTTGATGTTATTATTATTACTTTTTTTTTTTCCTGCCACAATATTTTTAATTACGTACAAAGGTCTGACATGGCACCCAGGGGCCCATTTCACCCACTGCTCTGTTTGGCCGCCAGTCTTTTGTCTCTCTCTTCAGCAATGGTGAGGTGGATACCCTTTCCTCGGGGAAGAGAAATCCATGGTTTGTTGCCCTTGCCAATAACAAAAATGTTGGAAAGTCGAGTGGCAAAGCTGTTGCCATTGGCATCTTCCACGTGAACCACGTCAAAAGATCCAGGATGCCTCTCTCTGTTGGTGATCACACCAATTCTTCCCAGGTTAGCACCTCCAGTCACCATACACAGGTTACCAGTGTCGAACTTGATGAAATCAGTAATCTTGCCAGTCTCCAAATCAATCTGAATGGTATCATTCACCTTGATGAGGGGATCGGGGTAGCGGATGGTGCGGGCATCATGAGCCAGACCCTGTCAGAAAAGGAAAGGAAAGGAAAGGAAAGGGGGAAGGAAGGAAGGGAGGGAGGAGTGGAGTAGCTGGGTCAGGGAGTGTATTAGTTCAGGTTCTCTAGAGAAACAGAAGCCACAGAATGTGTATATGCATACACAGAAAGAGATTCATTTTAGGAACTGGCTTCCAGGATTAGTGGACTTTTAGCTGGTTCAGAGTCTGATGGGGGGCCAGGTGTGGTGGCGCATGCCTGTCATTCCAGCACTTTGGGAGGCCAAGTTGGGAGGATCGCTTGAGTCCAGAAGTTTGAGATCAACCTGGCCAACATAGGGAGACCCTGTCTCTATTTAAAAAAAAAAAAATTTTAAGGTGGGGCGCAGTGGCTCAAGCCTGTAATTCCAGCACTTTGGGAGGCCGAGGTGGGCGGATCACGAGGTCAGAAGATCGAGATCATCCTGGCTAACACGGTGAAACCCCATCTCTACTAAAACTACAAAAAAATTAGCCAGGTGTGGTGGCGGGCTCCTGTAGTCCCAGCTACTCTGGAGGCTGAGGCAGGAGAATGGCGTGAACCTGGGAGGCAGAGCTTGCAGTGAGCCGAGATCACACCATTACACTCCAGCCTGGGCAACAGCAAGACCCTGTCTCACAAACATATATATCAATCTCATCCTAAAACACCCACACAGAAACATCCAGAATAATGTTGACCAAATACCTGGTCACTCACTGTGGCTCAGTCAAATTGGCACATAAAATTAATCATCAGGTAAAATCTCTGTTCTTGGCCGGGCGCGGTGGCTCATGCCTGTAATCCCAGCACTTTGGGAGGCTGAGGCAGGTGGATCACGAGGTCAGGAGATCGAGACCATCCTGGCTAACATGGTGAAACCCCGTTGCTACTAAAAATACAAAAAAATAGCCGGGCGTAGTGGTGGGCGCCTGTAGTCCCAGCTACTCAGGAGGCTGAGGCAGGAGCTAATGCCATGAACCTGGGAGGTGGAGCTTGCAGTGAGCTGAAATCACGCCTCTGTACTCCAGCCTGGGCGACAGAGCGAGACTCCGTCTCAAAAAAAAAAAAAAAAAAAAAAAAAATCTCTGTTCTCGTTGTCTGGAATGTCTTCATTTTTCTGATTCTCCCTGTGTCCTACTAGAAGATCCAGTGACACCCATGCCAAGGTCCACTCCTAACAGACAGAGGGAACCTGCTTTAACTTCTTAAGAATTCTAGGCCAGGCGCGGTGGCTCAAGCCTGTAATCCCAGCACTTTGGGAGGCCGAGACAGGCGGATCACGAGGTCAGGAGATCGAGACCATCCTGGCTAACACGGTGAAACCCCGTCTCTACTAAAAAGACAAAAAACTAGCCGGGCGACCTGGCGGGCGCCTGTAGTCCCAGCTACTCGGGAGGCTGAGGCAGGAGAATGGCGTAAACCCGGGAGGCGGAGCTTGCAGTGAGCTGAGATCGCGCCACTGCACTCCAGCCTGGGCGGCAGAGCGAGACTCCGTCTCAAAAAAAAAAAAAAAAGAAAGAAAGGGCCGGGCGCGGTGGCTCAAGCCTGTAATCCCAGCACTTTGGGAGGCCGGGACGGGCGGATCACGAGGTCAGGAGATCGAGACCATCCTGGCTAACACGGTGAAACCCCGTCTCTACCAAAAATACAAAAACTAGCCGGGCGAAGTGGCGGGCGCCTGTGGTCCCAGCTACTCGGGAGGCTGAGGCAGGAGAATGGCGTAAACCCGGGAGGCGGAGCTTGCAGTGAGCTGAGATCCGGCCACTGCACTCCAGCCCCGGCGACAGAGTGAGACTCTGCCTCAAAAAAAAAAAAAAAAAAAAGAAAGAAAGAAAGAAGACGGAGTCTCACTTTGTCACCCAGGCTGGAGTGCAGCGGCGTGATCTCGGCTCACTTCAAGCTTCGCCTTCCCTGGGCCTCATTCTAAGGTTCCTTGGACCCTGACAGAGTCCTCAATGCCCTATTACGGTGTCCCCCAGGAGCCTGCTATGTTTTTGCTGGAAGTCTGACTACCATCACTGTGGGGTCCTCTATAACCCAGCCTTAGCTCTCATGTCCCCAGGGCCCTGCTGTAACATTACCATGACATTCGTAAAGCTCCTTGGACCACCTATGATACTCACAGGTCTTGTGTTCTTTTTTTAGATGGAGTCTGGCTCTGTCACCCAGGCTGGAGTGCAGTGGTGTGATCTCAGCTCACTGCAACCTCTGCCTCCTGGGTTCAAGTGATTCTCCTGCCTCAGCCTCCCAAGTAGCTGGGATTACAGGTGCCCACCACCAAGCCCAGCTAATTTTTGTATTTTTAGTAGAGACAGCATTTCAACCATATTGGCCAGGCTGGTCTCGAACTCCTGACCTTGTGATCCGCCTGCCTCAGCCTCCCAAAGTGCTGGGATTACAGGCATGAGCCACGGCGCCCAGCCGTTTTGTGTTCTTTCTGGAGGCTCCAGGGAAGAATCGTTGTTTTTGCCTTTCCCAGGTTCTAGAGGCGACCAGCATTCCTTGGCTCGTGGCCCACTCCTCCATCTTCAAGGCCAGCAGTACGGCATCCTCTCCCCTTTCTGACCCTTATGTTGGTCCTCACGTCTTCTCTCTCCGACACCAACCCGCCTGCCTCCCTCTCCAAAGGAGTCCTGTGATTGTGTTTAGGGCCACTTGGATAATCCAAGATCATCTCCCCATCTAAACCTAACCTAATCACATCATAAAGTCCTTTTTTCCCATATAAGGCCATAGTCAGAGGTTTTGGGGGATGAGGGCATGGTCACCTTTGAGGCCACGATTCAGCCGGCCATGGTCATCTGGAGTGTCTTTCCTTGCCCCATTCTGATCTCCTCTTCTTGCTGTTATAATGGCCTGGGACTTTAGCCAAGAGGCCTGCCAGGGGTCTGCCTAGACATTCCCCATCATAGCCCTCCTTCCTGCCATAGAAGAAAAAGGCCTCAGTCAAGGTTGCAGTGAGCCATGATTGCATTACTGCACTCCAGCCTGGATGACTGAGCGAGACCCTAAAGAAAAATAGAAAAAGGCCTCAAGGCCCCTTAGTGCCACCTGGGAAACCCTTCCAGATGCCCTGGGGTCCTGCGATGTCTCCGGAGCCCATTGATAGCATCAGCTGGCTGACTGGCATCAGATCCTCAGGGTTCTGCTCTAATGAGCCCTGACTACACCCTTTCCCTCCCTGGGATCCTGCTCTCATGTCCCCAGGGATCTATTAGAACCCTCTTAGACTGTCACCCAGGCTCCCCCAGAACAGCTATAATGTCCTGAGGGCTCCACTATAATGCAATAGAAAGCTCCCAGGCCGGGTGCGGTGGCTCACGCCTGTAATCTCAGCACTTTGGGAGGCCAAGACGGGTGGATCACGAGGTCAGGAGATCGAGACCATCCTGGCTAACACAGTGAAACTCCGTCTCTACTAAAAAAATAAAAAAATAAAATTAGCCAGGCGTAGTGGCAGGCGTCTGTAGTCCCAGCTACTCTGGAAACTGAGGCAGGAGAATGGCGTGAACCCGGGAGGCGGAGCTTGCAGTGAGCCGAGATCGCACCACTGTGCTCCAGCATGGGTGACAGAGTGAGACTCCGTCTCAAAAAAAAAAAAAAAAAAAAAAAAAAAAGAAAGAAAGAAAGAAAAAAGGAAAAGAAAAAAGAAAAGAAAGAAAGCCCATGGCAGGACACACTCAGCATAAAACAAAAATGTGGACCCCTTGGTTCCAGTTTCAAGATGGTTCAAGGGGCCAGGCGTGGTGGTTCACACCTGTAATACCAGCACTTTGGGAGGCTGAGGCAGGTGGATCATGAGGTCAGGAGATCGAGACCATCCTGGCTAACATGGTGAAACCCTGTCTCTACTAAAAATACAAAAAATTAGCCAGGCGTGGTGGCTGGCACCTGTAGTCCCAGCTACTCGGGAGCCTGAGGCAGGAGTAATGGCGTGAACCCAGGAGGTAGAGCTTGCAGTGAGCCAAGATCACACCACTGCACTCCAGCCTGGGCGACAGAGTAAGACTCCATTAAAAAAAAAAAAAAAAGATGGTTCAAGCAGAGCACTCACCAGGTGCTGGTCCCTTCTGAGCCACTCCTCAGACTGCAGAAGGAGCTGGCCTTAAAGCCAGCCCTGGCCCCTGCCTCTGTGCCTAGAGTGGCCCCAGGCAACTTTGAATTGTGCACTCGGAGCACAATTCAAACCTCTAAAATTCTAACCTCTGCCCCTCCTCTCCACCCCTACACAATAGTGCCCCCTCCTGACCTGGGGGGCAATCATGCACTGAGTTCAAAACCAAAACCTAACTGTTCCGGGTACACGTGTCCCAGGCAGAGGTTCTTTATCTGGAAAATGGGGAGGATAATTGTGTCTTTATATTAGGGTGGTGCAAAAGTAATTGTGGGCCGGGCGCGGTGGCTCAAGCCTGTAATCCCAGCACTTTGGGAGGCCGAGACGGGCGGATCACGAGGTCAGGAGATCGAGACCATCCTGGCTAACATGGTGAAACCCCGTCTCTACTAAAAATACAAAAAACTAGCCGGGCGACCTGGCGGGCGCCTGTAGTCCCAGCTACTCGGGAGGCTGAGGCAGGAGAATGGCGTGAACCCGGGAGGCGGAGCTTGCAGTGAGCTGAGATCCGGCCACTGCACTCCAGCCTGGGCGACAGAGCGAGACTCCGTCTCAAAAAAAAAAAAAAAAAAGTAATTGTGGTTTTTGCCATTAAAACCTCAATTGCAGGCTGGGCGCAGTGGCTCACACCTATAATACCAGAGGCGGGTGGATCATGAGGTCAGGAGTTCCAGACCAGCCTGGCTAATATGGTGAAACCGGTCTCTACTAAAAATACAAAAATTAGCCGGGCGTGGTGGCACATGCCTGTAATCCCAGCTACTAGGGAGGCTGAAGCAGGATAATCACTTGAACCTGGGAGGTGGAGGTTGCGGTGAGCTGAGATCGTGCCACTGTACTCCAGTCTGGGCAACATAGCAAGACTCCATCTCAAAAAAAAAAACAAAAAACAGGCCGGGCGCAGTGGCTCAAGCCTGTAATCCCAGCACTTTGGGAGGCCGAGACGGACTGATCACGAGGTCAGGAGATCAAGACCATCCTGGCGAACATGGTGAAACCCCGTCTCTACTAAAAAAATACAAAAAACTAGCCGGGAGAGGTGGCGGGTGCCTGTAGTCCCAGCTACTCGGGAGGCTGAGGCAGGAGAATGGCGTGAACCCGGGAGGCGGAGCTTGCAGTGAGCTGAGATCCGGCCACTGCACTCCAGCCCGGGCGACAGAGCAAGACTCCGTCTCCAAAAAAAAAAAAAAACAAACAAACAAACAAAAAAAAAACACATAATTGCTGACTGGACACAGTGGCTCACGTCTGTAATCCCAGCACTTTGGGAGGCTGAGGTGGGTGGATCACCTGAGGTCAGGAATTTGAGACCAGCCTGGCCAACATGGCAAAACCCCATCTCTACTACAAATACAAAAATTAGCCAGACGTGGTGATGGGCGCCTGTAATCTCAGCTACTTGGGAGGCTGAGACAGGAGAATTGCTTGAACCCGGGAGGCAGAGGTTGCAGTGAGATGAGATTGTGCCACTACACTCCAGCCTGGGCAACAGAGTGAGGCTCAAAAACAAACAAACAAAAAACCACAATTGCTTTTGCACCAACCTACTATTTCATTAGAAGCTTCAGCAGGCCAAAGGCTCCACATGGGGCACACAGGGCATCCGTAGTAGCCCTGGTTCCTGTTAACGCCCCCACACCCCAGCCAGGCTGGGCCCCCAGGGATCCCACTGGATTCCAGGCTCTGACACCAGGCCCTGGCTGGAGCTGTCTTGCTCACTCTTGCACCCATTCCCGGGGAACAGCACAATAAATATGTATAGAATGAATGCCCCTGGGAAGGCTTGATGTGCTCCTAAAACTCATCTAGAACATCCTTGGTGTTCTGCTAGAATGTTCTAGCTAAATCTATACTGACCTCTGAAACATCTATAGGTCTTTTATTTTTACTTTTTTTCTTGAGACAGGGTCTTACTCTGTCACCCAGGGTGGAATGCAGTGGCATGATAATAGCTCACTGCAGCCTCGACCTCCCAGGTTGAAGCGATCCTCCCACCTCAGCCTCCCAAGTAGCTGGTACTACAGGTACGTACCACCACGCCTGGCTGATTTTTAATATTTTTTTTGTAGAGACGGGGGTCTTCCTATGTTGCCTAGGCTGGTCTCAAACTGCTGGGCTCAAGAGAGCCTCCCATCTTGGCCTCCCAAAGTTCTGGGATTGCAGGCTGAGCCACTGCGCCTGGCCTGCCTTGCTATAATATGTAATAGAGCTAGAACCTACTACAGTGTTAGACCGAGGAATTTCCTGCTGGGCTCAGGGCAGTGCTGACACTCGGCAGTGGCCTGCTTAACTATTCCTGGAACACACTCCAATTCAATTTCCAGACTCCACTCACACACCTTGGGACTAGTTCAATGAGCTCAGGTGCCGGCTACATAAATAACATTTTTTTTTTTTTTCTTTGAAACGGAGTCTTGCTCTGTCACCAGGGTGGAGCACAGTGGTGCAATCTTGTCTCACTGCAACCTTCGCCTCCCGGGTTCAAGCGATTCTCCTGCCGCAGCCTCCCGAGTAGCTGGGACTACAGGCACATGCCACTATGCCCAGCTAAATTTTGTATTTTTATTAAAATGGCGTTTCACCACGTTGGCCAGTATGGTCTTGATCTCTTGACCTTGTGATTTGCCCACCTCGGCCTCCCAAAGTGCTGGGATTACAGGCGTGAGCCACTGCATCTGGCCAATAACATTTTATATTATATAATTACAAATATAGCCATGGGCCGGCTATAATATACCTGAGTATTGCAACCATATAATATCAGCAGGGCCTGTTACAGGAGCCCAAGGTCTTACTTAGTATTCTAATAGCCCACAGAAGGCTGCAGCAATGACGCCCATCTGGCTCTAATATCGGAGGTGCAGGGCTGCAATACAAGATAACCGAGACCTGCCCTATTTTCACACGGCAGGTCTGATGCCTGTCTTTTTAGTTTTTTGCTTTGAGATAGGGTCTGGCTCTGTCACCCAGGCTGGAGTGCAGTGGTGTCATCCTAGCCTGCTATAGACTCGGACCTCTGGGCTTCAGTGATCCTCCTGCCTCAGCCTCCCGAATAGCTGGGACTACAGACCCAGCTGAATTTTTTTTTTTTTTTTTGGAGATGGGGTCTCACTCTGTCACCTAGGCTGCAGTGCAGTGGCATGATGTCGGCTCATTGCAACCTCTGGCTCCTGGGTTCAAGCGATTCTCCTGCCTCAGCCTCCCGAATAGCTGGGACTACCACGTCCGGCTAATGTTAGTATTTAGAGATGGGGTTTCACCATATTGACCAGGCTGGTTTCGAACTCCTGACCTCGTGATCTGCCTTGGCCTCCCAAAGTGCTGGGATTACAGGTATGAGCCACCGTGCCTGGCCTAATTATTATTATTATTATTATTTTTTAATAGAGACAGGAGTCTCCCTATGTTGCTCAGGCTGGTCTCTAACTCCTGGCTCAAGCGATCTTCCTGCCCTGGCTTCCCTAAGTATTGGGATTACAGGTGTGAGCCACAGCACCTGGCCTGACCGCTATCATTATAAACCCAGAACCCTACTATAAAAGCTAACTTTCCTGTGAAAAGGCAATGCCATTGGGGCCCCCTACAGGTGTTCGACAGAATATTCTAGAAACATGCTAAAACAGACTCAACATCCCGTGACAAACTACCAGGGCTTGCTGTAATGGAGCCAGGATTCTGCAATCATACAATAAATATTAAAACAAAAACCATGGGCCCATTACAGCAAGGGCTGCCTACCTGACCAAGGGGCCCCAGGGGATGCTGTAACATGACACTATGGGGCCTTTCTCCAACAGCAGGCTGAGGGCCCCCCGCATTGTTACTTTCCAGTGTACACTTAATCAGGACAGTTCTATCCCATTATCACAAATGAGCATTTTTTTTTTTTTTTTTTTTTTTTTTTTTTTGAGACTGAGTCGCCCTCTGTTGCCCAGGTGGAGTGCAATCTCGGCTCACTACAACCTCCACCTCCCGGGTTCAAGTGATTCTTCTGCCTCAGCCTCCTGAGTAGCTGGACTACAGGTGCACGCTATCACACTGGCTAACTTTTGTATTTTTAGTAGAGACATGGTTTCGCCACACTGGCCAGGGTGGTCTTAAGCTCCTGACCTCAAGTAATCCGCCTGCCTCGACCTTCCGAAGTGCTGGGATTACAGCCATGAGCCACGGGACCCGGCACATATGAGCATATTGATCCTCCCAATAGGGCAGAGAGGCAAGAAGCCATTTAACAGATTAGGAAACTGAGGCTCTGCGGTGGAGGAGTGGGTCTCTTCCAAGGCCACACACGGCTAGGGAGGTGCAGGGCCAGAAGTTGGAACAGAGCCTCGGTGGGTCTCTGCTGCATCTGGGGCCTCCGTCTCGGCTTTACTGCTTCCAGTTATTGAGCCCCTGAAGCCTAGGGGTCCAGGTCCACCCAGTGAAAATGTGGCAACTTCGCATCATTAATTCCTTCACGACCATCCATTTTTCCATCAATCAGGAAGGACGTTGGTGTTGAGGCGGACGTACGTTATCAAGGACAGTAACTACCATGGCTTCTGAAGTTTTGCCAAAACCTCAGATGCGTGGCCTTCTGGCCAAGCATCTGTGATTTCATATTGTTGAAGCATTCTAGTATCCCTGGGGGCTGCAGCTTTCTATATGTTTGCTGTAGCTGAACCAAGAAAGAAGGCATACGCAGATTTCTACAGAAATTATGATTCCATGAAAGATTTTGAGATGAGGAAGGCTGGTTTTTTTTTTTTTTTTTTTTTTTTTTTGAGATGGAGTCTCACTCTGCCTCCCAGACTGGAGTGCAGTGATGCGATCACAGCTCACTGCAACCTCTACTGCCCGGGTTCAAGTGATTTTCCTGCCTCAACCTACGGAGTAGCTGGGATTACAGGTGCCTGCCACCATGCCCAGCTAATTTTTGTATTTTTAGTAGAGACAGGGTTTCACTATCTTGGTCAGGCTGGTCTTGAACTCCTGACCTCGTGATCCACCCACCTTGGCCTCCCAAAGTGCTGGGATTACAGGCGTGAGACACTGCACCTGGCTGGAAGGTTGATATCTTTCAGAGTGCAATTATCTTGGAATGTAAAGAATTTCTTCAGGTTGAATTACCTAGAAGTTTGTCACTGACTTGTTCCTGAACTATGACACATGAATATGTGGGTTAAGAAATAGTTTCTCTTGGCTGGGCATGGTGGCTCACGCCTGTAATCCCAGCACTTTGGGAGGCAAACACAGGTGGATCATGAGGTCAGGAGTTTGAGACTAGCCTGGCCAACATGGTGAAACCCCGTCTCTACTAAAAATTAAAAAATTAGCTGGGTGTGGTGGCACACGTCTGTAAACCCAGCTACTCAGGAGGTGGAGGCAGGAGAATGGCTTTAACCTGGGAGGCAGAGGTTGCGATGAGCCAAGATTGTGCCATTGCACTCCAGCCTGGGCCACGGAGCAAGACTTTGCCTCAAAAACAAAATAAAATAAAGCAATGAAAAGAACCTATGGTCCTTATCCCCACTCTTCAGGTGCGAGGCCTGTCGAGGGGTTCCAGGGGGTCTTTTAAACTTGGTCTTTGCATCCACCAGGCCCAGCAGAGGTCCTTCCCCAGCACACACTCTGACCCCAGCACACACCTGACGCAATGGGGTGCCAAGGAGACGCCCCAGCGATCGAGGAGGAAACCGGGGAGCCGGGCTGTTGTTGTAAATACAGCAGCCCCACCCCAACGGAAACACCTGCGGCCAAGGGGAGGGGGCCCGTGACCTCCCATCCCCCTCTGGGTCTCCGTCCCCTCCCTCTGGAGTCCACACTCCCCCTTTGCCCCTTGCTGGATCTCTACTGCCCCCAGCATAGGGTGGGGTGGGTGTGCAGTTTCTGCGACTCAGGGCGGCGTCCCCCCAACCTGTCCCTGCCCCTTCCTGCCCTCTTTGATGCGGCCCCACTTCCTCTGGCAGGAACCCCCGCCCTCCCTGGACCTGGGTATAAAGCAGGGACTGGGCCCACGGGGAGGCGGCGTCCCCGAGACAGCAGCGACAGCGGCGGCTCCTCTCCCCATGGCCCTGTCTCCCAACCCTTGTACCAGTGCTGGGCTCAGACCCTGGTACAGGCCTGGGGGACAGGGACCTGGGGACCCCGGCACCGGCAGGCCCGAAGGGGTGAGGTCAGCGGGCATTCAGACCTCCCTTCCCTGTACCCCCATCTCTGCTGCGGCTTTGATGCAGGTCACTCCCCTTCGGGTCCCACAGATCCTCTGGTGTGCTCCTGCCTCGCTGCCCCCCCACCCCACGCCTGTCATCCCACCTCTGTGATGTGCAAAGTGCACCTGTTTCTATCGTACCTGCCTCTCGCGGTGGTCTCTGTGCTCTCCCCAGCTCTGTAAAACCCTTCCTCCCCATGTGCCACAACCCTAGGCCGTGTCTGTCCTGCCCTGTTCCTCCCAAGGCCCCCATCTCTGCGGCCTCTGGGTGTTGGGCCATCTCCGGGCGCTTCCTACTTCCTTCCTTCCTAGCAGCCTGGGCCCCGGTACCACTGAGCGGGCTCCAGGGCAGTGTCATGATGCCACTTGCCCACACCACCAATCTCCTTACTTCGATTTTGAAGCAGCCGGCGCAAAGGAAGTTTCTAGAATCTGAGATATGGAACTCAGCTACTAACTGGGACTCCAGGTGGAGGACTTGGCGTCTCTCAGGTGACTTTCCTCATATGCAAATAGGCATGGTGCCAAACTAGGAGTGGGTGGTGGGTGCATGGGGCCCCCTTCTTGGCTATAAGCAGGGATATGAGGCCCAAGCTGAAGTCAAGACCTTTACAGTTCACAGCCAGACAACAGGGCCTCAGCACATCGCACTCTACTTGGGTGAGCCCATGCCCACGGCAGGCAAGCTGCAGCTTCCCCTCCTCCCCACCCGAGGTGGTCAGGAAAGAGACAGACCAGGACCTGGAGGACCCAGGGGCCTCCGCCCTCACTCACTTCCTCCCCAGAGACCGGAGGGGGCGGGAGGACAGCACACCAGGTAATCAGCCTTATTCAGATACCGAAAAGGTGATAAGGACCAAAAAAGGAGACCCAGGGGAAGACAGGCATCTCAGCTCAGGCTCCACTGTCCTCACCCACAGACACGGGCAGGAGGCCTCTCTGACAGCAGCCTTGCTCAGTTCCCCGAGGGACACCTCCATCCCCCCCAGTGCTCTGGTAAAGGCACAGAGATCCCAAGTCTGGCCTGGGAATGAGAAAATAACTTTATTTCATTGCGGGGAGCAGGCCGATGTCCAGCCTCAGAACTTCTGGAACTGCTTCTTGGTGCCGGCAGCCTTGGTGACCTTGAGCACGTTGAAGCGCACTGTCTTGCTCAGGGGCCGACACTCGCCCACTGTGACGATATCACCGATCTGGACGTCCCTGTGGAGGCAGGTAGGGCCATGTCCTCAGGAGGGGCCACCCCGGCGGACCCCAGGAGGCCCTCCCTCCCCTTCGCCAGGCTGAAGGCTCTCTGCTTTGGCTCCACCAAACCCCAACCAAGATCTATTTGCCAATTCAAACTCCCTCTCATTCTTTGGTACAGACTTTGTGCCAAGTATCAAGTTCTACGCTGTACACAGAGCAGGTGACCACCCTTCTGAGGACCGCTGGGGTGGACGAGCTCCATTCCACGACCAAACTGGAGGCCCCCAGGTTGTCAGTGGCCTCCTCACCACCCAATTCCAGCAGAGCAGCAGGGGGATCCTGTAGCACCCACGACCACAGGCCCCTTATCGCTCAGCATGAGTTCGAGCCACCCTCCTCCCTGCCCACAGGACTTCTCACCTTGCTCCCAAGATCCTCCCCGCCCAGAGGGCCACCATTATCAGCTGCCCACATCCCCACCCTCATTGTACCTGGCTGACATCTGGCACCCACCCTGACTGAAGGTGCCCTCTGAGGAAGCAGGACTTTGTCCCTGGCTCACCACTGAACCCCCAGCATCTCACACCAAACCTGGCACGTGATAAGCTCTAAATAAAACATGCTGAGGGAATGAACAAACATTTAATTCCAACATTTCTGAGGTTCCCATCTGGTGTACCTTTTGGTTCCAAGGCACCTACCTGTCTATTACAGGTTCAGCACCCCAATCCAAAAATTCTGAAATGCTGCAAAATCTGAATTTTGTGTGTGTGTCTGGGAGAGACAGGGTCTTACTCTGTTGCCCAGGCTGGAGAGTAGTGGTGCCATCTCGGCTCACTGCAGCCTCCACTTTCTGGGCTCAAGCAATCCTCCCACCCCAGCCTCCTGAGGACCTGAGACTACAGGCACATGCTACCACACCTGGCAAACTTTTTATTTTTTGTAGAGGGTTTTGCCATGTTGCCCAGGCTGGTCTCAAAGGATCCTCCTGCCTCAGCCTCCTACAGTGCTAGGATTACTGGCTTGAGTTCGGTGCCCAGCTAAAATCAGACACTTTTTGCGTACCAGCATGACACCTTTGCTTTCCCATGGTTCAATGTATGCAAACTTTGTTTCACACACAGAATTATAAAATGTACTGTGTAAGATTACTTTCAGGCTGTGTGAATAAGATGTACATGAAACAAATAAGCTTCGTGTTTAGACCTCTGTCATATGTCACATCCCCAAAACATCTCATTATGCATATGAGAACATTCCAAAATCTGGTCCCAAGCATTTCAGACAGAGATATTCAACCTGTGGAACACTTTGATTCTGAAGAACATATGATATAGAAATCCTGAGACTCTGGGGCTTCCCAGAGATGCCAACTCAGTCACCCACTCCCTCAGTTGGCCTTAAATTGGCCTGAGCTGGAATCTGAAGGCTGCGAGTGTGTGGCCTGAGCAACCTGATGGGCCACTGTGCTCACCTGAAGCAGGGGGACAGGTGCACAGACATGTTCTTGTGGCGCTTCTCAAAGCGGTTGTACTTGCGGATGTAGTGGAGGTAGTCTCGGCGGATGACAATGGTCCTCTGCATCTTCATCTTGGTCACCACACCTAGGAGCAGGGGCAGATCCTAGGTCAAGTCCCATGGAAAAGAGGGCCATGGGTAACCTGGGGCATGCTGGGAGTCAGCAGCAGCTGAGCAGGAATCCCAACAAGCCCTGTTTCCAGCATCAGTTTTAACCAAGTGGCTTTCTCAGCAGTGCCCACGTGGGCATCTGAAGACCATCGTGAAAACAGACATCATGTGCCCATGCCCCTTCCTGTACCCACAAGTTTGCATTCCCAACCACCTCTCTCACCCACGACCCAGGAGTCTGGGCCCCCAAGCCCCTTCTTTCAGTATTTCAGGCCCCAGACGCCAAGAACTCCCACACTTACCAGAGAGGATCCGCCCTCGAATGGAGACATTACCAGTGAAGGGGCATTTCTTGTCAATGTAAGTGCCCTCAATAGCCTAAACGGATAGGAAAGAGAAAAGAGTGAGCCTTGGGCAGGTGGTTCCTGAAAAGAACCAGGGGCGTGGCCTCAGGGAAGCGAACTACAATTCCCATCAGCCCCGGGACCAGCCACTCAGACGTGGGCAGTGCAACTCGATGTGGCCACACGTGCAGGAAAGCCAGGGTCCCCTTCTTTCTTCTGAGGTTCCCCGCACCTCTTTGGGTGTCTTGAAGCCCAGACCGATGTTCTTGTAGTACCGCGGGAGCTTCTCCTTGCCAGTTTCTCCCAGCAGAACCCTCTTTTTGTTTTGAAAGATGGTCGGCTGCTTTTGGTAGGCACGCTCAGTCTACAGGTATGAGAAAACTGATGAGCTGCTAAGTTTGGAGCCGGCAGCAACCAGCCCTAGAGACCTTCCGAGAACCTCCCAGACCCCATTCTCTACATTTACTTGCAAAGGGCTGGCCTCCAAGGCCTGGTGCCCCAGAATCACCCTCTAAGACATGACCACCCCGACCTTACCCTGTAAGGTAATTCATACTCAGATCTAAGCCCGAGGTTATTTCAATTTATATACTTCAGAAGGCCTCCTAGGGCTTGCAAAATTCATCCTCTAAACCAGGACCACCCTTCTCACACCCTGGAAATCTTTCAGCGAGGATCATTCTCCAAGACCCAAGGTCGCCCACCCAGGATTTACTCCTTATGTAGTACATAAAGACTCAGAATTAAAATACCAAACGGCAGGCTCCTTGGATTCGCCCTTAGGAATCCTTTTCCATAGAATTAACCCTTAAGACCGGAAAACTCCAAGAAAACCTTCTTAAACTTGGTTTTTAAGAAGGTAAGTCAGAAAACGCTTGAGCCGCCATTAACGCCCGGAGCCCCCAGGAATTAGGAAGCACTCATCTAGAAACAGGCAAAAGCATGCGCCCTCCGCCCCAGCTAATCTCTAGAAAATAATCACGGACGCCCGGAATTAACCCCCGAACTTGGGCGCCCGGCTCTCCCCTCCCGGATGCGCCCCTGAAGGCCAGGGCGGACCCTGCAGCCTGACACCAAGGCTCGAGCCCGCACCTGAATGTCCGCCATCTTCCCGGCCGGCCTGAAAAAGGAAAGCGGCAATGGCGTCCGGGTTTCCTTATCGACTACGCAGGGGCTGAAGAGGAAGTTACGTAAGGAGCGGCGTATACGGCCTTGGGCGGGGTCTCGAGCGCGACTCTGATTGACAGGCTGCACTTAAACTAGCAGACGATTAGGGGACCGTGAAGGGCTGACGGGCGGGAAGTGGTGGATACTGTCTCGCGAGAGTCTTAGGCCCCACGGCGCCGGGCGCGATTATTCAGGCTGGTAAGAAGTGACCAGCCTTCAGCCCGTCTGTATTATCGCGAGAGTCATACGGAGTCTGTCCTGTTTCTGCGCGGCGTAGGCTCCCGTGGGATTTGGATACCGCGTGGCTGTGTTCGTTCGGCCTTCAAACTGGATGAGGCGGCGGCCATCTTTTTGAAGGGCAGGCCGCCGGAGAGTGCTAGGAGCATGTGTGGCGGCGTCGCCATCTTTGTTAGGGGCAGGAGCTGCCCACGAGCTTTCAGAAGTGCAGTGAAAGTTGCTCTCGCCGAGTGCAGTGGCCGCGCCGGTAATCCCAACACTTTGGGAGGTCGAGGCAGGAGGATCGCTTGAGCCGGGGAGGTCATGGCTGCAGTGAACTATGATTGCGCCACTGCATTCCAGCTTGGGCGACGGAGCGAGCCCGTCTCAAAAAAAAGGAAAAAAAAAAAAAAAAAAAAAAGAGAAAGCAAGCTACTCTTCTCATTTCATCCGCAGACGGTGATTTAATTGGTGCCAGGGGTTGGGGTGGAGCGATCCTTCTGCTGTTTTTCTGTCGATAACAGGATCGTCTAGTAGAACTTTATGTGATGGATTTTTTTTTTTTTTTTTTTTTTTTTTTTTTTTGAGACGGAGTCTCGCTCTGTCACCCAGGCTGGAGTGCTGTGGCCGGATCTCAGCTCACTGCAAGCTCCGCCTCCCGGGTTTACGCCATTCTCCTGCCTCAGCCTCCCGAGTAGCTGGGACTACAGGCGCCGCCACCTCGCCCGGCTAGTTTTTTGTAGTTTTTTTAGTAGAGACGGGGTTTCACCATGTTAGTCAGGATGGTCTCGATCTCCTGACCTCGTGATCCGCCCGTCTCGGCCTCCGAAAGTGCTGGGATTACAGGGTTGAGCCACCGCGCCCGGCCTGTGATGGAAATTTTCTGTATCTGCGCTGGTGGATACGGTAGTGACTGGGCACTCGAAACGTGACTTTTGTGACTGAGGACCTAATTTTTTTTTTTTTTTTTTTTTTTTTTTTTTTGAGATGGAGTCGTGCCCTGTTACCCAGGATGGAGTGCAGTGGCGCGATATGAGCTCACTGTAACCTCTGCCTCCTGGATTCAAGCGATTCTCCTGCCTCAGCTTCCTGAGTAGCTGGGATTACAGGCACGCGCCACCACGCCAGGCTAATTTTTGTGTTTTTAGTAGAGATGGGGTTTTGCTATGTTGGCCAGGCTGGTCTCGAACTCATGGCTTCAGGTGATCCACCCACCTCGGCCTCGGAAAGTGCTGGGATTACAGGCATGAGCCACCGCACCCAGCCGAGGACCTAAAATTTTAAATTTGACTGTGTTATATCTAAATAGACACATGGGACTAAAGGCTACTGTGTTGAACAGCGCAAGTCTATAGCTGAATAATGACAGTATTTTATGTATTTTTAGAGACTCCCTAGGGTCTCTCTCTGTCGCCCAGGTTAGAGTGCAGTGGCTCAATCATAGCTAACTGCAACCTCGACCTCCCCAGCCTCAGGTAGTCCTCCCACTTCAGCCTCCCAAGTAGCTGGGACTACATGCGTGTGTCACCATGCCCAGCTGATTTATTTTATTTTTAGTAGAGACAAGGTCTCCCATATTACCCAGACTGGTCTCGAACAAAGTTCTGGGAACACGTGTGAGAGGTCACCCAGCCTCACTCTATTCATATTTAAGTGCTCAGTAGCCACAGGTGGGGTTAGTGGCTTGTGTATTGTCTATCAATTAGTGCAGCTATAGAACATTTTAATAAAAAAAAAAAAAAAAAAAAAAAAGGCCGGGCTTGCTGGCTTATGCCTGTAATCCCAGCACTTTGGGAGGCCTAGGCGGGCGGATCACGAGGTCAGGAGATCTAGACCATCCTGACTAACACAGTGAAACCCCGTCTCTACTAAAAATACAAAAAAATTAGCCGGGCGTGGTGGCGGGCTCCTGTAGTCCCAGCTACACAGGAGGCTGAGGCAGGAGAATGGCGTGAACCTGCGGGGTGGAGCTTGTAGTGAGCCAAGATCGCACCACTGCACTCCAGCCTGGGCGACTGAGTGAGACTGTCAAAAAAAAAAAAATCGAGGCCAGGCGTGGTGGCTTTGGGAGGCCGAAGTGGGCGGATCACGAGGTCAGGAGTTCGAGACCAGTCTGGCCAACATGGTGAAACCCTGTCTCTACTAAAAATATAAAAATTAGCCAGGCATGGTGGCATGAACCTGTAGTCCCAGCTACTCGGGAGGCTGAGGTAGGAGAATCATTTGAATCCGGGAGGCAGAGGTTGCAGTGAGCTGAGATCGTGCCACTGCCGTCCAGCCTGGGTGACAGAGTGAGACTCCATCTCCTCCCCCCAAAAAAATACCAAGTTCTGCTGGACAGTGCTGTTATAGACAGAGGTTTTCTCTCTCTCTCTTTTTTTTTTTTTTTGAGACGGAGTCTCGCTCTGCCGCCCAGGCTGGCATGCAGTGGCCAGATCTCAGCTCACTGCAAGCTCTGCCTCCCGGGTTCACGCCATTGCCTCAGCCTCCCGAGTAGCTGGTGCTCTTTTATTTTTATTTTATTTTTGAGATGGAGTCTCGCTCTGTTGCCCAGGCTGGAGTGCAGTGGCACAATCTCGACTCACTGCAACTTCCGCCTCCTGGGTTCAAGTGATTCTCCTGCTTCGGCCTCCAGAATAGTTGGGATTACAGGCGTGTGCCACCATGCCTAATATTTTGTATTTTTAATAGAGATGGGATTTCACCATGTTGGGCAGGCTTGTCTGCAACTCCTGACCTCAAGTGATCCTCCTGCCTTGGCCTCCCAAAATGCTGGGATTACAGGCGTGAGCCACCGCTCCTGGCCAAGAGTTCTTTATAGCAGGATACAAGACCTTCAAATAGAGATGACTTATAAATATTTTCTCCCAGTCTGTGACTTGTCTTTCCTGATGGTGTCTTCTCGAAATCTTGAAAATTTTTAGCTGGGTGCGGTGGCTCACGCCTATAATCCCAGCACTTTGGGACTCTGAGGTGGGTGGATCACGAGGTCAAGAGATGGAGACCATCCTGGCCCAAATGGTGAAACCCCCATCTCTACTAAAAATACAAGAATTAGCTGGGTGTGTTGGTACGTGCCTGCGGTCTCAGCTACTAGAGAGGCTGAGGCAGGAGGATCACTTGTATTCAGAAGGCAGAGGTTGCAGCAAGCCAAGATCATGTGTGACTCCATCTCAAAAAAAAAAAATCTTTAAAAAAGTTTTTTAAAGCCCACTTTCCCATTTGCTAATGGATCATGCTTTTGGAGGGTAACTGTACTATTTCACATGGAGTTTGTGAAGTTTAAGATTATGCTTTAAAGCTGGGGGCGGTGGCTCATGCCTGTAATCCCAGCACTTTGGGAGGCCGAGGCGGGCGGATCACAAGGTCAGCTGATCGAGACCATCCTGGTGAACACGGTGAAAGTGAGAGACACGGTGAAACTGTCTCTAGCCGGGCGTGGTGGCGGGCGCCTGTAGTCCCAGCTTCTAGGGAGGCTGAGGCAGGAGAATGGCGTTAACCCGGGAGGTGGCGGAGCTTGCAGTGAGCGGAGATCGCGCCACTGCACTCCAGCCTGGGCGACAGAGCGAGACTCGTCTCAAAAAAAAAAAGAAAGAAAAAGATTATGTTTTAAGTCTGATTATTCCTGGAGTAGGCTTCGCTGGTGAACGGGAACCCATGTGGGGACTCTGGCAGGGGTAGGCACCACCCATGTTCACTGATTCTCAGGGAAAACACAAGCCACTGTGGTTCCACAGACTTTTCTGGAAAGGTTAATAAGCTCATGATGGAATGGTGTGGCAAGTTAGAGTCTGTCAACACAATGCATAGCACTGTCCACTCATCTCTCTCTGGGGTAATGTCGTACACGTAGTATACAACTACCTAAGGGTTATCCGAGTCTTGGCATCGAATTGCCAAGGACAGCATGAATCCAGATTCTTTTGCTTCACAGCATGTTTACCTTTAGTGTTGAGGCTGAGTGTGGTGAAGCCCTGGGTATGATGTATTACGTGACATGACTGCTGGACATCAGTAAAATGGGAATGGGGCTCACCCCAGCAAGCTTTGACCTGGGACATTTTATTAAATTGCTACCAAGTACTAAATGCTCCCTATCAATGCCCTTTCCAGGTTTCAGAGCGGCAGACCTAATGGGTTTCGTGCATAAAGCCTAGCATTATGTTATTCCGATGCTTATCATTTGCAAAATGCTTCTTTCTACAGACTGCTGGGACTACAGCAGCCTGGCAGTGGGGGATGGGTCCATACTTTGCAGCTGAATTAGAATGAGAGTTTTACATTAACTGGAAAGCGCCAGGTACTGCCAACCACAATTATTTGGTTTGTAAATGGTGTATATAAAGGATAATTCAATTTAGGGCAAGTTACAATTATTTTTCTGTGTATTAGCACAGCCTGTTCTACTCTCTTCAACTCACCCCATTTGCCAGGAGCCTACCTCCACAGCAGACACAGTGCAAAGATGCCAGATTTCTTTAAAAGCAATTTATTTCTCATTACAAAATACAGGTGAGGAGCACAGGCGATGCCTGTAACCCCTTGGTTGCGCATCTTCCCGGTCTATTTCTGCTTCTAGAAATATCCTGTGCACAACAGCAAGCTCATGCTGTTCCCAAGTGCTTGCACATTCTAACAGCTGCAGAGTATATGACCAGGAGGAAAGTCCAACAGATGCCCCACTCACAAGGTAGGGCCCTCCAGCCCATCTTCTGGCTCCCTTTTGCTAACAGTAACTGGTTGCTCTTCCTATTGATCATAGATAAATGGCAGCTGCACAATTCTCTGCTTTCAAGCAACCTCGGGAGGCAGTGACTAAGACCCTTTCCTTGCTCCCAGCTTCCTATGTCCCCGGCCGCCTGTGGCACCTGGACTACTGCTGCCCCTGGGTCCCGCACATTCCAGGGCGACGATGTAGGAAGGGCAGGCCACGCATGAGGAGTTAACAGTCTTTATTGGGCTCAGACCAGGAGTCCGTGGGTCTTGAGGACCTGTGTGTATTTGTCAATCTTCTTCTCCACGTTCTTCTCAGCCTGTTTCCGTAGCCTCTGCCAAGAGTAAGTGCAGGTGGTGGTGGTCAGGAGGGGTTCGATTACCCTCATTACACGGACTCCATCCCACCCCAACCCTGGCTAGCCCTTTGCCAGTTAAGAGTCCTCTGTGGGCAAGACAGCACCTGTCAGGCCCATCCAAGAGTGAGATGTCCCCTCAGCACCAGCCCCTGTCCTCACCATGAGCTGTTTCTTCTTCCGGTAGTGGATCTTGGCTTTCTCTTTCCTCTTCTCCTCCAGGGTGGCTGTCACTGCCTGGTACTTCCAGCCAACCTCGTGAGCCAGGCGCCCCAGATAGGCAAACTGGGGGTTGAAGATACGAAGTTGTAAGGACATCTAAGCTCCCACACCCTGAGGAGCCAGAGCTGGTGAGAGCTGGGAGGTGACTGACAGCTGGGAATATAACGCAGCTGTTCCTGCAGGCCTGTTAGAAAAGCACCCACCCGACCCTCCTGGCATCAGCTAAGCCGTTGGCATTGTCGCCATTCCCGCAGGGACATCCGCAGACCATCGTGAGATAAGGACATCATCTGCCAGGCTCCGGGCCCCAGGGTTCCTCAGCAGGCCTAAAATCCCCAAGCTAGATGGTGCAGCATAAGCTGGGACTCACCTTTCTTGTAGGCTTCAGACGCACGACCTTGAGGGCAGCAGGAACCACCATCCGCTTTTTCTGTTAAAGAAAGAGAGGGGCTTAGAGCCCTGGAGGGACAGAGTGGGAAGGAGGTTGGCTGGGCAGGCGTCTCAGCCAGTGCTGCTTTCATGAGGATCAAACAATGTAGGTAATTGTGGAACATCACGGACGCCACGGGCAAGGCTGCTGCCTTGTGGGGGGAGTTGGCACAGCTCACCTTGTCGTAGGGCGGTGGGATGCCGTCAAACACCTTGAGGCGGTCCAGGGCAGCCTGGCCTCGCTTGGTCTTGTGAGGCAGCATGCCTGTTGGGTGACGGATAGCAGGCCCGGTCAGAGGGGCTCATAAGGACGCCCACCCTCCCCACGGAGGTGGGCCCACGGGTGGCCTCAGATGGTAGTGCATGTGGAGTCATCTCATGGTCGAGAAACTCGAATGTGAGTGGGAGAAGTTCTCATCACCGGCCGCCTGCCTGTCACCACCTGCAGTCCCCACGCCCCGCTCACCTCGCACAGTCCGCCAGAAGATGCGGCTGGGGGCCCGGAAGTGGTAGGGGCCTCGGGAAGGGTTGGTGTTCATCCGCTTGCGGAGGAAAGCCAGGTACTTCACTAGGGAGAGGGGAGACTGTGAGGCCCGCCCGGTCTACCAGCACCCCCAAAACCCCACTTCCAAGGGCCTTCTTAGGAACCCCAAGTAGTCTCTCCCAACACGCCTGGAATTGCTTTCAGAGTCTCAACACCCCATTGGGAGACCCTCTCCAGTGCTCCTCCCAGGCCGTAACTTACACTTGTTTCTGTAGAAATTGCCAGAAATGTTGATGCCTTCGCAGCGTACGACCACCACCTTCCGGCCTAGGAGGGAGGGAAAGGGTTAGGAAGGGCTGAGCCACCTGAGGGTTCTCCCACCGCCTGTGCAGCTACCCTCCAGACACAGCGCAGTACTTGCCAGAGCTAAGTTCACGTTTAAATGAAAAGCTAGCCTAATAGAAATCCACTTCTTGAGCCTGGAGTCCCCAACCCTGGGGAAGAGTGGCTGGCAGGTCTCAGAGCGGTGCATGGGGTTGATCTCATGGCCGTGAGACTCAAACGAAAGATGGTGAATGTTGCTCATCACCGACCGCCAGCGGGGGCCCATGACGGGGACCGCGAGCGGCGACTTACCCAGCAGTACCTGTTTAGCCACGATGGCCGCCAGGCGGCCCAGGAGATGGCCTCGACCATCAAGCACCAGGACCTGTGGGAGACAAGGGCAAGAGGGCTCAGAGACAAGGACAACCTTTCTGTGATTGTCCTCACAAGCGAGCATTCCCTTCTTTTGCCCTGCCAACAAGGTGCCTTGCACCCAGCCATCTGAGCTGGGAACTATGCACTAGAGCCCCACTCTACAGATGAGGGAACGGGCTGAGAAAGCAAGGCTGCCTCAGGATCAGTGAGTGAGCAGTGTAAGGGGCCCGAGCCCCCTCATATCTCACTTCTTCTATGAGTATGATTTTATACTCAGATTGTATTTTGCAAAGCAACAGGATTTGAATGAAGACCAGCAAGGCTCTACCCACTGACTATCCAGTTACAAGACCTCGAAGCTAATAAACTGTAGGATTTGTTTTTGAGACAGGGTCTCGCTGTTGCACAGGCTGTCCACCTCTCAGGAGCAAGCCATCCTCCCACCTCGGCCTCATGAGTAGCTGGGACTACAGGCACACACCACCACACGCAGCAAATTTTTGTACTTTTGTTGAGTCAGGGTTTTGTTATGTTGCCTAGGCTGCTCTTGTACTCCTGGCTCAAGTGATCGGCCTGCCTCAGCCTTCCAAAATGCTGGGATTACAGGCCTGAGCCACCGTGGCCAATCAATTGTAGGATAACACAATCTAAATATCTTCTAAGGTATAGGCTCTTCCTACCATGAATTTAGTTTGGAAGAAAACCGAATTTCAGGTGGGATGAGATTAGGTAGTCAAAAGTCCATGCTAGCTCTGCTATAGAGTCACTCTGCTTTCCGGGGTAAACTGCTCAGACACCGAACCTCAGCTTCCTCCAGAGCAGAAATCCTGGCCAGGCGCGGGGGGTCAAGCCTGTAATCCCAGCATTTTGAGAGGCCTAGGCAGGCAGATCACTTCAGGTCAGGAGTTCGAGACCATCCTGGTGAATAGGGTGACACCCTGTCTCTACTAAAAACACAAAAATAAGCTGAGTGTCGTGACGGGCCCCTGCACTCCCAGCTACTCGGGAAGCTGAGGCAGGAGAATTACTTGAACCCAGGAAGTAGAGGTTGCAATGATCCAAGATCGCCCCATTCCACTCCAGCCTGGGCGTCACAGCGAGACCCCGTCTCAAAAAATAACTAAAAAAGTAGAAATCCTCATTGTTTTAACGCAAAAGCATGAAACACACACTTGTTATTACACATGCTTTGTAAGCGTTGGTACAAAGAATCTAAATCCAAACAGACTTCCTGAAGTCGTGACCTTGGCCAAAAATCACCAATCACCAAGCTTTAATTTCCTCCTCTGTAAAAGGAGGACACCCTATCTACCTCGAGAATATCGTTTAGCGAACTTCGCAAAACACTGCAAACTGTGCTGGGCACAAAGACACATGGTTGGTGAACACAACTTGCCTAGATTGGCCTGGCTCTGAAATGTCCGCCCCCGCCCCAACCACGAAGAAACCTTTACAGGGCCAACCCCTTCTTTATACTTAAGTAGCCACACCAGGAGCCAGGGAAAGGGCGCCCAGGTGTCTGCAGGCCCAAAAGATGTTCCGACCTTGTGGAACCATTCATCACAGCTCTCGAGTTCCAGTAATACGCCTCACGACACTCGCCAATCCCCAAAACCAGGGAAAACGAGTTCATTCCTGAGTACCCGGCAGCCAACAGCTCTCTCGACACCCCGCAGAAAGGCACTGGGAAGTAAAACAACCGGAGCTGCAGGGGACCCCGATTAACACCTCCATGTGAGATCAAAGCAGCCCGCGCACTGGGCGGGATGAAAATACCTTCCATTTTGGCCAAAACTCATTGCCCCGACACGGCCTGGTCACACTTCCGCGCGTTCCTCATCGCTGAGGGCACACAAAGATCCAATTCGGCCAAGACTCGACCCCAGGGCCCCCAGCCACTACCCGAGTTCAAGGTAAGCGAAGTCTAGTAGTAAAATACCTGTTCTGTGCTGGAAGCTCCGTCACCCTCGCCTCGAAAAGGAAATGCCGCATTGTAGCCAACCCTAGGCCTAAAGAGAGCCGCGGCATTTCCTAAAGATGCCCCTTATCCCAAAAGACTTCCATTTTGCTTAATTGTGGACGTTAAGCTCCACGAAACATGTAGGACAGAGAGGGTGCGACCCCATTCCGGCCTGTATCCCACCCGGCCCCGTGCCGCCCCGGCCCGCGCGGAGCCCCCACCTGCACCTCTGCCATCTTCGGCAGCCGCCCGGGAAAGGAAGCTGTTTTGTCGCAGGGTTTCTTATCCCTTGAAACAGGGGCGGCAGAAGTGACGCAACGCGGACTGCGCGAACAGCTTTCTGTGTTTTCATTGGTCAAAGCTTTCTGCGCGTGCGCAGAGATTCCCTACGGGAAGGCGGGTCCTCTTCCGAATGTCCAATCCGGACATTCTTCCGGTTGGACCCCCGCAGTCAGCGCTGTTCCCTGCGAGAGATCATGTGGGGCGTGGAGGCGGTGCTGCTGGAGCGCGGCCGTCCAGCCTCGGCGGCCATGTTTTTGAGAGGCTGTTCATCTCGTTCAGATGCCCTGTCCGCCATGTTTGTGAGGGGAAGCGGCATTACCCCTTCAAGCGACTGAAGCCTGCAGGGCTTCTGGTGGCCCGCAGGGGGAGTCTAGACCCGTCAGGCCCTCCCTTCCGCGCTCAGTTCAGGCTTACTTTATTTTCTGAGACAAGATGTCGCTCTGTCTCCCAGGCCGGAGTGCAGTGGGGCGATCCTGGCTCACCGCAGCCTCGACTTCCCGGGCTCAAGGGATCCTCCTGGCCTCAGCCTCTCGAGTAACTTGGACTACAGGAGCACGCCACCATGCCAGGCTAATTAATATATATATGTATATATATATTTATTTTTGTTGTTGTTGTTGTGGCCCGGGCATGGGGGGAGTCTTGACATGTTGGCCAAGCTGATCTCGAACTCCTGGGCTCAAGCGATCCTCCCGTTTCAGCCTCCTAAAGTGCTGGGATTACCGGCGTGAGCCCCGGCGTCCTGCCCATTCTAGGCTTGGAGATTTGGATTCTTGTGTCTGGTCGACTTCACTCTGACCTGGACAAACCCCTGGCCTTATCCGGGCCTCAGTTTCTCCATCTGTAAAACAGGTGGAGGTGGTCTTCTCCAGGGGCTCTAAGAGTGGATGAAGGAATGGCTTCTAGATGCTTGGCTGCATCAATCCGCTGAGCGTTCCTCAGAGGACCTTCTCACTTTCTGGACTGTCGGCCTTTGCTTCAGTTGGGTCCCTTGCCCAGGATGCCCTCCCCAACCCCTCCAAATCTAGCTTGTCACCATCGCAATGCCCTGTGTCTCTGGAAAGCCTCTTTGATCTTCCAGCCTGGGTGAGTTGCCCTCTGCGGGCTCTCACACTGCCTCTGTGCTATCTCTATAGGAGCCTATGGCATCCTGCACCCAGGCTCGCTGAGTCTCTTGTCTTCTCATCGATAGCCTAGGAGACCTGGGGCGACTGGGCTGATTCTGACTCAAATCCGGGCTCTGGCATTGCCCTGTGCTGGCCCAGGGCTCCAGGGGACCTCAGAAAACACGAATTGAGGCCGGGCGCGGTGGCTCAAGACTGTAATCCCAGCACTTTGGGAGGCCGAGACGGGCGGATCACGAGGTCAGGAGATGGAGACCATGCTGGCTAACACGGTGAAACCCCGTCTCTACTAAAAAATACAAAAAAAAAAAAAACAAAAAAACAAAAAACTAGCCGGGCAAGGTGGCGGGCGCCTGTAGTCCCAGCTACTCAGAGGCTGAGGCAGGAGAATGGCATAAGCCCGGGAGGCGGAGCTTGCAGTGAGCTGAGAACTGGCCACTGCACTCCAGCCCGGGCGACAGAGCGAGACTCCGTCTCAAAAAAAAAAAAAAAAAAAAGAAAAGAAAACACGAATTGAATGAAACATTGCATTGCAACTGAAAAACCAAGATTCTGAAATCAAAACGACCCCATTCACACCCATCCACAGACAGACCTGGCCAGAGCTGGTAGAAAAGGATGATTTATATACAATTTCATGGGGACAAGGGCTTTGTACAGAGTTGGGTTAAGTGGGGCCGGTGCTGGGTTCTGGCGTTGCCTCCATCCTGGGGACAGAATGAGAGGGGTATTGGGCCCAAGGAAGGGACCGGCCTCTAGCCCACTTCCTCTGTGTGCCGGCTATGCATCCTCTGGCTGGTGACTCCCCTCTGTGTGCCTCAGTGTCCTCCCCTGTAAAATGGGATGATAGACGTGTCTGTCTCACTGGGTTGTTTAGGATCCGCTGACAGAGGAGAGGGAAAGAAACTTAGCTCAGGGCGGGGCACAAATTCATTCCCAAAACACCACCATTCCCAGCAAGCGCTTACTGTGTGCTAGGGCATTGCTGTCCAAGAGAACGTGGCCATGACAGAAATGTTCTCGGATGGGCGCGGTGGCTCACGCCTGTAATCCCAGCACTTTGGGAGGCCAAGGCAGGCAGATCAAGAGGTCAAGAGATCAAGATCATCCTGGCTAACACGGTGAAACCCCAAACCCTGTCTCTACTAAAAAAAATTAGCCAGGCGTGGTGGCAGGCGCCTGTCGTCCCAGCTACTTGGGAAGCTGAGTCAGGAGAATCACTTGAACCTGGGAGGCGGAGGTTGCAGTGAACCGAGATCGTGCCACCGTACTCCAGCCTGGGTGACAGAGACTCCGTCTCAAAAAAAGAAGAAATGTTCTCTATTTTTGCCTGGGCACGGTGGCTCACACATATAATCCCAGCACTTTGAGAGGCTGAGGTGGGTGGATCACCTGAGGTTGGGAGTTTGAGACTAGCCTGACCAACATGGAGAAACCTCATCTCTACTAAAAATACAAAATTAGGGCCAGGCGTAGTGGCTCACACCTGTAATCCCAGCACTTGGGGAGGTTGAGGCGGGTGGATCACCCGAGGTCGGGAGTTTGAGACCAGCCTGACCAACATGGAGAAACCCCATTTCTACTAAAACTACAAAATTAGCTGAGGCAGGAGAATCGCTTGAACCCGGGAGGTGAAGGTTGCAGTTAGTCGAGATCGCGCCATTGCACTCCAGCCTGGGCAACAAAAGTGAAACTCCCATCTCAAAAAAAAAAAAGAAAGAAAGAAAAAGAAATGTTCTCTATTTTTGCTCTTTAATATGGGAATAACCAGCCACATGTGAATACTGAACACTTGAGATGGGGCTGGTACACTACTCAGGAGGTTGAGGCAGGAGGATCACTTGAGTCCAGGAGTTCGAGGCTGGACTTAAACTTCTTTTGAGACAGTCTTGCTCCGTCACCCAGGCTGGAGTGCAGTGGCACGATCTCAGCTCACTGCAGCCTCTGCCTCCCAGGTTCAAGCGATTCTTCCTGTCTCAGCCTCCTAAGTTAGCTGGGATTACTGGTGGTGCTACCACACCCAGCTAATTTTTATATTTTTAGTAGAGATGGGGTTTCACCATGTTGCCCAAGCTGGTCTTGAACTCTTTAGGCTCAAGTGATCTGCCAAGGAGTTACAGGTGTGAGCCACCATGCTGGGTGAGACACAATCAAATTAATATCAGGTACTAGTCGGGCAGGGCGGCTCACGCCTGTAATCCCAGCACTTTGGGAGGCTGAGGCGGGCAGATCACGGTCAGGAGTTGGAGACCCAGCCTGGCCAATATGGTGAAACCCCGTCTCTACTAAAAATACAAAAACCAGCGGGGCATGGTGGTGGGCGCCTGTAATCCCAGCTACTCAGGAGGCTGAGGCAGAAGAATCGCTTGAACCCAGGAGGCAGAGGTTGCAGTGAGCTGAGATCGTGCCATTGTACTCCAGCCTGGGCAATAGAGTGAGACTCCATCTCAAAAAAAAAAAAAAAAAGAAAAGAAAAGAAAGAAAGAAAGAAATCCCATCTCTACTAAAAATACAAAAAATTAGCTGGGTGTGGTGGCAGTCACCTGTAATCCCAGCTACTCGGGAGGCTGAGGCAGGAGAATAGCTTGAACCCAGGAGGTGGAGGTTGCCATGAGCCAAGATAGCACCACTGCACTCCAGCCTGGGTAACGAGCAAAAGTTTGTCTCAAAAAAAAAAAATTATAATAAAAAATAAATTTAAGACAGGAAACAGATTGGACAGGCACCAGGTTGGGAGGAAAACTGCTCAATGTATTACCTTTTCTTAAAAAAAAAAAAAAAAGCGTGGGCGTGGTGGCTCACGCCTATAATCCCAGCACTTGGGGAGGCTGAGGCGGGCAGATCACGAGGTCAAGAGATTGAGACCATCGTGGCAAACATGGTGAAACCCCACTACTAAAAATACAAAAATTAGCTGGGCGTGGTGGCACGTGCCTGTAGTCCCAGCTGCTCCAGAGGCTGAGGCAGGAGAATCACTTGAACCCGGGAGGTGGAGGTTGTAGTGAGCTGAGATCATGCCACTGCACTCCAGCCTAGGTGACAGGGTGATTTAGATACTGGTCCTTGATCTGTTAACAGTTATTGGAAAACTTACGTATGTTTCTTTTTTTTCTTTCTTTCTCTCTGTCTTTTTTTGTGACAGGGTCTCTCCCTCTATTGCCCAGGCTGGAGTGCACTCATTTTTTTTTTTTTTTTTGGTGGATAGATATGGGTCTTAGCAATCATGGCGATTCCCAGAGACAGCAACTGAGATTCTAAACTCTTCTGTGTGTTTTTTTTTTTTTTTTTTTTGAGACGGAGTCTCGCTCTGTCGCCCAGGCTGGAGTGCAGTGGCCGGATCTCAGCTCACTACAAGCTCCGCCTCCCGGGTTCACGCCATTCTCCTGCCTCAGCCTCCCCAGTACCTGGGACTACAGGCGCCGCCACCTCGCCCGGCTAATTGTTTGTATTTTTAGTAGAGACGGGGTTTCACCGTGTTAGCCAGGATGGTCTCGATCTCCTGACCTCGTGATCCTCCCGTCTCGGCCTCCCAAAGTGCTGGGATTACAGGCTTGAGCCACCACGCCCGGCCTGTTTTTTGTTTTGTTTTTTGTTTTTTGTTTTTTTGTTTTTTTTTGAGACGGAGTCTCACTCTGTCCACCAGGCTGGAGTGCAGTGGCGTGATCTCGGCTCACTGCAAGCTCCGCCTCCTGGGTTCACGCCATTCTCCTGCCTCAGCCTCCCTAGTAGCTGGGACTATAGGCGCCCGCCACCGCGCCTGGCTAATTTTTTGTATTTTTAGTAGAGACGGGGTTTCATCGTGGTCTCGATCTCCTCACCTTCTGATCCGCCCGCCTCGGCCTCCCAAAGTGCTGGGATTACAGGCGTGAGCCACCGCGCCCGGCCTGTTTTTTGTTTTTGAGACAGGGTCTTGCTCTATCACTCAGACTGGGGTGCAGTGGCACAATCATGCTTACTGCAGCGTCGACCTCCTGGGCTCAAGCGATCCTCCTACCTTGCCTCCTGAGTAGCTGGGACTACAGGCATGTGCCACCACAGCCAGCTATTTTTAAAAATTTTTTTGTAGAGATGGGGTTTCGCCATGTTGCCCAGGCTGGTTTAATGTATGTTTTGAACAACTTGACTATGTGAATCTACTTTTGGCAACTGTAAATTTCATGAAATTTAAATATAGATGAAGTGTTTCTGATAAAAAGTTATTGTCTGAGCCTGGCACGGTGGCTCACACTTGTAATCCCAGCACTTTGAGGCGGGCGGAACGCAAGGTCAGGAGATGGAGACCGTCCTGGACAACGTGGTGAAACCCTGTCTCTACTAAAAGTACAAAAATTAGCCGGGTGTGGTGGCATGTGCCTGTAATCCCAGGTAATTGGGAGGCTGAGGCAGGAGAATCGCCTGAACCAGGGAGTCGGAGGTTGCAGTGAGCTGAGATCGCACCACTGCACTCCAGCCTGAGTGACAGAGCGAGAATCCATCTCAAAAGAAAAAAAAAAAAGTATACATTGGATGCTGAAGGCTTAGTATGACAAAAGAATGTAAAATATTCAAAATGATGAATGATTCAAAATGATTAATGTCTAATCAATCATTGAAAAATATTGATTACATGTTGAAATGACAATATTTTGGATATACTGCATAAAATAAAGTTACTTGCTTCTTTTTCCTTTCTTTAAAAAACTGTTGGCCGGGCGCAGTGGCTCAAGCCTGTAATCCCAGCACTTTGGGAGGCCGAGACGGGCGGATCACGAGGTCAGGAGATCGAGACTATCCTGGCTAACACGGTGAAACCCCGTCTCTACTAAAAATACAAAAAACTAGCCGGGCGAGGTGGCGGGCGCCTGTAGTCCCAGCTACTCAGGAGGCTGAGGCAGGAGAATGGCGTGAACCCGGGAGGCGGAGCTTGCAGTGAGCTGAGATCCGGCCACTGCACTCCAGCCCGGGCGACAGAGCGAGACTCTGTCTCAAAAAAAAAAAAAAAAAAAAAAAAACAAACTGTGAGGCTGGACGCGGTGGCTCACGCCTGTAATCCCAGCACTTTGGGAGGCTGAGGCAGGTGGATCACGATGTCAGGAGTTCGAGACCAGCCTGGCCAACATGGTGAAGCCCTGTCTCTATTAAAAATACAGAAAAGTAGCCAGGTGTGATGGCGGGTGCCTGTAATCCCAGCTACTCGGGAGGCTGAAGCAGGAGAATCACTTGAACCCAGGAGGTGGAGGTTGCAGTGAATTGAGATTGCACCACTGCACTCCAGCCTGGCGACAGAGTGAGACTCCGTCTCAGAAAAACAATATATATATATGGCTACTAGGAAAGTGAAAATCACACAGGTGGCTCACATGCCGTTTCCACTGCGTTGCTCTAAAAGCCTTGCCTGTGTCACTTCATTTAACCTCATGACAACCCTATGGTGGAAGGACAATTATTGGAGCCTTTTGTACAGATCAGGAAACTGAGGCAGCAGAGTGAAGGGCACAGATGCTGGATCAAGATAACCTGGAGGCCGAGTGTGGTGGCTCATGCCTGTAATCCCAGAACTTTGGGAGGCTGAGGCGGGTGGATCAGCTGAGATCAGGCGTTTGAGACCAGCCTGGCCAACATGGTGAAACCCCGTCTCTACTACAAACACAAAAATTAGCCAGGCGTGGTTGTGGGTACCTGTAATCCCAGCTACTCCAGAGGTTGAGGCAGGAGAATCGCTTGAACCCGGGAGGCGGGGGCTGCAGTGAGCTGAGATCGCGCCACTGCACTCTAGCCTGGGCGACAGAGTGAGAGTCTGTCTCAAAAAAATAAAAAAGAAAAAAAGAAAGGAAGAAAACCCCACATGAGGCCTGCATTACCAAGGCAGTATATGTGTGAGCAATTACTACAAAATGTTAGATTTGAAATGTTAGGGGACCCGCTGAGGCCTCCCCTCCTTCTTCCCTCCTGGCCCACCTGCCTGCACCCTCCACACCTGTTCCCAGCTCCTTTCCTCCCTCTCACACCTCCCATGGCTCCTTGCTGCCCCACATTGGCCCAAGTTACTGGAACACCCTGAGCTTTCTCCTACCAACGGGCTTCACAAAGGCAGTTCCCTCTTTCTGGAATGCCATCTCCTTCCTGCCCCCAGGAGGCCTGCAAACTCCTGCATCCACAGATCCCCCCAGGGCCCCTTGCTCCTGCAGGTCCCCAGTGAGCTCCATGTCTTTCCCTAATCTCACTCCTCCCCCAGGTTCTCCCCTGTCCACCCCATCGCTGGACCAGGGCTATCTGTGCCAACTCAAGCCTGTCAGGCCCCAAGTCTGTCCCTCCTGATCTCTGACCCCTGACTCTCTGCCCATCCACTCCACTCCATCCCATGGTCCCAGCCCTGGCTCAGTCATGGTCGTTGCCCTGGGTCCTCCCACAGCCTCCAGCTTGGTCTCCAGTCTGTGTCCGTGGCCCCATAGGGCTTCGCATCTCTTCTCTTCTCTTCACTTCTTGAAATGGAGTCTAGTTCTGTCACCCAGGCTGGAGTCCAGTGGAGCAATTTCAGCTCACTGAAACCTCCGCCTCCTGGGTTCAAGCAATTCTCCTGCCTCAGCCTCCCTAGTAGCTGGGATTACAGGCGCACACCACTACGCTCAGCTAATTTTTGTATTTTTAGTAGAGACTGGGTTTTGCCATGTTGGCCAGGCCGGTCTTGAACTCCTGACCTCAAGTGATCCACCTGCCTCAGCCTCCCAAAGTGCTGGGATTACAGGCATGAGCCACCATGCCTGGTCCCAGAGGGGTCTTTCTGTACCCAGAGCTGCCCCTGCCCCTCTGCTACTCACCACCCTTCCATGGCCTCCTAGTGCCCCTCCCCACCTGCAGACACAAAGTCCAGGCCCCATAGCCCGTGAAGGACTCACCAGGATGAGGCCCCAGCCAGGTCAGTGCTCCACAAGCAGCAGGTCCTGGGGACTGGGGACAGGGGGCACCTGTGGGCCCCAAAGTGTCAGCCACAAGTGGACCACCCTGTCGGCCCCCTCACCCCCTCTGCCCACCCTGCTCACCTGCTCCCCAGAGCGGGGTGTCCTCCGCCGCGTCCTCTGCCAGTGCAGGCACCAGGCAGCGGCCAGCAGCAGGAGGCCCACGGGCAGCAGCAGCAGGAGGAGGAGCAGAGGGGGCTGCGGGGCTGTCAGGGCTGTGGCCTCCAGGGCCCCAGGACTCCGTGGGGGTGGCAGGGTTGAGAAGTCTGGGGAGAAAGAGGAGGCTGGGTGACCAAGGAGAAGGGCTGGGGTAAGGAAGGTAAGAGAGGCCTGGCTGCCACTGACTGTGTGACCTTGGATGGGCTGCTTGGCCTCTCTGTGCCTCAGTTTGCTCATCTGTAAAACTACGATAATCATTGTACCTACCTCATCAGATTGTCACAAATTAGATGAGCGAATAGGCTAAGCGCAGTGGCTCATGCCTGTAATCGCAGCACTTTGGGAGGCCAAGGTGGGCAGATCTCTTGAGGTCAGGGGTTCGAAACCAGCCTGGCCAACATGTTGAAAACCCATCTCTACTAAAAACACAAAAATTAGCCAGGCATGGTATGCGCACCTATAATCCCAGGTACTCGGAAGGCTGAGGCAGAAGATTCGCTTGAACCCTGGAGATAGAGGTTGCAGTGAGCCGAGATTGCGCCACTGCACACCAGCCTGGGCTACAGAGCAAGACGGCTCAGAGAAAAAAAAAAAAAAAAGGTAAACTGAGGAATAAACTTGCCCTTGTCACAACCAATATGAGCAGGGTGGGGTCTGGGATGCACTATGCAGAGAGGAGCAGTGGCCGTGAGGACAGGAGGGGAAGGAGTGGGAGTGGCTGGAAGCCTTTACCAGGCTGACACTGCAGCTCCAGGCACCGGGAGAAGTTCTGGCGAGTGATCCAGGGCTTCAGAGCCACCAGCTGCTCGGAGGTCTCCTGCAGGAGGCGGGAGATGTTGGTCTGGACGAAGCGAAGACAGCTGGGGGGGGGCTGGGAGCAGGGGAGGGAGACGTCACCACCGCGTCATTCCCCTCACCACCCCTCCGCAGGCCAAAGGCCCTTCCCTGCTGGCGATGCCCAGCAACAGGGCAGGGCCCAGTGAGCTCTGGCTCTCAGAGAGAGTTTATTTATTTTATTTTATTCATTTTTTATTTTTTTGAGATAGAGTCTCGCTGTGTTGCCCAGGTTGGAGTGGTGAAATGCAACCTCTGCCTCCCGGGTTCAAGCGATTATCCTGCCTCAACCTCCCCAGTGCTTGGGACTATAGGTGCCCACCACCATGTCCGGCTACTTTTTGTATTTTTAGTAGAGACCGGGTTTTTCCATGTTAGCCAGGCTGGTCTCGAACTCCTGACCTCAGGTGATCTGCCCACCTTGGGCTCCCAAAGTGCTGGCATTATAGGTGTGAGCCACCGCGCCTGGCCATATTTATTTATTTATATTTTTTAGTAGAAATGGGATTTTTCTATGTTCGTCAGGCTGGTCTTGAACTCCTGACCTCAGGTGATCCACCCGCCTTGGCCTCCCAAAGTTATTTTAGTTTATTATTTTATTTTTTGTTTTGAGATGGAGTCTCGCTCTGTCACCCAGGCTGATGTGCAGTGGCACGATCTTGGCTCACTGCAACCTCCGCCTCCCGGGTTCAAGGAATTCTTCTGCCTCAGCCTGCCAAGTAGCTGGGACTATAGGCGCACACCACCATGCCAGACTAATTTTTGTATTTTTAGTAGAGACGGGGTTCCACCATGTTGGCCAGGCTGGGCTCAAACTCCTGACCTCATGATCTGCCTGCCTCGGGCTCCCAAAGTGCTGGGATTACAGGTGTGAGCCATCATGCCTGGTCTTTTATTTTATTTTTAATTTTTTTGGAGACTTGCTCTGTCGCCCAGGCTGGAGTGCAGTGGTGTGATCTTGGCTCACTGCAACCTCCACTTCCCAGGTTCAAGGAATTCTTCTGCCTCAGCCTCCCAAGTAGCTGGGATTACAGGCGCACGCCACCACGCCTGGCTAACTTTTGTATTTTTAGTAGAGATGAGGTTTCACCACATTGACCAGGCTGGTCTCAAACTCCTGACCTCGTGATCTGCCCACCTTGGGCTCCCAAAGTGCTGGGATTACAGGTGTGAGGCACTGCGCCCGGCCTTTTATTTTATTTTTAATTTTTTTTGGAGACGGAGTCTTGCTCTGTCGCCCAGGCTGGAGTGCAGTGGTGTGATCTCGGCTCGCTGCAACCTCCGCCTCCTGGGTTCAAGCAATTCTCCTGCCTCAATCTCCCGAGTAGCTGGGACTACAGGTGCCTGCCACCATGCCCAGCTAATTTTTTTTTTTTTTTTTTTTTGTATTTTAGTAGAGACGGAGTTTCATCGTGTTGCCCAGGCTGGTCTCAAACTCCTGAGCTCAGGCAATCCGCCCGTCTCAGCCTCCCAAAGTGCTGGGATTACAGCTGTGAGCCACTGCACCCGGCCTATTTTATGTTTTGAGACAGGGTCTTGCTCTGTCACCCAAGCTGGAGTGCAGTGGCCCAGTCATAGCTCACCAAAGCTTTGAAATCCAGGGCTCAAGTGATCCTCCCACTTCGGCCTTCTGAGTAGCTGGGACCACAGGTGGGCACCACCATGCCTGGCTAATTTACTTTTATTTTTGTGCAGAGATGAGGTTTCACTGTGTTACCTGGGCTGGTCTTGAACACCTGGGCTCAAGCAGCCCTCCTACCTTGGCCTCTGAAAGTGCTGGGATTCCAGGTGTGAGCCACTGCACCCAGCCCTCAGATAGAGGTTTTTGTTTGCTTGTTTCGTTTTTGAGACAGTCTCACTCAGTCTCCCAGGCTGGAGTGCAGTGGCATGATCTCGGCTCACTGCAGCCTTTGGCTCCCGGGTTCAAGCGATTCCCAAGCCACCATGACCGGCTAACTTTTGTATTTTTAGTACAGCTGGGGTTTCATCATGTTGGCCAGGCTAGTCTCAAACTCCTGACCTAAAGTGATCCGCCCACCTCCGCCTCCTAAAGCTCTGGGATTACAGGAGTGAGCCACCGCGCGCGGCCTCCTCACTTTGGGGACCTCTTCTCCCCCTGTTTTTTTCAGGGGAAGAACCCCTCAGTGGCACCCTTCATCATGGCCTAGGAAACCGGGGCCCCAGAATGGGACCAGATTGCTCCCCATCACCGGTGCCTGGGGACGCGTTGTTCTGCAGGAACAGAGCTCCGCCGGGTAGAGCTTCTTGCTCTACCTTCCTTGGGTGGCTGTGGTCCAAATAAATCGCCAATAAGGCCTAGCGGACCTTTACTTCTAATGCATAGGAAGGCATCTCCCTCCCCTCACTTGTCCCCTAAGTTGAGGGCTGACCTGAAAGGCACATTTGGTGACAAAGTGTATCTCCGTGTTCACGCGCTCCAGCAAGCCTTGCATCTTGGACCCAGCCACAGTCTTGAGCCGCTCCATCCAGCGCTGTGCCAGGACCAGCCGCCAGAGGGCCCCGCAGAGCGCCTCCTAGTGGGGAGAACCCCCGGGTCTGAGGGAGGAGGGGCTAGGCCGGGGCTGCTGGGTCTGAGGGAGGAGGGGCTGGGCCGGAGGGAGGAGGGGCTGGGCCGGGGCTCCTGGGTCTGAGGGAGGAGGGGCTGGGGACTCTGATTCTTGGGTTTGGGGAGGGGAAGGCCAGGTTATCCACTCGCCTCGGTGGGGCATCTTGAGTCTGTGGTCCCCACCTCCATCCCAGGTCCCTCCCAACATGACTCACGTCCTGCAGGTTGGAGGCCACGGTAACCGGGTAATCTTGAAGCAGGTAGTCAGACTGCGGGAGAAAACAGGGTCAGGCCTGGCTGAAAACAGCGGGAAACAGAACTAGGGAGACCCAGAGGAGGCAGCAGAGATCCGGAGAGAGAGGGAAAAGACCCAGAGAGGGGGAACCCAGAAGAAGTCACAGAACTTTGACTTCACAGAGGGACGATACCCCTAAGCACAGTGGCTCACGCCTGTAATTCCAGCACTTTGGGAGGCCAAGGTGGGAGGATCGCTTGAGCCCAGGAGTTCAAGACCACCCTGGGCAACACAGGGAGAGAGAGACCCCGTCTCTACTTAAAAAAAAAAAAAAAAAAAGGGAGGGGGATCACGTGAGGGGGTCCGGGGTAGCGCCTCTCACCAGCTCGCGGATTTTGACAGCGAAGTCGGAGGAGATGGGGCTGTGTTGGAAGGAGCAGTCCTGGGTCTCACTGAGTCCCGAACTCAGCAGCAGCAGCAGGAGATAGGTCTGCAGGGGAGGGGGCGCTAGGGGAGCCCTCCGCTGTTCCACACACAGCCCCCTCCTCCGGGCTTCCCACCTGCACTGTTCTGTCTTCCCCGCCCCTCCTTCCCCGGGTGTCCTTCCGCCTCTTCCACACTTTCTGGAGACGTGACCCCATCTCTGCTCGTCTTTCCCCGTTTCTCTCTGCCTCTGGTCCAACGCCGTCCAGTTTGCATCCTCCTCTGCACCACCCCTCTCTCTCCCCATCTCCCCCACTCTGCCCGTCTCTCTCCAACCACCTCATCCTCACGTCTGCTTTCCTTGCCCGGGTTCCTCCAGTCCTGTTCCTCCCTCTGCCTTCTACACCCCTGTTGCCTGCTTCTCTCTTGATCTTGGTCCATGTCCTCTTCATTCGTTCTTGGCTCTGTCCACCTCCCCTCTCCTCTGTCCATCTCCCCTCTTCTCTGTCCATCTGCCTCCTCCTCTGTCCATCTCCCCCTCCTCTGTCCCTCTCCCTCCTCCTGTCCACCTCCCCCTCCTTTTCATCTCCCTCTCCTCTGTCCATCTCCCCTCTCCTCTGTCCATACCCCCTCTTGTCCATCTCCTCTCCTGTCCATCTTCCCCTCCTGTCCATCTTCCCTCTCCTCTGTCCATACCCCCTCCTGTCCATCTCCCCTCTCCTCTGTCCATACGCCCTCCTGTCCATCTCCCCTCTCCTCTGTCCATACCCCCTCCTGTCCATCTCCCCTCTCCTCTGTCCATACCCCCTCCTGTCCATCTCCCCTCTCCTCTGTCCATACCCCCTCCTGTCCATCTCCCCTCTCCTCTGCCCATATTCCATCCTGTCCATCTCCTCCTGTCCATCTCCCCCTCCTCTGTCCATCTCCCCATCCTCTGTCCATCTCCCCCTCCTGTCCAGCTCCCTCTCCTATTTCCCCCTCCTCTGTCCATCTCCCGTTCCTGTCTATCTCCTCCTCCTCTGTTCATCTCCCCCTCCTCTCCATCTCCCTCTCCTGTCCATCTCCCCCTCCTCTGTCCATCTCCCCCTCCTCTCCATCTCCCTCTCCTGTCCATCTCCCCCTCCTCTGTCCATCACCCCTCCTCTATCCATCTCCTCTCCTATCCCTCCCCTCACATCTGTCCATCTCCCCTCGTATTTCCCCCTCCTCTGTCCATCTATCTTCCCCTCCATCTCCCCCCACATCTGCCCCATCCTGACATTGTGCCTCCCCTCTCCCCTGACCTTGTCCCTGGGGTTTACGCACTGTTGGGCTCCAGGCTGGCGCCAGCACTGTCATCTCGGCCGGGGGCCCCTCATGCCTCCTGTGGCCGGGTCTTGGAAGGGACAGAAGAACAAATCTCGGACCCCCATGCCCCAGCCCCTGTCCCGCCCGCCCCTTTGCCTCCCCGCCCCTCCTGCATCCCTTTGATGTGGCTGAGTTTCCGCCCCTTCCTCCCCCAGGCTTCCTGCGTCGGCCCCAGTTACGGCCCCAGTTACGGTGAAAACTCTTCATCTCCACTTCCAAGAACCCCGATGTCTGGTCCCCAGAACCCTCCCCAGGTTAGGGACCCGGGAACCCAGCCCCCCACCCTCTGCTCCCCCTGTCCCAGGAGTGGGGACCCTGGCTCCACCCCTTGGGGACCTAGAGTCCAAGTCTCCTCACACACCAGGCTTGCCCCAGCTGGGTGTGGAAGGGGCCAAGCCGGGTGACAGCCAGAGACCGAAAGTGAAAGGAAAATTTTGGGGGGAGACAGTCAAGGGGTGGAATCTGAGCCCAGGCGGAGCGTGCTCCCTGGTGGTGAGAGGCAGCCGCTTACGCCGCAGATGGTGGGTTCCCTGGACGCCCCGCGGCGGGGGCTGCAGTGGGGTTGACTCCCTGAGTGGCACGCCCAGTGCATGGTGAGCTGGGGCTGGAACCCGGATCTGTCTCTGGGAACTAGGAGTTGCTGTGTCTTACCGTCCTCTGGGCCCCAACTTTGCCCCGCCAAGGCTTGGCACACAGGACTCAGGATGCATCTTGTCACATTGGGCCTGGCAGGTGTCGCCCTAGCCCTAGCTTTATCATTGTGGGAGCTTAGCCAGCCCGTTGACCTCTCTAAGCCTCGGTTTCTCCAACTCCAAACTGAGGGGTGAGGTGTAAATGAGACAAAATAGAAGCTCTCTTCCACATCTGTGGACCTCTGAATCTCTGAAGTTTTTTTTTTTTTTTTTTGAGATGGGGTCTCACTCTGTTGCCCAGGCTGGAGTGCAGTGGCACAATCTCATCTCACTGCTACGTCCACCTCCCGGGTTCAAGCAATTCTTATGCCTCAGCCTCCTGAGTAGCTGGAATTACAGGTGCGCGCCATCACGCCCAGCTAATTTTTGTATTTTTAGTAGAGACGAGGTTTCACCATATTGGCCAGGCTGATCTTGAACTCCTGACCTCAGGTGATCTGCCTGCCTCGGCCTCCCAATGTGCTGGGATTACAGGTGTGACCCACCACACCTGGCCTGAATCTTTTGCTTACCCATCCGATCCGTGGCAGACTGTCCTCAAACATCTGCTGGCCCCTCTTCCCTGCAGGAGGATTTGAGGCCCCATCCTGGGGAACTCGGACATGGCCACACTCACTTTGGCCAATCACATGAGGGTTGAGGTGACAGGTGTCACTTCTAAATGGAAGTCTAAGGGTCTGGGGAATGGATGGTGGAGGATGCGTGGAGAGAGTGCCTCTATCAGCCAAGTTTCCTGTGCCACTCAGAGGAGTACAGGGATCCTGCCAGCTCTGGATGAGCACAGGGAGTGTAAGCAACAAACTAAAGTTGTGGTTGTGGCCCACGCAGATTCGGGGGTTGTGTGTTACTGCAGCAAAGCCTCGCCTATCGTGGCCTTCACCATCCATTTCCCTTCCCTGATCCCTCTGCCTGCCTCACTTCCTGTTCAGCCTGGGTTAGCTGCCTTGTCGCACCGAATGGTCAGACATTCCATCTGGCTAGAGAGGCAGAGATACAAGCCCCAACAGCTCATGTGGCCCATGGACAAAGAACCTGCTCTAGGTCCTTCCTGACCAAGTCCTGGGGCCCCTCAATGTGTGTCCTGCCCTGCTGCCCTACCGCCTCCAGGGAATCTCTGTGGCCTTCCCGAAGACTCCTCTCTCTCTCTTCCTTTTTTTTTCCTTCTTTTGAGACCGAGTCTCGCTGTGTTGTCCAGGCTGGAGTGCAGTGGCATGATCTTGGCTCACTGCAAGCTCCGCCTTTGCCACCTGGGTTCAAGAGATTCTCCTGTCTCCACCTCCCAAATAGCTGGGATTTCAGGTGCTGCCACCATGCCTGGCTAATTTTATAATTTTAGTAGAGATGGGATTTCTTTTTTTTTTTTTTTTTTTTTTTTTTTGAGACGGAGTCTCGCTCTGTCACCCAGGCTGGAGTGCTGTGGCCGGATCTCAGCTCACTGCAAGCTCCGGCTCCCGGTTTCACGCCATTCTCCTGCCTCAGCCTCCCGAGTAGCTGGGACTACAGGCGCCGCCACGTCGCCCGGCTAGTTTTTTGTAGTTTTTAGTAGAGACGGGGTTTCACCGTGTTAGCCAGGATGGTCTCAATCTCCTGACCTCGTGATCCGCCCGTCTCGGCCTCCCAAAGTGCTGGGATTACAGGCTTGAGCCACCGCGCTCGGCCAGAGATGGGATTTCACCATGTTGCCCAGGCTGGTCTCGAACTTCTGACCTCAAGTGATCCACCTGCCTCGGCCTCCCAAAGTGCTGGGATTACAGGTGTGAACTGCCACGCCCAGTTCGGAAAACCCCTTTTTTTTTTTTTTTTTTGAGATGGAGTCTGGCTCTGTTGCCCAGACTAGAGTGAAGTGGTGTGATCTCAGCTCACTGCAACTTCTGCCTCCTGGTTCGAGTGATTCTCCTGCCTCAGTCTCCTGAGTAACTGGGATTACAGGTGTCCGCCACCACACCCAGCTAATTTTTGTATTTTTTATACAGACAGGGTTTCACTATGTTGGCCAGGCTGCTCTCAAACTCCTGACCTCAGGTGATCCACCCACTTCGGCCTCCCAAAGTGTTGGGATTTCAGGCTTGAGTCACCAAGCCTGGCCTCTGAAAACTCCCCTTTTATCTTAAACTAGTAAGAGTGGGTTTCTTACATCAAAAAGAGTTCTACTTCAGGTGTGGTGGCTGACGCCTGTAGTCCCACACTTTGAAAGACTGAGGTGAGAGGATCGCTTGAGGCCAGGAATTCAAGACCAGCCTGGGCAACATAGGTAGACCCTGCCTATTTAAAAAAAAAAAAAAAATTAGCCAGGCATGGTGGTGCGTGTCTGTGGTCTGAGCTACTCAGGAGGCTGAGGTGGGAGGATTGAGCCCAAGTCAAGCTGTGACTGCCCCACTGTACTACAGCCTGAAAAACAGAGCAAGACGCTTTATTTAAAAAATCAACAGGCATGTGCGGTGGCTTAAGCCTGTAATCCTAGCACTTTGGGAGACTGAGACAGGCGGACCGCTTGAGGTCAGGAGTTTGAAAACAGCCTGGCCAACATGGTGAAACCCTGTTTCTACTAAAAATACAAAAAATTAGCTGGGTGTGGTGGGCAAGCCTGTAACTCTAGCTACTCTGGAGGATGAAGCAGGAGAATCGCTTGAACCCGGGAGGTGGAGGTTGCAGTGAGCCAAGATGGTGCCGCTGCACTCCAGCCTAGGTGACAGAGAGAGACTCTTGTCTCAAAAACAAAACACAAACCAAAAAAACCCACCCATAACCAGAATCCTAAGGCAGTGGTGTGCTGAAGCGGCTCATATTGGCTCAAGGGAGCTGACCTGTTAACAATTTAGGATCTCGGCTGGGCGCGGTGGCTCACGCTTGTAATCCCAGCACTTTGGGAGGCCGAGGCGGGCGGATCACAAGGTCAGATCAAGACCATCCTGGCTAACACGGTGAAACCCCATCTCTACTAAAAATACAAAAAACTAGCCGGGTGTGGTGGCAGACGCCTGTAGTCCCAGCTACTCGGGAGGCTGAGGCAGGCGAATGGCGTGAACCCGGGAGGCGGAGCTTGCAGTGAGCTGAGATGGCGCCATTGCACTCCGGCCTGGGCAACAGAGTGAGACTCCGTCTCAAAAAAAAAAAAAAAAAAAAAAAAAAAAAAAAAAAACCCAACAACAACAAAAAAATTCAGGATCTCTCAGCCAGTTGTTTAATCACCTGTACCTTGAAATCCGGCACAGTGGGAGCATTTATACCATGGAAATTGACAAAAGTCATATAGGAGGACTTTAATTTTATTCCAGAGAGCTCCTTTACTGCGTATGGATTCTGGGGACATGAAAAGGCAGAGAAAACCAGAGAGCAAGAGCTGCCAGATGGAGAAGACAAGAAGATATGAGAGTCCTAAGGCCCCGTCAGGGGTCCTCGGGGGTCCCCTTTCTCTGTTTCACAAACACAGCATTGTGCTGGAGCCAGCTCCTGAGCTGCTCAACCTCAGAACTAAAATGGCCTTGAGCCAGGTGTGGTGGCGCATGTCTGTTGCCCCAGCTACATGTGAGACTGAGGCATGAGGATCCCTTGAGCCCCAGAGGTTGAGGCTGCAGTGGACTGAGATTGTGCCACTGCACTCCAGCCTGGGTGACAGAGCCAGAACTTGTCTCAAAAAAAAAAAAAAAAAAAAAAGGGAGGCTGAGACAGGTGGATCACAAGGTCAGGAGATCGAGACCATCCTGGTTAACCCGGTGAAACCCCGTCTCTACTAAAAAATACAAAAAACTAGCTGGGCGAGGTGGCGGGAGCCTGTAGTCCCAGCTACTTGGGAGGCTGAGGCAGGAGAATGGCGTGAACCCGAAAGGCTGAGCTTGCAGTGAGCTGAGATCCGGCCACTGCACTCCAGTTTGGGCGACAGAGCGAGACTCCGTCTCAAAAAAAAAAAAAAAGCCTCGTATCTGCCAGAAGTTGTTACACCCTTTCTTCTTACAGAAGCATAGCTAGGGTTTGTCAGAGACTTTATTGGAAGACTTTATGCTTCTCACAGAAGCATAGCTAGGGTTTGTCAGAGACTTTATTTATTCCCCACAGAAGGGGAAAGTCCCAGGTGTTTGCGGGGGTGCATTTCCCCTTGGTCTGAGGTGTCCAAAATGCAGCAGGTGGCGCTCAGGCATTAGTCCCCCATAGGCAGCCACAGGGCCTTGGTCCGCGCTGATCGCAGCCCTAGCTCCGGGCCTGCCCCCTCGGTCTCCTGGTCCCAGGCCCGCAGGCAGCCCCTGTTCGCCCACACCGGTTTGAGGTTTCCTGCTGAGGCCCACTCCACAAACTGGGAACCCTGAGATGAGGAGAGAGGGGGGTCAGCACATCTGCGGGCTTGTTGCTAAGCACCTGCTTCCTCCGTGATGAGGACTGTTACTGATCAGGGGCTTCAGGCTGGACCTATGCTCTGTAGCTACAATGCTCGGTTCCTTCCAAGCAAAACTTCCAGATGGTAGGGAAAGGCATTTGATCCAGGGGTTAGGGAATTTCCTCTCCCTTAACAGCCCAAGTTGAGAGGAATGAGGCCCAAGGCTCTTGTCAACAAGTTCACATCTGTTACCAACAGGTGATTTAAGAGAGTGGACAGTGGGGCGCGGTGACTCACTCCTGTAATCCCACCACTTGGGGTGGCTGAGGCAGGCAGATCACACGAAGTCAGGAGTTTGAGACCAGCCTGGCCAATATGGGGAAACCCCATCTCTACTAAAAAAAAAAAAAAAAACCCAGCAATTAGCCAGGCATAGTGGCGAGTGCCTGTAGTCTCAGCTACTTGGGAGGCGGGAGAATCACTTGAACCCGGGAGGCAGAGGTTGCAGTGAGCCGAGATCGTGCCACTGTATTCCAGCCCGGGCGACAGAGTGAGACTCTGTCTCAAAAAATAAATAAATAGCAGTGGCTCACGCCTGTAATCCCAGCACTTTGGGAGGCTGAGGCGGGCGGATCACGAGGTCAGGAGATCAAGACCATCCTGACTAATACGGTGAAACCCCTTCTCTACTAAAAATACAAAAATAAATTAGCCAGGCGTGGTGGCGGCGCCTGTAATCCCAGCTACTCGGGAGGCTGAAGCAGGAGAATGGTGTGAACCTGGGAGGCAGAGCTTGCAGTGAGCCGAGATCACCCCACTGCACTCCAGCCTGGATGACAGAGCGAGACTCCGTCTCAAAAAAACAAAATAAAATAAAAATAAATAAATAAATAAATAAATAAATAAATAAATAAATAAATAAATAAAAAAGCAGACTCAACCAGTCTGCTCCAGATCACTTGAACCCAGGAGTTTAAGATCAGCCTGGCCAACACAGAGAAACCCCTGTCTCTGCAAAAGAAAAAAATTAGCTGGGCTTAGCTGGGCATGGTGGTGCATGCCTGTGGTCCCAGCTACTCAGGAAGCTGAGGTGGGACAGTGACTTGAGCCTGGGAGGTTGAAGCTGAAGTGAGGTATGATTGCATCTGGGTGACAGGGTGAGGCTCTGTCTTAAAAAAAAAAAAAAAAACACTGTAGACTGTGGGCCTCCAAATCTAGGGTGTGGTCCTTAGCAACGGGCTGTCCACTGAGATGAGGTCTTCGGGCTGGGCAGCTCTCAGGCCTTTGTTGCTAAGGACAGCCTCTTCGTTAGTAACTGGAGTACTAAGGGCGGGGCCTCAGAACCTTGTTGTCAAGGAGTTTCTCCCCTTAGCAACAGGAGTTCTAGGAGGGCGGGGCTGTTTCCGGAAAAGGAGGAGCCTGTTTGAAGTTTCAGATGTTGAAAATGGCAAAACAGAACAAAGAGCACCTGGGCGGATCCGAAATACCACATGGCCTGGACGTCCTGGTGCAAGGCCAGGCAGCGGGTCAGATGGTCCCGGTCTCCTGTCACCACGTTGGCCAGGCCTGCTGGGAACAGGGTGGCCATGTCCTAGGGGACGCAGAGAGTGGGTGGGTTGGGAGGGCCGTGGGGGCAGGGCAAGGAGTGGGCATCCAGGGGGTGGCCATGGGAAGGAATGGGACAGGGGTGGGGGGTCGGGCTTGGACGAGAAAGCCCCAGGTCTGGGCTGAAGAATGGGCACTGGGTCGCCAAGGAGTGAAGGTTTGGATGCTGAGGCTGGGGGCAGCATGCGTACCACGGAGGGTGCGGTAAGAGCCAAGCTCCTGCCGAGTTTGGGCGTTTTTCTGCTGCCCTGAGGCTACCGGGAGAAGAGGCAGGAAAGCAAGGGGCTATACCTGGCAGACCTCCAGGGCCAGCAGGGGACAGGCCGCGCTGGGCACCATGACCACAGTGTTGCCGTAGGCCAGGGCAGGAGCGAGCAGGGACACGAAGGCAAGCAGGGGCCACTCGTCCGGACACACCACAGCCAGCACACCCAGCGGCTCCCGCAGGCGCAGCACAGGGCCTCTCAGCCCCGCTACCTGCAGGGACAGGCGGGTCACGCATGGGGCAGGGGAGCCCCGCCCACAGTGAATGAGAGACCGAGTTGCTCCGCGTCCTTCCCAACACCTGGTGTTGGCCCAAACCGCACCCTTGTGGAAGCCCCCGCCATTTCGCAGACGCAGGTCAAAGTGAATCATTCCACAGGGGTTCCGGCGGTGAGAAACATCCTGCACAACCAACCTACCTTCCTTCCTTCCTTCCTTTCCTTTCCTTTCCTTCCTTTCCTTTCCTTCCTTCCCTTCCTTCCTTCTTTCATTTCCTTCCTTCCTCCCTCCCTCCCTCCTTCCCTCCTGTTTTTTTTTGAGACAGAGTCTTGCTCTGTTGCCCAGGCTGGAGTGCAGTGGCACGATCTCAGCTCATTGCAACCTCCGCCTCCCAGGTTCAAGCGATTCTTCTGCCTCAGCCTCCCGAGTAGCTGGGATTATAGGCGCCTGCTACCATGCCCAGCTAATTTTGTATTTTTAGCAGAGATGGGTCTTTACCATATTGGCCAGACTGGTCTCGAACACCTGATCTCAAGTGATCCAGCCTGCCTCGGCCTCCCAAAGTACTCGGATCACAGGCGTGAGCCACTGCGCCTGGCCCACTCTGTTTTTTCTCCTCTTTTCCTTTTTTTTTTTCCTTGAGACAGGGTCTTACTGGGTAGCCCAGGCTGGAGTGCAGTGGCATGATCACAGCTCACCGTTGCCTTGACCTCCCAGGCTAAAGCAATTGTCCCACCTCAGCCCCCTGAGTAGCTGAGAATACAGGTGCGTACCACCAGGCCCAGCTAATTTGTTGTTTTTTGTAGACATGAGACATGTGTTGTCCAGGCTGGTCATGAACTCATGGGCTCAAGTGATCCGCCTACCTCAGCCTCCCAAAGCGCTGGGATTATTTTCTTTTGTTAAGAAGAAATACGGTGCTAGGGGTAGGAGGCAAGGGGAGGGAACGTAAGAGGACTAGTCAGTAGGTGCAGCAAACCACCACGGCACGCGTATCCCTATGTAACAAGGCTGCACGTTCTGCACACGTATCCCAGAACTAAAGTAAAATAAAAATAAAAAAGAAGGCCGGGCGCAGTGGCTCACACCTGTAATCCCAGCACTTTGGGAGGCCGAGGTGGGCGGATCACGAGGTCAAGAGATCGAGACCATCCTGTCTAACACGGTGAAATCCCATCTCTACTAAAAGTACAAAAAAAAAAAAAAAAAAATTAGCTGGGCATGGTGACAGGTGCCTGTAGTCCCAGCTACTCGGAAGTCTGGGGCAGGAGAATGGCATGAACCTGGGAGGCGGAGCTTGCAGTGAGCCAAGATCGCGCCACTGCACTCCAGCCTCGGCGACAGAGCGAGACTCCGTCTCAAGAAAAGAAAGAAAGAAATATGGTTTGGCCCATGATAGAGTTTGGATGTCTCACCCAAATCTCATGTTGAAATGTAATCCCCGGCCAGGTGTGGTGGCTCATGCCTGTAATCCCAGCAATTTGGGAGGTCAAGGCAGGCAGATCACCTGAGGTCAGGAGTTCGAGACCAGTCTGACCAACAGGGAGAAACCCTGTCTCTACTAAAAATACAAAATTAGCTGGGCGCGGTGGCGCATGCCTGTAATCCCAGCTACTCGGGAGGCTTAGGCAGGAGAATTGCTTGAATCCGGGAGGCGGACCCGTGAACTCAGATCGCACCATTGCACTCCAGCCTGGGCAACAAGAGCGAAACTCCGTCTCGGAAAAAAAAGAAAAAAAAAGAAATGTAATCCCCAATGTTGAAAGCGGGGCCTGGTGGCAAGTGATGGTATCATGGAGGTGGATTCCTCATGAATGGTTTAGCACTATCCCACTTGCTACTGTCCGCGAAATAGTGAGTTCTCCTGAGATCCAGTTATTTAAAAGTATAGCACTGGAGGCTGGGCGTGGTGGCTCATGCCTGTAATCCCAGCACTTTGGGAGGCCGAGGTGGGCGGATTACCCGAGATCGGGAGTTCGAGATCAGCCTCAACATGGAGAAACCCCGTCTCTATTAAAAATACAAAATTAGCAGGGTGTGGTGGCACATGCCTGTAATCCCAGCTACTTGGGAGGCTGAGGCAGGAGAATTGCTTGAACCTGGGAAGCAGAGGTTGCAGTGAGCCAAGATTGCACTGTTGCACTCCAGCCTGGGCAACAAGAGCGAAACTCTGTCTAAAAATAAAAATAAAAAAAAAAGCGTACCACTGGCTGGGTGCAGTGGCTCACGCCTATAATCCCAGCACTTTGGGACGTCAAGATAGGCAGATCACTTGAAGCTAGGAGTTCGAGATCAGCCTGGGCAACATGGCGAGTCTCTTGTCTCTATAAAAATACAAAACTACCCAGTCATGTGTGCTGGTGTGTGCCTGTGATCCCAGATACTCAGGAGGGTGAAGTGGGAGGCTTGCTTGGACCTCGGAGGTTGAGGCTGCAGTGAGCCATGATTGTGGCACTGCATTCCAGCCGGTTGACAGAGGGAGACTGGTGCCAACAGGCCCAGCTAATTTTTCTATTTTTTGTGGAGACATGGTTTCATTGTGTTGCCCAGGCTTGTTTCAAACTCCTGGCCTCAAGCAATCCACCCACTTTTGCCTCCCAAATTGCTGGGATTACAGGCGTGAGCCACCATCCCTGGCCAGGTGTTTTTTTTTTTTTTTTTTTTTTTTGTGACACAGGATCTCGCTCTGTCGCCCAGGCTGGAGTGCAGTGGCGGGATCTTGGCTCACTGCAACCACCGCCTCCTGGGTTCAAGCAATTCTCTTGACTCAGCCTCCCGAGTAGCTGGGACTACAGGCGCCCACCACCGTACCCAGCTAATTTTTTGTATTTTTAGTCGAGACCGGGTTTCACTATGTTAGCCGGGAGGGTCTCGATTTCCTGACCTGGTGATCCACCCACCTCGGTCTCCCAAAGTGCTGGGATTACAGGTGTGAGCCACTGCACCCCCAGGTGTTTCTTTTTGCTTTTCTTTTTTTTTTTGAGACGGAGTCTTGCTCTATCTCCCAGGCTGGAGTGCAGTGGCATGACTTGGCTTACTGCGAGCTCCGTCTCCCGGGTTCACGCCATTCTCCTGCCTCAGCCTCCCGAGTAGCTGGGACTATAGGCGCCCGCCATCACACCCAGCTAATTTTTGTGTTTTTAGTAGAGACAGGGTTTCACTATGTTGGTCAGGCTATTCTTGAACTCCTGACCTCTTGATCCGCCCACCTTGGCCTCCCAAAGTGCTGGAATTATAGGTGTGAGCCACTGCGCCCCCAGGTGTTTCTTTATAGCAATGCAAAAACCGCCTAACAGCCCACTAAATTGATTTTATGGTCCAGGAATGGGTCGCTATCCATCATCTGGCGAACGCCGCTCTACGAGGCAGGTTGTGTGTCCACTCACTGTACAGATGAGGAAACTGAGGCAGGGAGGGGTGAAGCCATTTGCTGATGATCCTGCCGTGGAAGGCAGTGGGGCTGGGCCTGGATCCCAAGCCTGGCTCATCTCACAGCCTCTGGTCTGAGCCCCACCCCACCTGCCCAGCTCGCCCACGTGCCCACAGATCCTTCACCTGCAGGGTGTGGCCTTGGGCCTGCGCCCGGGCCCCCCATGCCCGAAGTCGCCTTGCACTCAGCTCCACCTCCGCCTCCGCAGCCTTGAGCTCCACTCCCTGCCTCTCCAGCCTCGAGGCCAGGGTAGATTTCCGGCGCTCCAGTGCAGCCGCCAGGGCCCATAGCAGGGCCGCCCGGGCCCCTGGGAACTGCCCCGCCCAGCTGTGGGCAGACAGTGCACAGTGGGGGTCAGCATCCTGGTCTTGGCTTTCCCGACAGCCCACCTCTGTCCACAGCCCCTACCCTGGGGGCCCAGCCTCCCAGTCCACCAACTGCTGGGGGCCCAGGTTCCCCTCTCTACCACGCCATGACCCCTGGGCTTTCCCGTGTGACCCCTCTTACCCAGGGAAAGCCTGGTGAGCGGCCTCCACGGCACCTCGGATGTCCTTGGCTCCACCCTCAGCCACGTAGCCATGGAGGTTGCCAGACGAATCCTGGATAGGCCTGGAGCTTCGGGCCCCAGGAGCCTGGAAACGGCCCCCAACGAAGAGCCCATAGGGGGGTGCTGGGCTGGAGTAGGGTGGGACATGAGGAGGAGTCCTGAGCCCTCAGTCTGCTCAGACCTTATGCTCTACCCCACTGGGAAGACCGCCTCGGCTCCCGTGAGCCTCTGGGGTACCCCAAACCCCTGTTCCCATGAGCCTCTGGGGGACCCTGAATTCCAGCTCCCACGATTCACTGGGGGACCCTAAACTCCTGCTCCCATGAGCCTCTGGGGAACCCCAAATTCCTGCTTGCATGAGCCTCTGGGGGACTCAAAGTTTCTGCTCCTATGAGCCTCTCGGGGACCCCAAACCCCTGTTCCCACGAGCTTCTGGGCACCCTAAACTCCTGCTCCCATGAACCTCTGGCAGACCCTAAACTGCTCCCGTGAGCCTGTGGGGCACCTCAAATTCCTGTTCCATGAGCCTCTGGGGGACCCTAAGCTCCTGCTCCCATGAACCTCTGTGCTCCCATGAGCCTCTGGTAGACCCTAAACTCCCGCTCCCTTGAGTCTTTGGAGGTACCTTAAACTCCTGCTCCCATGAGCCTCTGGGGGACCCCAAACTTCTGCTCCCATAAGCCTCTGGGAGATTCCAGGCTTCTGCTCCCATGAGCCTCTGGGGACCCTAAAATCTGGCTCCCTTGAGCCTCTGGGGACCCCAAAATCCTGTTCCCATGAACCTCTGGGGGACCCTAAACTGCTCCCATGAGCCTCTGGGTGACCCTAAGCTCCTACTCTTTCTGCTCCCATTAGCCTGTGGGGGGCCCCAAGCTTCTGCTCCAGTGAACCTCTTGGGGACCCCAAGCTCCTAGACTCATGAGTTTCTGGGAGAGCACAGACATTCATGGGGCAGAGCTGAGTCTCAGCAGGCCTGGGGTGGGGAAAGTGTGAGGCCACAATGTGGTACTCAGCAGGACCATGAGACAGCTTGGACGGACCTCGCACCAGCCCTCCAGTCCATGGGGAAATGGGCATCAATTCCCCTCTCCCTGTTCACACCCCCAGACCACTGGCCTCTAACGACTCACCTGGGCCCTATTTCAGGCCCAGCCGGCAGGGTTGAGGGAACAGCAAGGCCAAAGGTGTCATAGTTCAGGTTCTTGGAGAGGCAGGACAGCCGGGCAGGGGTCCCTGAGGGCCGCAGATACTCATACAGCCCCTGTGAGAGAGACAGTGTCAAGAGGATGCAAGGGGCACGTGAGGCTGGATGCAAGTGTCAAGGGCACAGCAGGGAGTGGGGCTGGTGACTGGTGACGGGGAGGGGATGTGCTCACGTCTGGGCCCCCATGCCAGGAACACCCACTCTCCTTACAGCCGCCTGTGGGCACTGAAGGGTCTCTGAGGCCGTGGGCATTGATCCAGACGGTGCCCACCTGGAGCCTGTGGGGAAGATGGAGACGTCCGACAGAGGAAAACAGACAGTGGCTGGCTGGGAGAGGGGTGAGTTAAAGGCACAGGGAGCGACCCAGGGAGAAGGGAGATGAAGACAAGAAGAATGAGGAGAGGAGTGAGTGCCTGGGCCATGCAGACTGACCCGTAGCCCAGCTCCAGCGCCTGCCCCAGCCTCTCGCTCCACACGCTGGCACTGCCCCCGCGGGGCGTCCCGTTGGCCAATGCCAGTGCCTCCTTGGCTGTGCGGAAGGGGGAGGCCACAACCACAGGCCACGGCACCTGCAAGGGGTGATGGGGCGGCTCAGGCCTCTGGGGCCCACCCACCAGGGAAGGAGCCCAGAGCAGGTAGCAGCCCCCTGCCTGGGTCACACGGTCACCCCAGGGGCTTCCGCAGGCACGGAGCTGCTGCCCTTGGCTGGCAGTGGGTAGGAGTTCTACAGACCTAAGGGGCTCACCTCTGCCTGGGCACATGGGGAGGCTGGGGGCAGGTTGGAGACCAAGGTTGGAGGATAGAATGGGTGTTCTGAAGGCACATCGCCAGCCTGGAACACCTAGGGAGAGAAATGATCTAGAAGTCGACCTCCAGTCCCTTCCTGCTGAGACCCAGGAGTCCAGGCCCCCAGCCCTTCCTCCCTCAGACCCAGTAGTCCAGGCCCAGCCCCTCTTTCCTTAGACCCAGTTGTCCACGCCCTGCTCCCTCCTCCCTCAGACTCAGGAGCTGGGTCTCCAGGTCCCTCCTCCTCTGACACCCTCAGTCTGTGCCCCTTGCCTCACCTGTGCACCCTGGCTCTGTGCCTCACGCACAAAGCGCTGGACCAGGTCACATGCAGCAGCCCCCCGGGCCCCCATGTCCACGGCCCCATCCAGCCCTCGGCCACTCCGAAGCCGCCCCATCCGCTCCTGCAGTCTTCTCATGGCTTCGTCCCACACAGACTCCTGGATAAGGAGCCTGAGGCCACCCTGTGAGGAAAAAGGGCGTCAGGAGATCACGCCACTGCACTCTAGCAAGTTGGTGATCTGAAGAGTGAAGACAGAGGCTGGAAAACTAGGGACATGGACACTCAGATAAATCAATAGTCCTGAAGAACAGAGAGACCGGGTGCAGTGGCTCACGCCTGCAATCCCAGCACTTTGGGAGGCCGAGGCGGCTGGATCAACAGAGGTCAGGAGTTTGAGACCAGCCTGGCCAACATGGTGAAACCTCGTCTCCACTAAAAATACAAAAATTAGCCAGGTGTGGTAGTGGGCGCCTGTAATTCCAGCTACTCGGGAGGCTGAGGCAGGAGAATCACTGGAACCCAGGAGGTAGAGGTTGCAGTGAGCCGAGATCGCACCATTGTACTCCAGCCTGGGCGACAAGAGCAAAACTCCGTCTCTCAATAAATAAATAAATAGATAAATAAAATAAAATGAACACATATAGAAAAACAAAACAAAACATAACAAAAAACCCAACAAATAAAATGAACAGAGACTCAGGACCCCAAGGCCTGGAGACAGACACCTACAGCCTCCAGGGTGTGAGGGGACAGGAGTGCACGGGTCTCACCGGGCCGCGGTCGGACCAGGCGGCGTCCACAACACCCTCCACGGCCGAGTCTACGTCCGCTGTGTCTGTCAGCAGCAGCAGCGACTCCGTCCCCAGCGCTAGGCCCAGCTCCGCACACTCACCCGCCAGGGTCCGTCGAAGGGCACGGCCTTCCTAGGGACCCCCCACCAATTCAGCCACGGGAGGAGCTTTGCAGCCCCCAGACACGTTCCACCACAACCCCTGTCCTGAAGGTACCTCCAGGGCTCCGCAGAAGGCCACCTTCTGGATTCCAGGCTGGGAGGCCAGGACAGGCACCAGGGAGGCAGGGCCACTGATGACATTCAGGATTCCTGGGAACGGGCCCAGCTCCCCCGACAGCTGGGCCAGGAGGAGGGGCGTCGGGGAGGCCGGGGGCACGAGGGCCACCACAGTGCAGCCTGGAGAAGCGGAGCAGCTCAAAAATTCAGGAGTCCAAGTTCCAGCCCCTGCTCCCTCAGACTCAGGAGTCCAGACCCCGGCCCCTCCTCCTTCAGACCCAGGAGTCCAGGTCCCAGCCCTTCCTCTGACAGACCCAGGAGTCCAGACCTCAGTCCCTCCTCCCTCAGACCCAGGAGTCCAGGCCCCCAGCCCCTCCTCCCTCAGACCCAGGCCCCCAGCCCCTCCTCCCTCAGACCCAGGAGTCCAGGCCCCCAGCCCCTCCTCCCTCAGACCCAGAAGTCCAGACCTCAGTCCCTCCTCCCTCAGACCCAGGAGTCCAGGTCCCCAGCCCTTCCTCCTTCAGACCCAGGAGTCCAGGTCCCCAGCCCCTCCTCCTTCAGACCCAGGAGTCCAGGTCCCAGCCCTTCCTCTGACAGACCCAGGAGTCCAGACCTCAGTCCCTCCTCCTTCAGACCCAGGAGTCCAGGCCCCCAGCCCCTCCTCCCTCAGACCCAGGAGTCCAGGCTCAGCCCCTCCTCTCTCAGACCCAGGAGTCCAGACCTCAGTCCCTCCTCCCTCAGACCCAGGAGTCCAGATCCCCAGCCCTTCCTCCTTCAGACCCAGGAGTCCAGGTCCCCAGCCCCTCCTCCTTCAGACCCAGGAGTCCAGGTCCCAGCCCTTCCTCTGACAGACCCAGGAGTCCAGACCTCAGTCCCTCCTCCTTCAGACCCAGGAGTCCAGGCCCCCAGCCCCTCCTCCCTCAGACCCAGGAGTCCAGGCTCAGCCCCTCCTCTCTCAGACCCAGGAGTCCAGGCCCCCAGCCCCTCTTCCCTCAGACCCAGGAGTCCAGGCCCCCAGCCCCTCTTCCCTCAGACCCAGGAGTCCAGACCCCCAGCCCCTCTTCCCTCAGACCCAGGAGTCCAGACCCCAGCCCCTCCTCCCTCCGATCTGGTAGTCCAATCCCCCAGCCCCTTTTTCCTCAGACCCAGGAGTCCAGGCCCCTGGCCCCTCCTCCCTCAGACCCAGGAGTCCAGACCCCGAACCCCTCCTCCCTCAGACCCAGGAGTCCAGACCCGTAGCCCCTCCTGCCAGACTCAGGAGTCCAGGCCCCAGCCCCCTTGTCTCTCAGACTCAAGTTTGGGCCCGACAATCCCCTCCTTTCTCAGACCCAAGAGTCAGGATCCCCCAGGCCATCATTTACCCACAGCCAGGGCAGGGCAAATCCTCCACATCATCTCAAGGAAGGAGAATGTGGGTGGCAGGATGAGGCCAATTACTCCTGCAAGAAGAAAATGAGGCGAGAGGCAAAAACAAAACAAAACAAAACAAAACAAAAAAAACCAGTCAGGCGTGGTGGTGCATGGTTGTAGTCCCAGTTACTTGGGAGGCTGAGGTGGGAGGATTTTGACCCCAGGAGGTCAAGGCTCACAATTATAGTGAGCTATAAGTGCACCACTGTACTCCAGCCAGGGTGACAGAGAAAGACCCTGTCTGAAAAAGAAAAAGAATGAGGAGACTGGACGCGGTGGCTCATGCCTGTAATCCCAGGCACTTTGGGACGCCGAGGTGCGTGAATCATCTGAGATCAGGAGTTGGAGAGCAGCCTGACCGACATGGTGAGACCCCCTTCTCTATTAAAACACAAAAATTAGCTGGGTGTGGTGGTGGGTGCCTGTAATCCCAGCTACTCAACAGGCTGAGGCAGGAGAATCACTTGAACCCGGGAGGCGGAGGTTACAGTGAGCCGAGATTGCGCCACTGTACTCCGGCCTGGGTGACAAGAGCGAAACTCTGTCTAAAAGAAAAGGAATGAGGGGATTGGAGCTGGCACTGCTAGGTCATGTGAGAGGAGAGGGCTAGGGACTCCAGGGTCTCACCCATGGGCTCCCAGCCTGCCAGTGCCTCCTCCTGGGTGGATGCCTGGATTGCATGGTAGTGGAGAAGCTGCTGAGCCAGCTGGACGTCCCCGTCTCGAACCTCTCGAACAGCCCGCCCAGTCACCAGGGATTCCAGGGTCCACAGCAGCCGCTGGTGCTTCTGGATCACCTTGGCCAGCCTGTGGAGAAAGCAAGAGGGTGCTCATTTTCCAACAGGCCTCAGCCTCACAGAGTCCTGGGCTGCTCCTATATACCTGGACTACAATTCCCATGAGCCCGAGGCATCCCCACCATTTACCTGGGGCAAAGGGCAGTGAAGATCTATGGGAATTGTAGCCGTGGAAACACAAACCCTGAGGATGCTGTGTAAAGGTCTTGGCCGTTGGAAATCCCTGAAGCTTCTGGGAAATTGAGTCTTAGCTTCTAACCCCAATTGCATTTTGGGAAATGGAATCTTTGCCTCTAGCTGCCCCCAAAGCAGCTAGGAAATGGATTTAGGGGCTTCACCAGCCCCAGTGAACTGCTGAGAAATGGAGCCCCAATGAGCTTCAAGAATGTCCTGTGAAATACAGGCTTTGCGGCTTCTAGTCCCAGTGAATAGTGGACAACGGATGCATGTTTCGGCCACTACTGCCCACAGCACATACTGGGAATCTGAGCCTTAGCTGCAGATTAATTCAGTGGGATCTTGGGAAATAGCCTTTATTCCCATGGTCTCGAGTGGATGCTGGGGGTCCCCGCCTCCCAGGGTCCACACCTCAGCTGCATCACCTGGCCAGGTGCTGGCCCCGGACGATACCAGGGTGGGCACTCCAGCTCTTAAATGCCGTCCTGGCTGCCTCCACGGCTGTGGCCACATCCTCGGCCTGTGCCTGCAGGCAACTGGCCAAGTTCTCTCCTGGGGAGAAAAGTGGAGGGACTCAGATGGGAGGAGAGATGGCGGGGAGCCCATGTCAGGTCTGGAGGGGGCTGAGATTTTCGAAGCCTGGATCAGCCCAAGGGTGTAAAGCTTGTCCCCATTCTCTGCTGGGTCACGGCTATGATCACCTCCAGTGCAAGGAAGGGATTTTTATTTTTATTTATTTATTTTTTTTTTTGAGACGGAGTCTGGCTCTGTCACCCAGGCTGGAGTGCTGTGGCCGGATCTCAGCTCACTGCAAGCTCCGCCTCCCGGGTTCACGCCATTCTCCTGCCTCAGCCTCCCAAGTAGCTGGGACTACAGGCGCCGCCACGTCGCCCGGCTAGTTTTTTGTAGTTTTTAGTAGAGACGGGGTTTCACCGTGTTAGCCAGGATGGTCTCGATCTCCCGACCTCGTGATCCGCCCGTCTCGGCCTCCCAAAGTGCTGGGATTACAGGCTTGAGCCACCGTGCCCGGCCTAGGAAGGGATTTTCCCAGACAGCAGTTTCACAAAGCCTCCACAGAGAGCCGGAACCATAATTAGGGTGACTGGTTGCAGAAGGAACCAGACATCGCAGTCCCTCTCTCACCACCAGCTACTTCCTGCCCTCAGGGCCCTAGCAAGGGGAATGGGTGTTGGTGGGTAGGGCTAGAGGGCACAGATACCTCTCTTCCACTAATGACTGGGGGACATCTCGTACCTGTGATGGGATCCTGGCAAGGCACTGAATTCCTGTGTTCAGGCTTTAACCACTTTCCATTCACATAGTGGCCCAAGCACCGGTCCTGGGTGTCCAGCCAGGCCTGAGGGAGGTAGAGACAGTTTGGAAAGGGGTTCGGGAGGAGCTGGGGCAGTTCAACCCCTACCCAGAATCCTCTAGGAGGGGACATCTGTCTCCCTCTGCTCCATCAGCTAATTCTTTTCCTCCTATTGCTTTAAAAAAAAAAAAGTTTGTGGTAAAATAGAGCATTTCAAAGTATACACTTCAGCAGTTTAGAGGCATTCTGTGCATTTACAGTGTTGTGTAACCATCACCACCCTCTAGTTCTAGAACATTTTTCCCTTTTTTTTTTTTGAGACGGAGTCTCGCTCTGTCGCCCAGGCTGGAGTGCAGTGGCGTGATCTCGGCTCACTGCAAGCTCCAGCTCCCGGGTTCACGTCATTCTCCTGCCTCAGTCTCCCGAGTAGCTGGGACTACAGGCGCCCACCACCACGCCCAGCTAGGTTTTTTGTGTTTTTTAGTAGAGACGGGGTTTCACCGTGTTAGCCAGGATGGTCTCGATCTCCTGACTTCGTGATCTGCCCGCCTCGGCCTCCCAAAGTGCTGGGATTACAGGCGTGAGCCACTGCGCCCGGCCCCCCCATTTTTTTTTTTTTTTTTTTTTTTTTTGAGACGGAGTCTTGCTCTGTCGCCCAGGCTGGAGTGCAGTGGCCGGCTCTCAGCTCACTGCAAGCTCTGCCTCCCGGGTTCACGCCATTCTCCTGTCTCAGCCTCCCGAGTAGCTGGGACTACAGGCGCCCGCCTTGTCGCCCGGCTAGTTTTTTGTATTTTTTAGTAGAGACGGGGTTTCACCGTATTAGCCAGGATGGTCTCGATCTCCTGACCTCATGATCCGCCCGTCTCGGCCTCCCAAAGTGCTGGGATTACAGGCTTGAGCCACTGCGCCCGGCCTCATTTTTTTTTTTTTTTTTTTTTTGAGACGGAGTCTCGCTCTGTCACCCAGGCTGGAGTGCAGTGGCGCGATCTCGGCTCACTGCAAGCTCTGCCTCCCGGGTTCAAGCCATTCTCCTGCCTCAGCCTCCTGAGTAGCTGGGACTACAGGCAGCCGCCATCACACCCGGCTAATTTCGCTTTTTATATTTTTAGTAGAGATGGGGTTTCACCATGTTGGCCAGGCTGGTCTTGAACTCCTGCCCCAAGTGATCTGCCCACCTTGGCCTTCCAAAGTGCTGGGATTACAGACGTGTTAACATCTTTAATTCATTCAATTAGGGTCTCAACTGAGTCCTTGGGCTAGTGCCACAAGAGTGGCGCCTATTTGGAGTCTACTTTGGGAGGCTGAGGTGGGCTGAGCCTAGGAGTTCAAGACCAGCCTGGGCAACATGGTGAAAGCTCATCTCTTCAAAAAATACAAAAAGTTAGCCGGGTGTGGTGGTGAGTGCCTGTAGTCCCAGCTACCTGGGAGGCTGAAGTGGGAGGATCACTTGAGCCCAGGAGGTGCAGGCTGCAATAAGCTAAGATCACACCGCTGCACTGCAGCCTGAGTAACAGAGCAAGGCTCTGTCTCAAAAAAAAAAAAAAAATTTTTTTTTTTTACCACATCTCACTCACCACATCTCCTCCATATTTCTTTCTTTTCTTTTTTTTTTCCTTTGAGACGGAGTCTCACTCTGTCGCCCAGGCTGGAGTGCAGTGGCGCAGTGTCTGCTCATTGCAAGCTCCGCCTCCCAAGTTCACGCCATTCTCCTACCTCAGTCTCCCAAGTAGCTGGGACTACAGGCACCTGCCACCACGCCCGGCTAGTTTTTTTTTTTTTTTTGTATTTTTAGTAGAGATGGGGTTTCACCATGTTAGCCAGGATGGTCTCGATCTCCTGACCTTGTGATCCACCCGCCTCGGCTTCCCAAAGTGCTGGGATTACAGGCGTGAGCCACTGCGCCCGGCCTTCTCCTCCATATTTCTTTCTCATCCTGGTCAGATCTTCTCTGCTGCTAAATCCAAAACACACTGCTCACTTTCTCCTCCTACAGATTCTCCTAGCATCTCTGATGTCACATATTCCTGATTTTTCTCGTACTGGCCCTTCTCCTTTTCTATTTTTTTTTTTTGAGACAGAGTCTCACTCTTGTCGCCCAAGCTGGAGTGCAATGGTGCGATCTTGGCTCACTGCAACTTCTGCCTCCTGGGTTCAAGTGATTTTCCTGCCTCAGCCTCCTGAGTAGCTGGGATTACAGGCAGCCGCCACCATGCCCAGCTAATTTTTATATTTTTAGTAGAGATGTATTTTCACCATGTTGGCCAGGCTGCTCTCAAACTCCTGGCCTCAGGTGATCCACTCGCCTCAGCCTCCCAAAGTGCTGGGATGACAATCATGAGCCACCATGCTTGACTTCTGTTTTCTCTTTAAAGCAAAAAAAGTTACTTAGAAGTTCCAAACTCAAACGCCCACAGGGAAAAGAGACATCTGTAAGATAGTCAGGGATATTTGATCATGAACTGGCCATTAGATGACATTAAAGGATGATTGTTGGCTGGGCATGGTAGCTGACATCTGTAATCCCTGCACTTTCCCACACTGAGATGGGAGGATTGCTTGAGCCGAGGAGTTTGAGACTAGTCTGGACAGACACAGCAAGACCCCATCTCTACAAATAAAAATAAAAAATTTGCCAGTCATAGTAGTACACACCTGTAGTCTCAGCTACTCAGGAGGCTGGAGTGGGAGGATTGCTTGAACCCAGGAGTTCCAGGCTGCAGTGAGCTGTGATTGCGCTACTGAACGCTAGCCTGGGCAACAGGGTAAGACCCTGTCTCAAACAAACAAACAAAAAACAAAAAGAATGAGTTAATGTTGTTAAGTGTGGTAACAGACCATGGTAGTTTTGTAACAAAATGAACCCTTATCTGTTAGAAGAAAGGATTCAAATATTTATAGGAAAATACTGTGACATCTGGGATTTGTTTAAATTACTCCAAAGAAAATACAGAAGAAAACAGCGCTGATAAATGTTGATGATGGTCAAAGCAGAGTGATGGGTAAATAGGAGTTCAAAATAAATGCTAATTATTCGGTGGAAGTTTGAAAATTTTCCCCCAAAAGAAAAACAAAATTCCAAAAGAATGTCCAGAGGGTTCCAGGAGGCCTGAGAAGAGGGCCTGGATGAGAAGAGGAGCTTACGATTCATTGAAAGGACAGGAGCTATTGGTTCCAGATGATTTTTGTCAGGGAAGTTGAGCCAAAGTTTGACACATTTTGGAATTTTATTTTCAAGAGGACCTCCCGGATGTTTACATGGAATCAATTATCCAGCATTTCACATTTTCAAAAATAAAGTTCAGGCCAAAGAAAACATGTTTGTTGGTTGAGTCTGGCCCAGAGAACATGGGTCTGAAATGCAAGGGCTCAAGTCCAAGTCTCAGCTTCACTTTTTATGTTTTATTTTTATATTAAAAAAGATGAGGCCTAACCATGTTGCCTCACCATGTTGCCCAGGCTGGTCTCGAACTCTTAGGCTCAAGAGATCCTCCTGCCTCAGTCTCCCAAACTGCTGGGATTACAGGTGTAAGCCACTTGCCTGGCCTCAACTTCTTATTTTTTTGGGGGGACACGGTCTCATTCTGTCACCCAGGCTGGAGTTCAGTGGTATGATTACTGCACCTCCCAGGCTCAGGTGATCCTCCCACCTCAGCCTCCCGAGTAGCTGGGACTACAGGTGTGCGCCACCACCGCTGGCTAATTTTTTGTTTTCTGTTTCTTTTTTTTTTGAGACAGAGTCTTGCTCTGTTGCACAGGCTGGAGTGCAGTGGTGCGGTCTCGGCTCATTGCAACCTCCGCCTCCCAGGTTCAAGCGATTCTTCTGCCTCAGCCTCCAGAGTAGCTGGGATTACAGGTGCCTGCTACCATGCCTGGCTGATTTTGTATTTTTAGTAGAGATGGGGTTTTACCATGTTGGCCAGGCTGGTCTCGAACTCCTGACCTCAAGTGATCCGCCCACCTGGGCCTCCCAAAGTGTTGGGATTACAGGTGTGAGCCACCACGTCTGGCTGCCTTTTTTAACATACCCACCAGGCAAAATTCCAACGGAAGGACTATCTCTGTCATATCCTGCTGAGCAAAGTTCCCAGGAACAACCTATCACATCCCAGCAGAAAAAGGGCCAAACTGCCTGATCATAGGAATACCTTGTCAATATCCTGCCAGGCAGCAAGCCATACTGCCCAGACCCCTCCCGCCCATACCTAGAAGTACCCTAGCCTGTAAGCAGCGGTGGGCTCCAGCATTAAGCTGGTACCCCCATCTCCGCAGGTTTTTGCAATATACCTGTGTTGCCGTAGGCCTCCTGGGTCCCTGTCTTTCTTTCACCCTCGCCTTCCCTTTAAAAAACCTAACACTTGGTATGGCTAGTTTTTTACATTTTAGCCATTTAGGTGCATAGTGATAGCTCATTGTGGGTTTAATTTACATTTCTCTCTCTCTCTCTCTTTTTTTTTTTTGAGACAGAGTCCTCACTCTGTTGCCCGGGCTGGAGTGCAGTGGCGCGATCTCGGCTCACTGCAACCTCTGCCTCCCAGGTTTAGGCAATTCTGCCTCAGCCTCCCGAGTAGCTGGGACTACAGGTATCTGCCACCATGCCCAGCTAATTTTTTTGTATTTTTAGTACAGAAGGGGTTTCACCGACTTGGCCAGGCTGGTCTCGAACTTCTGACCTCATGATCCGCCCGCCTTAGCCTCCCAAAGCTCTGGGATTACAGGTGTGAGCTACCGCGCCCGGCCATTTTTTGTTTGTTTGTTTTTGGAGACAGAGTCTTGCTCTGTTGCCCAGGATGGAGTGCAGTAGTGCGATCTGTGCTCACTGCAACCTTCGCCTCCCAGATTCAAGCAATTCTCCCACCTCAGCTTCCCGAGTAGCTAGGATTACAGGCAAACACCACCACGCTGAGGTAATTTTTGTATTTTAGTAGAGCCGGGGTTTTACCATGTTGGCCAGGCTGGTCTCGAATTCCTGACCTCAGGTGATCCGCCCGCCTCAGACTCCCAAAGTGCTGGGATGACAAGTCTGAGCCACCACGCCTGGCCCAATGTTTTGTATTTTAGTAGAGACCAGGTTTCACTATGTTGCCCAGGCTGGTCTCGAATTCCTGAGCTCAAGCAATCTGCCTGTCTCGGCCTCCCCAAGTGCTAGGCTGTGCCAGGGTTCTGATCCAGTCCCTTCCACCTGGGCCATTGCTCTGGCCTCCTGCCCTCCCCCTCAAAGAAGCCTAAGCTTCTCCCACCTGGGTACTGGGGGACCCTAGGGGATCATGAGAGCCCCGTGAGGGAATTCTGAGAGTGCCTGGGGAAATGACAGAAAGTTCGAGGCGTCCTACTTATTTGCAGGAACCCCACGAAGGTTCTGGGGGCCTCCAAGGGATCATAGGAATCCTAGGGAGGTTCTGAGGACCCCCAGGGGATCATGGGACCCTCATGAGGACTTCAGGGGTTCCTGAACAATCATGGGAACTCTATGGGACATTCCGAGAGCTAGAGAGATCGTAGGAGCCCCGTGAGGGTTTTGTGAGGGGCCGTAAGTAATTACAGGAAGTCCTGATGTGGCTGCGTGCAGTGGCTCACGCCTGTAACCCCAGCACTTTGGGAAGACGAGGTGGGTGGATCACTTGAGGCCAGGAGTTCGAGACCAAACTGGCCAACATGCTGAAACCTTGTCTCTACAAAAAGTACAAATATTAGCTGGGAGTGGTGGCACACGTCTATGGTCCCAGTTACTTGGGAGGCTGAAGTGAGAGGACAGCTTGAGCCCAGGGGGTTGAGGCTGCAGTGAGGTGCGATCACGCCACTGCACTTCAGTTTGGGCGACAGAGTGAGACCCTGGCTCAAAAACAAAAACAAACAAACAAAAAACCCAAACCGGAAGTCCTGATGTATTCTAGGCTCCTGAGAGTTCCCGTGAGGGCACATGAACCCCACGAGTATTGAGGGGCCCTATGGGATCACGGGGTCGCCATGGAAGTTCTGAAGGTCTCCGGGTAATCAAGGGGATCAACGGAGTCCCTCAGGAGGTCTGGGGTGCTCCGGGGGCCCATGAAAGCCATAGGATGTTTTAAAGAGTCGTGGAAAGACAATGGAGGTTGTGGATCGCCGGAGCCCCACAGGAATCTTAAGGGGTCTGGTGGTGCGCGTCAGGTTCTGAGGGGACCCTGAGGAATCACGAGAGCGTCTAGAGGAGTTCGGGAAAACCGCGGAAGCACCACGAGAAGTTCAGGATCAAGGGGCAAGAGGACAGCTAGGGAAGATGGGAACAGACTAAAAGGCCGAAGCCGCCACCGCCAAGGCTCAAGGGAACGTCCTACAGGGCGCGATCCTATTGGGCGGCGGGAATCAAGGGGACTGAGAGAGGCGGAGTTGCTGAGCTGCCGCAGTGGATGACGGGACTCCGCGCGAAAAACCGGGAGCCCAGGCCTGGGTAACGCAGCGGGCAGCGCCAGCCGGGCAGGCTCTCACCAGTGCGCATGCGTGGCTCTCCGGCACCGGTCCGTACTCCAGCGAGGTGAAGATCTCGCGGGCGCGGGGCCCTGCACGCGTCGCAGCCATCGCCTACCCGGAACGCTTTCCGCGAAGACTGGGGCGCTCTGTGTTAAGGGGAACCTTGAGGTCCGAAGGGCCACACCTACCGTTCCAGCCCAAAGGGGCAGGACTAATGGGAATGGGGTGGGGCTACGAGATACAGAGAGCAGCCTCGCCCACACTTTTTGCCTTAGGCCTCGTTGGACCAGCCTACGGGGAAGCGTATTTAGGAGCATGCGCACTGCTTAAAACGGGGAGAAAGGCTAGCCAGGGATGTGGGTACTTTGCGATTAGTTAGGAGGGCTCCGTTAGAAGGATCGGCGTGGCCGGGCACGATGGCTCACGGCTGTAATCCCAGCACTTTGGGAGGCCGAGGCGGGTGGAACACCTGAGGTCAGGATTTCGAGACCAGCCTTACCAATGTGGTGAAACCCCCGTCTCTACTAAAAACGTGAGCCGAGCTGTGGTGGCACGCACCTGTAATCTCAGCTACTCAAGAGGCTGAGCCAGGAGAATCACTTGAACCCGGGAGGCGTACATTGCAGTGAACCGAGATGGCGCCACTGCACTATGGCCTGGGTGACAAAGGGAGACCCTGTCTCAAAATAAAAAAAAAAAAAAAAGTAAAAAAAAAAAAAAGGGGCCGGGCGCGGTGGCTCAAGCCTGTAATCTCAGCACTTTGGGAGGCCGAGACGGGTGGATGGCGAGGTCAGGAGATCGAGACCAACCTAGCTAACACGGCGAAACCCCGTCTCTACTAAAAAATACAAGAAACTAGCCGGGCGAGTTGGCGGGTGCCTGTAGTCCCAGCTACTCGGGAGGCTGAGGCAGGAGAATGGCGTAAACCCAGGAGGCGGAGCTTGCAGTGAGCTGAGATCCGGCCACTGCACTCCAGCCTGGGCGACAGAGCGAGACTCCGTCTCAAAAAAAAAAAAAAAAAAAGCGTCGTCGTATTGATGCATCTTCCCAGTGCCTTGTTTTATAGTAGCAGGAAGTGCAGGTTTTATTTGTTTTACCTTTTATTTTCTTGAGATAGGGTCTCCCTTTGTCGCCCAGGCTGGAGTGCAGTGATCACAGCTGACTGTCGCCTCGACTTTTCCGGTTTAAACGTTTCCCCTGCATCAGCCTGCACAGTAGCTGGGACTACAGGCGCATGCCATCAAGTCTGGCTATTTTTTTTCCTTTTTTTTTTTTTTTTTTTTGTAGAGACAGGATTTTGCTATGTTGCTCCGACTGGTCTCGAACTCCTGGACTAAAGCGATCCTCCTGCCTCAGCCTCCCAGCCTGAAAGTGCAGCTTTTAGTTCTAATTATATTTACTAGGGGTCGGAGCTAGATCTGGCAGGAAGTGATAATTCAAAGATAAAAAGGGTACGTTTTAGGATGGACATTGAGATTAAGGTTTTGAAAATGCAACCTTCACTGCAAAGTAATGAGGCCAGTTTTGGTTGTGGAAAGAGTGGAATTGTGGCGCTTTTTTTTTGTTTTTAAACAGATGGGATGTGGGACGTTATCTCATTGTATTGCCAAAGCTGGTCTCGAACTCCTGGTCTCAAGTGATTCTCTTGCCCTGGCCTCCCAAAGTGCTGGGACTACAGGCATGAGCCACAGCGCCTGGCCGGAAGTGTGGCTTTCACAGATACAGGAAGTGTGGCATTTAGGGATTCGCCTTGGTGTTTATTTTTGATTGATGCGAAGGGCGTGGCCTGTCGATAACGCGATACCAGCTTGTGAGTGAGCATGGGGTACTCGGAAGTGTAGCGTACTCCTGTCTTGTGTTTACGGATAGACCGGAAGTGTGGCTTCGTTTACAATTCGGCAAGTAGGACGGAGAGCGCATCCAGAGATACAGATTCCCAACGGATTTGACGACGGTGTTCGGTCTTGAATGGAATTGTAGTCTTAGGCCACTCTTAGCTTTCTGAACAGGATAATAGGTATCTGGAGTCGATTGAGGGCCAGAGCAAGCACTGGGGTCGGATCCTGAGCAAAGTTCCCCACGTTGAGGGTCTTGAGGACGCCTAGATCTCTTTTCCAGGGCCATGGCGAACCCGAAGCTGCTGGGACTCGAGCTAAGCGAGGCGGAGACGATGGGTGCTGATTCGGCGCGATTTGAGGAGCTGCTGCTGCAGGTGCACAGTGACCGGAGCCCTGGATCCTTGAGTATTCGGGGATTTTGGCGGGGTGCTCAAAGATGGGACTACAGTTGCCAGAATGCACTAGGGTGGGAACCGGGCCTCGGGGAATTCAGGTTGATGGGCTTCAAGTTTGCTAGGTGGGGTTGCGGTTGTTCCTCTAGTTCCCAAAGGAGAAAGGGGACCTAAACGGTTCAATTTCTCGCGTTATCCACAGCTCTCATAGATAAGAATTGCTCCATTTGAGTAACAAATGAGGGGTCTGATGGCACAGACTCCAAGCCTGGAGGTAGTTTTACTTTATACAGGCCTCGAAGGAGCTCCAGCAAGCCCAGACAACCAGACCAGAATCGACACAAATCCAGCCTCAGCCTGGTGAGAAAGGACACCGGAGAGAGAGGGACAGGAGACCCAGGGAGGCCAGGGGCAGGGGACAGAGAGGAGGAAGGAAAGAGACATGAAAATAAAGGCCTGGGATGGGGGTGAGGTGAGCAGACACCCACAGAGATCACCCTAGGACAGAAAGGAGTTGGAGGACAGAGTAGGAGTAGGTAGGGGGCCAGAGAATCAGAGATAGGAAGAGGCCGGGTGCGGTGGCATGCACCTATATTCCCAGCTACTTGGGAGCCTAACACAGGAGAATTGCTGAAACCCAGGAGGCAGAGGTTGCAGTGAGTGGAGATCGCACCACTGTACTCCAGCCTGGGTGACAGAGCGAGACTCTGTCTCAAAAACAAAACAAAACAAACAACAAAAACAAAGATAGGAAGAGAGGCTGGGCACAGCGACTCACAACTGTGATCCCAGCACTTTGGGAGGCTGAGGCGGGAGGATCACCTGAGGTCAGGAATTTGAGATCAGCCTGGCCAATATGGTAAAACTCCATCTCTACTAAAAATACGAAAACTAGCCGGGCGTGGTGGTGGGCGCCTATAATCCTAGCTACTTGGGAGGCTGAGGCATGAGAATTGCTTGAACCTGGGAGGTGGAGGTTGCAGTGAGCCGAGATCACGCTACTGCACTCCAGCCTGGGTGACAGAGTGAGACTCAGTTTCAAAAAAAAAAGGAGGGGGGGTGGGGAGTGGAACAGACCCAGAGAAAGGGGGACTGGGCAAAAGAAAAAGAGCCTGGAGAGAAAGGATGGGTACTGGGACTTGTGCAGAAAAGGATTGTCATGACTAACCCACTCCCACCAGGTTTCTGCATAAAGACCAACTCCTCAGAAGGGAAGGTTTTCATCAACATCTGCCACTCCCTCTCCATCCCTCCTCCCGCCGACGTGACCGAGGAGGAGCTGCTTCAGATGCTAGAGGAGGACCAAGCTGGGTTTCGCATCCCCATGAGTCTGGGAGAGCCTCATGCAGAACTGGATGCAAGTCAGTGCCCTCAGAGGGACCAGGAATCTGGCCTGCTAGGCCCCTTCTTCCCTAGAACCCAAGAATCCTGGGCCCAGGACCCTCCTCCCTCAGCTCCTGGAGATCTGGCTCTCCAATCTGATGATTTTCCCTATGGTAGATCTCTAGTGCCCTGGGCATCCCAAACCCGGGCGGTCCTGGTTCTGCCACCTGGCCAGGCTGGCACTTTTCCATGCCCCACTCTGGGGCCAGGAGGCCTGGGCAGAGTCCTCCTCGTGCATTAGTGGATCTCCTGGCTTTAGTCCTGAGCCCACTCTTACTTTTTTCTTTTTTTTTTTTTGAGATGGAGTTTTGCTCTTGTTGCCCAGGTTCAGACGATTCTCCTGCCTCAGCCTCCCAACTAGCTGGGATTACAGGCGTGCGCCACCATGCCCAGCTAATTTTTGTATTTTTAACAGAGTGGGGGTTTTGCTATGTTGGCCAGGCTGGTCTCAGACCCCTGACCTCAGGTAATCCGCCACCTCAGCCCCCCAAAGTGCTGGGATTACAGGTGTGAGCCACTGCACCTAGCCGGCGGCTCTCTCTTTCATTCCGTTTTCTCCTCTGCCCGTCTCCCCTGTCTCCATCTCTGTCTTGCCTCACCTCTGCCCCTGTTTCTGCTTCTATGTCCTTTTTTCCATATGTCTCTTGAAGCTTTCTGGGACCAAGCTCTAGGCAGTGCCCTGGGGAATAAGGACCTATCAAATTCACATTCCACATTCCAGAAACACCCTGTCATGGGCAGGGCTCAAGGAGGTGGATGCAGTGTCAAAAGGGTGCTTTGGAGGGGGGCACCCAGCACAGCCTTGCGATTGCTTGCCACCCACATGAAGGGGTCAGGGAAGGCTTCCTGGAGGAGGAGGTGTGGGATAAGATTTGAAGGAACAGGAAGAGTTCAGCAGTCAAAGACAGAAGAAAGTTCTAGGTAGAGCGGCCTGGAAATGGGAGAGAATGATTAGATTGGATCAGCCAGTAATGGAGAGTAACTGAAAGAAATTCAGTGGGCCGAGGTTGCTAGAAGAATGAGGTTTTCTCCAGAGGTGGGAGGGGCAGACCACACAGGGACTCTTAACGCCAAGCTTGCGGGGCGCAGACCTTCACTTGGGAGCACTGAGGAGCCAGAGGAGAGCTGTGAGCAGGGGAGGGGTAGGGTCAGCTTAAGTGACATTACACTGATGGACAGGAGATACGAGGCCGGGGAGGAGGCTGGACGGACAGTCCGGAGCGGACAGTGAGTGCTCAGCTGTCACTTCCTGATGTCTCTGTCTCTGCTTCTTGCAGCCGCTGTCCCTGAATGTTTCTTCCCTGTCTGGGTCTGGGCTGTGGGCTTCCTGCAGAGGGCTGGGGGGCCCTCACCTCCTTTTTCTCCCCGCAGGAGGCCAGGGCTGTACTGCCTACGACGTAGCTGTCAACAGCAACTTCTACCAGAGGATGCAGGTTGGGGGCGGGGCTGCGGGTGAGGCCTGGGCAGGGGTCTCCCCCTCTACCCCCCCCCACCGCCTGTCTTTTTCGTCTGTCTGTCACCCCAGAACAGCGATTTCTTGCGGGAGCTCGTGATCACCATCGCCAGGGAGGGCCTTGAGGACAAATATAACTTGCAGCTAAATCCGGGTGAGGGGCAAGGCCTGGGCCATCGGAAAAGAGTGGAGCCAGGAGCGGTTTGGGGGACACCCCTGGGAGAGGAGGGGCTGGCTTGGGCAGGGTGTCCTGGAGTCTGTGCTACTGGGAGGGGGTGGAGTCTGGATGCCCTGAAGGGGCGGGGCCAGGAACATCTCCAGGGCTGGGTTTTATTGGGGCTTATTATGGGAGGGGGCGTGACTAAGGTGGGCGGGCTTCCTGGAGCCAAGCCTGGGAGTGTGGTCAGATCCCAAGAGTCCCGGTGAGCCGGTGGAGCTGATCCCAGGAGGCTCTTGGCTGTGCAAGGCCTCCTGAGAGAGCAAAGGGAACCCTGACCTGTACAATGTTTGACGGCGCTCCTGACCCTCAGAATGGCGCATGATGAAGAACCGGCCATTCATGGGCTCCATCTCGCAGCAGAATATCCGCTCACAGCAGCGTCCTCGGATCCAGGAGCTGGGGGACCTGTACACGCCCGCCCCTGGGAGAGCTGAGTCAGGGTGCGCTTTCGGTAGATCCCCGGTCTGATGTTTCCTCAACGCTCTTGGGAATCCCTCCCTCCATCCTCCCACACTGGGTGATGCCCTGGGGCCCTGGGCACTGAGAGAGGGAAGAGAGAGAACTCCTGACTGGGAAGGCGTTCTGAGGCACTAGGGCTGGTTGGAGGGAGAAAGGGAACGCCAGGCAAAGACCCGGCAGCTGTGCTCAGCCCTGGGACCTTGTTCCTCCTCAGCCCTGAAAAGCCTCACCTGAATCTGTGGCTGGAAGCCCCCGACCTCCTCTTGGCCGAAATTGACCTCCCCAAACTGGTGAGTTTTGCCCGCTGGGCCAGAGGAGTGGAATGAGGTCTGGAAAGGTCAGGGACTGTCTCTGAGCGAGAGTGACAAGGGGCTGTTACTGGACTTGTCAGCTGCATACTCTCTCCCAGGAGGCCCACAGGCCACCTTTGGGTGCTGTCCTGAGTGTGTCCGAGGGATTGTAAGTGCTCGGTTGTTGAGACTTATAATTGATGTCTTCTGCCTCTTCCCTGGGAGATTAGACCCTTCAAATATAGTTTCCCAGCGTGTGAGGCTCCCATGCCTGGTCCAGGTGACCATCCTGTTGCTGAGGAGGGTGACCTGATTCCACCACCTCTCCAGGATGGAGCCCTGGGGCTGTCGCTGGAGATCGGGGAGAACCGCCTGGTGGTGGGGGGCCCCCAGCAGCTGTATCATCTCGACGCTTATATCCCACTGCAGATCAACTCTGATGAGAGCAAGGCAGCCTTCCACCGGAAGAGAAAGGTGCCTGGGGGAGGGGTTCGGGGAAGCCGGGACGTTGGGGAGCCTGGACTCTGGCTCCGAGGGAGGGGGACCGGAGGCTGGACTTCTGGGTCCTGGATCCTCATTCTCTTTGCTCTGTCTCCTCAGCAATTAATGGTAGCCATGCCGCTTCTGCTGGCGCCTTCCTGATCAGGCTGTTTCCCTGTGCTTCCGAGATGTGAAGAAACTGCTGGCTTCCCTAAAGCTGAAATAAAAGATTTTTGTCTTTGTTCTGTCTCTGACTGGGGATATGTGGGTGTTGGGAGGGAAGAGGGACATTGGGCTGTGCCCCTCCAGTCCCACAGAGGTCACTGCCCCAGCTCAGGCCTCATCCTTCCCCCTGGATCCTCTCTGAAGCCTCCTGGCCTCCAGTCTCCCCTTGTTAGTCCTCCCCAGGCCCCAGAGCTGGCCCTGCAGTTTCCCTGTTCACAGCCCTCCTGTAGCTCCCCAGCTGCCCTGGGAGAAGGTCCAAGCCCCTCAGCCAAGCACTCAAGGCTCTGTGTGATCTGAGCCTCGAGTCATGGCTTACTTTTTTGCTTAAGAGGCGGGGTCGCTGGGTGCGGTGGCTCATGCCTGTAATCCTAGCACTTTGGGAGGCCGAGGCGTGTGGATCACCTGAGGTCAGGAGTTTGAGACTATCCTGGCCAACATGGTGAAACTCCGTCGCTACTAAAAATACAAAAATCAGCCAGGCATGGTGGTGGAAGCTTGTAATCCCAGCTACTTGGGAGGCTGAGGCAGGAGAATTACTTGAACACGAGAGGCAGAGGTTGCAGTGAGCTGAGATCATGCCATTGCACTCCAGCCTGGGCTACAAGAGCGAAACACTGTCTCAAAAAGAAAAAAAAAGAGAGAGGTAGGGTCTTACTCTGTCATGGAGTGCAGTGGTGCAATCATATAGCTCACTGCAGCCTGGAACTCCTGGGTTCAAGTGATCCTCCCACGTCAGCCTCTGAGTAGCTAGGATGGCAGGCATGCACCACTGTGCCCAGCTAATTTTATTTTTTGCATTTTTTTTTCTTTTAGAGATGGGGTCTTGCTATGTTGCCCAGGTTGGTCTTGAGTTCTTGGCCTCAAGTGATCCTCCTGCCTTGGCCTCCCCAAATGCTGGGATTACAGGTGTGAGCCACTGAGCCCTGCCTAGTTTTGACCTTTTCGTCTAACTGGAGTCCAGTCATACTGAACAGTGTCCTGACCATACCCATTTTCCCCCATCTCTTACTTTCTGCTGTTCCTGCTACTTTCCCAGTACATCTGCGGAAGTTACTTACTTTCTCTTTCTTTCTTTCTTTCTTCCTTCCTTTCTTTCTTTTTCTCTTTTCTTTCTTCTTTATCCTTCCTTCCTCCTTCTTTTTTTTTTTTTTTTTTGAGATGGAGTCTCGCTCTGTCGCCCGGGCTGGAGTGCAATGGCCGGATCTCAGCTCACTGCAAGCTCTGCCTCCCAGGTTTACGCCATTCTCCTGCCTCAGCCTCCTGAGTAGCTGGGACTACAGGCGCCCGCCACCTCGCCCAGCTAGTTTTTTGTATTTTTTTAGTAGAGACAGGGTTTCACCGTATTAGCCAGGATGGTCTCGATCTCCTGACCTCGTGATCCGCCCATCTCGGCCTCCCAAAGTGCTGGGATTACAGGCTTGAGCCACCGCGCGCGGCCTCCTTCCTTCCTCTTTCTTTCTTTTCTTTCTTTCTTCTTTCTTTCTCTCTTTTTTCTTTCTTCCTCCTTCATTCCCTCCCTCCCTCCCTCCCTTCCTTCCTTCTCTCTCTCTCTTTTTTTCTTTCTCTTGTTTTTTTTTTCGTTTTTCTTTTTTTGACAGAGTCTGGCTCTTAGGCCCATGCTGGAGTGCAGTGGTGCAATCTTGACTCACTCGGCAACCTCCCGAGTTCAAGTGATTGTTGTGCCTCAACCTCCCAAGTAGCTGGGACTACAGGCGCCACCATGCCCAGCTAATTTTAAAATATTTTTTATAGAGGTGGGATCTCCCTCTGTTGCCTGGACTGGTCTCAGACTCTTGAGCTCAAGTGATCGGGCCTCTTCAGCCTCTCTAAGTGCTGGGATTACAGGAGTGCCCCACCTTGATAAATATTTCTTGAGTTAATAAGTGATTGTTGAGGCTGGGCTCAGTGGCTCACACCTGTAGTCCCAGCACTGTCTGAGGCCGAGGCGGGCGGATCACCTGAGGTCGGGAGTTTGAGACCAGCCTGAGCAACATGGAGAATCCCCCTCTCTACTAAAAATACATAATTAGCCGGGTGTGGTGGCAGGCACCTATAATCCCAGGTACTCGGGAGGCTGAGGCAGGAGAATTGCTTGAACCCGGGAGGCAGAGGTTGCTGTGAGCTGAGATAGCGCCATTGCACTCCAGCCTGGACAACAAGAATAACACTCCATCTCAAAAAAAAAAAAAAAAAAAAAAAGTGATTGTCTAGACCCTCCTCTTCTTTAGTGAATCCTAGGATCATAAGTAGATGGAGGAACTTCAGTGGTAAATGCTCAAAGCACAATGTGAGTTAGTGGGGCATGGTGGTGCACACCTGTGCTCCCCCAGCTACTCGGGAGGCTGAGGTGGGAGCCCAGGGAGGTTGAGACTGCAGTGAGCTGCCCCTGGGTGACAGAGTGAGATCCTGTCTCAAAAAGGAAGGAAGGGAGGAAGGAAGGAAGGAAAGGAGGAAGAAAGAATGAAAGAAAAAAAGAAAAGGAAGGAAGGAAGGAAAGAAAGAAAGAAAAGGCAGGGAGGCAAGCACAATGTGTCTGCAATGGGGTGAATTGGGAGAGAGGGGGAGAAAAGATGGGGAAGAGGTCAGGGTGGGAGTGACTTCAGGCAGGGTCTTGCCGGCCGCGGGAACGGAGGAGCGAACGTGAGCGCCGTGTCCACCAGAGGGCGCAACGTATCCCTGCCCATCGTCTCCGAGAACTACAGCTCCCAGCGGCCCTCGGAGTGCACGGCCGTTCTCAAGCGAGCGCTGAGGCTCAGAGGCCGCTGGGACTTGTAGTTGGGACAGTGAGCCGCTGGAGGAGGCCAAGTAACTCATTCCCAGGTCTTGAAAAAGTGTGGGGCTGGGTCCTTGCCTCCTTCCTTGGTTTCCATGGCGATGGTTTCGGCAAAGGCCCAGGTTTTGGCAGCGGCGGGGCCCGCTTCCCACTCCCTCCTCTTCACCATCTGCTCCACCCTCACACCTGGCCCCAAGCCGCAACCACCGCCTCCGCACCCCGGCCGAGGACTCTGCAGCCACTGGGTGGCGCGTGTGAGCGGCTCCCGCGCTGGTACTTCAGCCCCACGAGTCCCGGTTCCTACCTCCCTTCTGCCTCAGAGACCCGCAGCGTCCTCCGTTCTGGGGTCCCAGAGGCTTCTCAAAACTGTGAGACCAGAGATCCAGCCAGTCAAGGCTGGAAGCGAGAGGCTGCGGCGGTCAGTGGCTTCCCTGCGCCCGCCCGCCGCGCCATCTGCTCCTCCCACCCCACCGCGGGCCGCATCATGAAAATTTAATTCCAAATGCATTTGCGGCCCGACGCGGGGAGGTAGTAGGGAAAGGATCACCCTCCTGGGGCCTGGATCTGGAGGTGGACTCAGCGCCGGGAGATGGGCTGGTCTGAGGACAGGAGCGGGGCGGGACCCTATCTGCGGGCCCAGGACAGGGAAGGGCGGGGCTCTACCCACCGGGGCGGGGCTGGAATTCAGGGGTGGAGACAGAGTTCGGTGGGCGGGGACAGATTCCGGGGGGTATGGGCAGGACTGGGAGGGCAGGGACGGATCTCAGGGTCAGAAGTCAGAGGGCGGGGACCGATCCCATGGGGCGGGGGCAGGACTGGTAGGGCGGGGACAGATCCCAGGGGCGGAGGCCAGAGCTTGGTGGGCGGGGTCAGATTCCGGGGGCGGGGACAGGACTGGTCGAGGACAGATCTCAGTGGCGAGGGTCAGCAGTCGGAGGGCGGGGACAGATCCCATGGGACGAGGGCAGGACTGGGAGGGTAGGGACAGATCCAGGGGGCGGGGAGAACTGGGAGGGCGGGGACAGATCCTAGGGACCGAGTCCAGAACTCCGTGGGTGCGCAGATTCCAGGGGTCAGAGAGAGATCCTATGGGAAAGGGGTAGAACTCAGATAGCACGAACAGATTCCAGGGGGTAAGGACAGGACTGAGAGGTAGGGGACAGATCCCAGGGACAGATCCTAGGAGGAAGGGACACAACTCCAAGGATGGGGAGAGAACTCAGAGGGTGGGGGCAGAGCTCAGGTCAGCGACAGATCCTAGGGGAGGAGACAAATTCAGAGGGCGGGTGAGGATGCCAGGGGGCGCGGATCACAATTTAGGGGGCGAGGACAGATCTCCAGTGGGTGGAGACAGAACTCAAATAGCGGAATGGATCCCTCGGAGCTAGGGAAGAACTCAGAGCGCGGATAGATCCCAGAGGAGCGGGGAAATAACACAATGGGGAGACTATAGGGTCGCAGCTGGCACTGGTGGGGTGTGTGAAATATAACTGTGGGGGACGGAAGCCAGAGGGAAGCAAATCGGGGTTAGGGAATGAAACTCATCGAGAGAAGCAACAGGGAGGAGAGAGGCGCCAGAGGGAGAATAGAGTTGGAGGAGTATGGGATTCAAAGGGGAAAGATGGAAACTCAGGAGGAGATGGAGCTCAAGGGTGAAGCACCCAGGTGGCGAAAGGAACTAGAAGGGGACGACGGGTGGATCGAAGTAGGCGTTGGACTTGAGGGGAAAGAATTTACCTTGAATGAGAAAAGAAAGAACTCCCTGGATGAGACTATTGGAACTGGGGACGAGGTGGGATGGGGATGGAATTGGGGGGTGGGGGCGGGGAGGGAGTCCAGGGATGAAGGAACTGGAGGATGAACGCAGAGGGAAAGTCAGAGAAGACAGGATTGTAAGGGACGAAATTAGGGGGAACAGAAGTGGGGGAGAGAAATGATGGGGATGAGAACTCAGGAGAGGAGAGAAAATCTGGGTAGGAGCCAGGGGGATGGAACGGGGATAGGGGGAGTAGCTTGGGGAAGGAACAGAATTGGGGGGCGTGAACTCGGAGGCGTGAGTTCAGAACCCAGAGGCGTGGTCTTGGAAGGCTCAGGCGGAGACAGGACGAGGATGAAAAGGCTGCGAGAGGGGGCGGGTCTGGCAGACGAGGGGAGGGGCCTGGTGGGGCTGGGGCGGGGCCTCCCGCGCCCCGCCCCCGGCGCTGAGTCCTGTGACAGCCCCCGGGCCGCCTGCACTCGCAGCCTCCTTCCCCCCGAGCGGAGCTGCGGGGCCGGCCGGGCCGGGGCGGACCCCGGGAACCCGGACGCGGCCGCCCGGGCCCGCGGGCGGGGGGATCGGCGGGGGGGAACCGGCGGGGTGACCCGCGGCAGGAGCCGCCACCATGGAGTTCCGCCAGGAGGAGTTTCGGAAGCTAGCGGGTCGTGCTCTCGGGAAGCTGCACCGGTGAGCCTGGCAGGGGTCCCGGGAGAAGAAGAGTGGGAGGATCCGAGGAGGATGCTAATTCCCACCTGGGCGCAGACTGACAGATGAACGGGCGATACCCCGGCATGGGGGTCCACCCATCTGTCCAGTTTTCTCCCGTGGGCTCCGACGGCGCCGTTCTCCCTGGTCGAGCCTTGTCCATTATCCTGTTCATTTTTCTGCACTCCACCCCACCCTGCTCCACTCTTTCTCTGGTGCTGTAAATCCCTCTCTCCCGGGTCTCTGGCTCCCTCCCCCACCACTTCTGCGTCTCTGTCCCCGTCTCTTTCTGGATGTCTCTGCCTCCTTTCTCTCTGGGTCTCCGTCTCCCTCTTTTTCTAGATCTCCACTCCCTTCTCTCTGGGCCCCTCCTTCTCCCTAGATCTCTGCCTCCGCTTCTTTGCGCCTCTGTGCCTCTCTCTCTGGTTCTCTGGCCATTACTCTCACTGGATCTCTATCAACCCCTGACTCGGAGTCTCTGTTCCCCTCTCTCTGGGTCTCTCCTCTTCCCTGAATCTCTGGTCCCCACTTCTCTGGATCCCTGTCCCCGTCTCGGGGTTTTAATTCTCCCACCATGGGTCTCTCCGTCTGTGTCTCTTCCCGTTTCTGTCTGGCATGGAGTTTAATCTGCAGCTAAAGCGGATTGGGGCTCATAGCTCGTTGTCCTTGAGGGGGTTAAGCTGGATAGAAGAAGTCAGAGCACCCTGGGTCCCTGGGAGAGAAAGGAGTTAGAGGCCGAAAATTTCGGCTCCTGGGGTAGAACAGCCTTCCCAAAGGATATAGGCTGGAGTTGAGAGGGACTCCCTCCCAACCAGGTTGATGACCCCAGTGACCCGAGTGTCCCTCAGGATAACCTGGACACCTCCCCACAAGCTCTCACCCCCAACTCCAGCTTTGGCTCTAAGTCAGATAAATTACTCAGCTGCGGAAAAGCCTAAAAATATATCTGGCCACAGTGCACGAAGGAGATGGCCTCATCAGCACCATGCCCCTGCCGCCATGCCCTCAGGCCCTGTCCCCTTGGGCCACAGCCCTGACCCTGTCTTTCACTGAGCTTCAGTCCACCTCACTAGGCCATGGGGTGCTTTGCTAAGTCTAACATCAGTCTTGCTTGCTGCAGATCACCTCTTAGCTCCAAAGTTACCCCACCCTCTAGTAACATAAGAGACAAGAATAAGGCTGGACAGAAATGGGGGGGGGCAGGAGGATGGCGCAGTGACGGAGGTTGGCGGTGGAGGGGAAGCTGAGATAACCTCACCCCTTCTTTTTCCAATTTTCCAGCCCCTCCCCACCCTTTTTCTCGCCTCCTTTCACGAGTTTCTCAAAATACATCAGTGTGAAGTCAGGAGAGTGAGAGAGAGAGAGAAAGAGACGTGCTGGTGGAGGGGGCTGGGGGGTGGCAGCGGGAGGGATGTGTACCTCAGGCCCCCTCCCTCAGTCTCTGCCTGTTTCTCAACTGTGCTTGGGTTTCTCACAGTCAATCTCTCCTGACTCTTACCTCTCTGAGTTACCTCTTGGGTCCCCAGAGACCCCCGGGCTCTGGCCAGGACCATCAGCAGGGAGTTTGTGCAGAGAAGAGCATTTGCTTCCAATGCCTGGGGTTTGCTCTGATGGTTGGAGGGAGAGGGGTATACCCCATATTAGAGAGAACACGTTGATCACATTTAATCCTCTAGACAAAGATGGGGAAACTGAGGCTCCTTTCTGGGGCTGGGGGGATCAGTGAATGAGTACAAGCTCTATGATTTGAACCCAGGTCGGTCTCCTCCCAAGCCTAGAACAGAGATCTTCCTTGAGATGAGTGATGCCACAGCTGGTGGGGAGCTTCCTTGCACCCAGGGCAACTTGGGACAAGGACATGGGGGAACGGATGCTGGAAAGAAGAGAACCCAAGGTGCCTCCTTTCTGAGAGCCGGGTCTTGGGCAGGGGGATGCCGAGGGCCATTAGGGGATCAGGTCCCATTGCTGTTCTTGTGAAGTCTGTGATCTTGGAGTGCTACTTCAGCTCCCCGAGCCTCAGTTGCCTTAGTTGTACAATGGGAAGAGAAGAGAGAGCAGGGACATAAGGAGACACAGACGTAGGGGAGTGGACAGAGATCCTGAGAGAAGCACAGAGAGAGAGAAGTTGAGACATCTCGATTTGGGGTAATGGCCTCCTAAGTGTTGCTTTTCCTCATTGCCAAGTCCCCAGGCCTGAGTTGGCTTCCAGGGAAGGGAGGGGGTTTTCATCCAGGGTCTCCCCTCTCTGTCCTTGTCCCCTGCAAAGCATCAGGGACACCTTCATCTCTGCATCCTTGGTCCTCTTGCTCTAAAATGATTGATATCACCTTGAAGTTCCCTCTTGCATTCTCTTGCATTTTTGCCCTTGCCCTCATTTTATAGATGTGGGATACTGAGACCCCCTGTTTAGACAGCCTTGATTAGAGATCTGACATCTCCTCATATTAACAAGGAATCTCACATTTCAGGGGCTGCAATCACATCTTGAGTTTCAGGGTCAAATATCATCTGATGTCAACCTGGGTCAAAGTCTAATCTCATTGGGTGACGTGTTCTGATGGGTAGGGGGAGTTCCTACCATCCTGTACTATTTATCCTAGTGGCTTCAATCCCTCCTATCTCTGGCTGTCTGTCGTCTTCCTCTTGTGGTCTCATTCCTACTCCTTCTGGGTTCTGTCCACTCCCCGGCTTCTCCCACCCCTGTTTCTTAACTGCCCCTCCCCACCTCCTTAAGTTCTAGGATGGGGAGGGGTTGCTGTGTTCTCGCAGCTCTTCCACCTCCCTCCCCCTGGACCGTCTGGCTGTTCCTTCCTCCCCCGTCCCAGTCTCCCTCGCCTCCATCTGTTCCAGCCCCTTCCTGGGATCCAGCCCGATCCCCTGGCTGCCTACCCACCTCAGAGAAGGGCCGCACCTCACAAATCACGTCCCCAGCCTGCCTATCCTCTGTCTCCCAGACTCTCCATCTTTCTCTTGCATTCTGGATCTCTGTTCTCTTCTCTCTGCATCTATGTCCTATCTCCTGGGTTTCTATCCCTGCCTCTCTTTGGGACTCTGTCTGCTTCCCTCTCTAGGTTTCCACCTCCTCCCTCTCTGGGTCTCTGTCCCCCTATTTCTGGGTCTCTCTCTCCCTCTCTCTGGGTCTTTGTCTCCCTCTCTCTCTGGGTCTCTGTTCCCCTTTCTTTCTGGGTCTCTGTCCCTCTCTCTCTCTGGATCTCTGTCCTCCTCTGTCTCTGGGTCTCTGTCCCCCTCTCTCTCTGGGTCTCTGTCCCCCTCTCTCTCTGGGTCTCTGTCCCCCTTTCTCTGGGTCTCTGTTCCCCTCTCTCTCTGGGTCTCTGTCCCCCTATGTCTCTGGGTCTCTCTCCCCCTATGTCTGTGGGTCTCTGCTCCCCTGTTACTCTCTCCGTCTCTCCAGGTTTCTGTCTCCTCATCTCTAGATCTCTGTTACCCTTTCTCCCGATCTCTCTCCCTTCTTCTGTCTGTGACCCCCTCTCTCTGGGCCTCTGTACAGCTCCCCTCATCTCTGTCACCCTCTTTTTGGGTCTTTCTCCACCTGTCTGAAGGCACCTCTCTCTTTCTGCAGCCTCTCCCTGGGTTTGAGGCAGACCTCCAAATACCCTCTTCGTCATCACAGACTTGATTCTGGATCCAGAACGGGCGGGGGCGAGAGTCACGCTGGGGAATGAGCCAATCCCCCTACCAGGGCCATCTGTCCCCTGCCAGGACACCACCCGCCACTCCCTTCCCTACCCCCTAGGCTGACAGCCTGGGCTCAGGGTTCCCTAGGGATGCCCAGGAGGGGCTGCTGGATTCCCAGGGTCCTGGACATCTCCCCACCCCCTAGCAGACGTGGTTGAGAAGCATCTGTTCTTTTGACACCTTTGCTGAAGCATCTCCTTAGCACCTTTTGCTTCCTCGAATAGACTCTTATCCGGGAGAGGGGGCTGGAGAGTCTTTGGGCCTTGGAGTGGGGGCACGGGCTCTTGAATCCCAAAGAGTTGTCTGGGGTCTAAATCTCCTGAGTTGAATGATTTGACACAGCTGGCAGAGGGGACTGAAGACCCTCAGTGTGAAGAAAGAGGGGGTTGGGAGCCTGAATTCCCGGTCTGAGATGGAGGATTTCTGGATCCCGGGGGGCCAAGGGAGTCAGGGACCTGGACTGTTGGTGAAGGAGGAGGTGCAGGCTTAGAATTCTAGATCTTGAAAAGCAGATTTTGCCCTGGATCCTGTGTCTTGGGGCTGAGGGGGCTGGGGGCCTGGACTTCCGAGTCTCTGGCTCTTGCTGTCCCGCAGTCTTCTGGAGAAGCGGCAGGAAGGCGCGGAGACGCTGGAGCTGAGTGCGGATGGGCGCCCGGTGACCACGCAGACCCGGGACCCGCCGGTGGTGGACTGCACCTGCTTCGGCCTCCCTCGCCGCTATATTATCGCCATCATGAGTGGTCTGGGCTTCTGTATCAGCTTTGGCATCCGCTGCAACCTGGGCGTGGCCATCGTCTCCATGGTCAATAACAGCACGACCCACCGCGGGGGCCACGTGGTGGTGCAGGTAGCTCAAGGCCTGAGTCCTTGCAGAGCCCCGCCCCGCTCACCGACCTCCGCCTACGCCCCCATGACGTCACATTCACCCACCAGACGTCCAGGCCACTCCCCTTCCGAAACGCTGCCGGAATAGCTCCGCCCGATCCGTGTGCCCCTTGGTTCTGACCTCGCCTTAGGGGCAACCTCCGTTTCCTAAGCCCCGTCCTGATCTAAATGAAGTCCCGCCCTTATTTCCAGGGGCTTGACTGAAAAACGTAGAGTCCGCCCCAACATCAGGTTCCCTAGGGGTTGCCTCTGCCCCATTTTGGACCTACTAGCAATTTTGCTCACACCCGTACCCCAAACTCATGTTCCCGGGTCACATCTATTTAATCTCAGTCCCATCCTAGGTTCCTCCCTTAATTTGATCCTTTTTTGAAGCCACTGCCTACGTCCCACTCCATGTGTTCTGTCCCTTATCTGAAGACCCACAGGGTCTCCCAGGCTACGGTGCAGTGGCGCCATTGCTCTGTCGCCCAAGCTGGAGTGCAGTGGCACCATCACTGCAGCCTCGAACTCCTGGGCTCAAGAGACTCTCCTGCCTCAGCCTTCTGAGCAGTAAGCGCGCCAGCATACCCAGCTAACATTTTTATTTTTATCTTTGTAGAGACAAGGTGTCACTATGTTGCCCAGGCTGGTCTCAAACTCCTGGGCTCAAGCGATCCTCCTACCTCGGCCTCCCACTCCTGGGAGTACAGGCGTGAGCCACCGCGCCCTGTCCTTTGTCTTATTTTAATTTCAGCATACGCCTTGCCTCTGCATCAGAAAAGAGTCCTGATTTGGGGCCTTTGTCCTACCCGAAGCTCCTCCCCTTGCTCCCTTCCAATCTGGTCCGCCCCCTTGGCTGCTTCGAGTCCCTGCCTGGACCCTGTGCAGGTCACTCCGCAAACGCTCATAAGTTGGATAGAAGTAGAGAGAGTCATCATCATACATGGGCCCCTAGGCTTTCACGGAGGCAAGGAAGCAGGCAAAGCAAGGCTTCTAGGTGGTGATGGACCCCGTTGTTAAGGCAGCATAGGCCCTAGCAACGTGGAAGAGCGGAGTTCATAGACTTTAACTGACAGAAAGATAGTGTGAGCTTTGATTGGCAGAAGTTTGGAGGTGGGAGGGGTTCCTTGTTGCTGATAGGTCGAGGCTCTAAGTCTGTGGGTGCTGATTGGTGGAGCGGCAGAGCTTGGGGCAGGGCGGCTGATTTAATGTACGTTTTGGCCCCCAGAAAGCCCAGTTCAGCTGGGATCCAGAGACTGTCGGCCTCATACACGGCTCCTTTTTCTGGGGCTATATTGTCACTCAGATTCCGGGAGGATTTATCTGCCAAAAATTTGCAGCCAACAGGTACAGTGGTGGGGTCTCAAAGTGGGCGGTAACTATAGTTGTGTGCGTGGAGTTAGAGGGCGTGGTCTTGAATTTGGGGGCTGCCTCTGGGAAGTGGGCGGGGCCTGGATTTGAGGGTGGGTCTTAGAGAAAGGTGGGGCTTGCGATTGAGGAAGGTGGAAGTCAGAGAGGTGGTGGGACCTGGGGTCCTGGGGACCACTGGGACTAGCTTGCTGTGGACGGGAAAGGCAGAATCCCGGGCATGGCTGGATAGCTTGGATCCTTTTCTCTGACCCTTCCCATCAGGGTTTTCGGCTTTGCTATTGTGGCAACATCCACTCTAAACATGCTGATACCCTCGGCTGCCCGCGTCCACTATGGCTGTGTCATCTTCGTGAGGATCCTGCAGGGGTTGGTAGAGGTAAATCCCCGCCTGATACGACCCTGCCCTCGCTCGGACCCCACCTTTTCTCAGTGACCTTGGTTTTCTCCTCTTTAGGGCGTCACATACCCCGCCTGCCATGGGATCTGGAGCAAATGGGCCCCACCCTTAGAACGGAGTCGCCTGGCGACGACAGCCTTTTGCGGTGAGATGACGGGGGATCCTCACTCCTGCATCTGAGGGAGGAGGGGTTGGGGCCTGGACTGTTGGGTCTGAGTGGGGAGGGGCTGGGCCTGGACCCCTGGGCCTGAGGGAGGAGGGGGTAGGCGGGGCTGAACTCCTGTGTCTGAGGGAGGAGGAGACTCTGGACCTTGACTCCCAGGTCTGAGGGAGGAGGGGCTGGGGGCCTAGACTCCTGGGTCTGAGGGAGGAGGAACTGGTGGCCTGGACTCCTGGATCTGAGGGAGGAGGGGCTGGGGGCGTGAACTCTTGTGTCCAAGGGAGGAGGGGCTAGGCCTGGATTCCTGGGTCTGAGGGAGGAGGGGCTGTGGCCTGTAATTCTGTGTCTGGAAAGGTGGGAGTGGTGGGGGGTCCGCACTCCTTGATCTGAGGGAAGATGGGCCTGTTCTCTCCCCCTCATCCTCCCCTTTAGGTTCCTATGCTGGGGCGGTGGTCGCGATGCCCCTCGCCGGGGTCCTTGTGCAGTACTCAGGATGGAGCTCTGTTTTCTACGTCTACGGTGAGGGACCCGGATGCCTAGTTTCGGGTGGCGCTGGGGCTGAGCGGGGCCTGTCCTCACCCCGTTCCCATCCCCCTCCTGACCCCCCCAGGCAGCTTCGGGATCTTCTGGTACCTGTTCTGGCTGCTCGTGTCCTACGAGTCCCCCGCGCTGCATCCCAGCATCTCGGAGGAGGAGCGCAAGTACATCGAGGACGCCATCGGAGAGAGCGCGAAACTCATGAACCCCCTCACGGTCCGGGCCCAAGTCTTCGCGGAAGGGGCGGGGAGAGATAGTAGGCCACGAACCTGCACAGCGTGTAGATCAGGAAGGGTTCCTGCACACTCTAGAGGAGACGGGACTGGAACGCAAAGAGAGGGGCTAGATCCTTGGAGGCGGGTTGCAACCCGCGGAGGACGGGATTCGCAGGTGCTGGGGGCAGGGTTAGATCGGGAGTTGAGCGGGATTAGAACCACTGACGGGGCATGGTTAAAGCCAGCAGAGAAGAGATTAGAATGTGGGGGTTTTGCGGCCGGGCGAGGTGGCTCACGCCTGTAATCCCAGCACTTTGGGAGCCCGAGGCGGGCGGATCACGAGGTCAGGAGATCAAGACCATCCTGGCTAACATGGTGAAACCCCTTCTCTACTAAAAATACAAAAAATTAGCCGGGCGTGGTGGCGGGCGCCTGTATTCCCAGCTACTCGGGAGACTGAGGCAGGAGAATGGCGTGAAACCGGGAGGCGGAACTTGCAGTGAGCCGAGATCGCGCCACCGCACTCCAGCCCGGGCGGCAGAGCGAGACTCCATCTCAAAAAAAAAAAAAAAAAAAAAAAAAAAAGAGAGAATGTGGGGGTTTTGCCTAGACCTTGGGTTGAGGCTGTATTTTGGGGGCATTTTTGCATAAAAAGAGACTCCTAGGGCAGGCTCAGTGGCTTCCGCCTGCAATCCCAACACTTGGGGGGTGGAGGCTGCAGGATCGCTTGAGCCCGGGAGTTCCGGACCAGCCTGTACAACATGGCGAGAACCCGTCTCTACGCAAAATACAAAATACAAAAAGTAAAAATAAAAATAAAAAAAGGAAAAAGACAGGTCCCTGAGGGGCCCGGACACCTGAGGATCTGAGAGGCTACCATATGGCCAGGACCCCTTCATCACTCAAGGGTCGCCTTCAGGCTAGGATCCCTGGGTCCTTACGGCAACATGGTGTAGCTCGCGCCTTTGGGTCCATAGAAGTTTCAGTGCGGTCGGGATCCTTTGGTCTTCGCAGAACTATACTGGGGTCCCTGAAGAGACGCGGAGAAGCCCTCAGCCCCGCTCTCTGTCTTAGCGGCCCTCCCCTCGCCCCCACAGAAGTTTAGCACTCCCTGGCGGCGCTTCTTCACGTCTATGCCAGTCTACGCCATCATCGTGGCCAACTTCTGCCGCAGCTGGACGTTCTACCTGCTGCTCATCTCCCAGCCCGCCTACTTCGAAGAAGTGTTCGGCTTCGAGATCAGCAAGGTAGAGCCCTGGAGGAGAGGGCGGGGGGCGCGGAGGGGTCGGCGGGAGGGAACTGACTGGGATCCCGAGGCAGGGAGGAGCTGGTGGTGCACCGACTGGGCAGAGACGCCGAGCCGGTGCCCACGAACCCTTGTCTCCCCCATACACCTGTTCTCGCAGGTAGGCCTGGTGTCCGCTCTGCCCCATCTGGTCATGACCATCATCGTGCCCATCGGCGGCCAGATCGCGGACTTCCTGAGGAGCCGCCGTATCATGTCCACCACCAACGTGCGCAAGTTGATGAACTGCGGGGGTGAGTGGGGCGGGGCCTGGGCCGGCTCTAGGACAGCCTGCCTGGGTGGAGCAGAGCGGGATTGAGAGGTGATGGGGCGTGGTTACAGGCGGAAACCATCTAGCCTGCCCCAGGAGTCCCTTTCTATGCAAAGGGTTGTGGCCAACAGGGCGGAGCCGGGGCAGAGCAGGCCTGAATGAAAGGGGCTGTCACGCGGCCGTCCAAGGGCCACCGCGTGGAAGGGCAAGGTGGGCGAGACTTCCTGGGTAGAGCAGAGGCGAGATCAAGTTGGGCCTGGAAGGACAAGGCCTGCGCGAAGTTGGGTGTGGTAGGACATGAACTAGGTGATGAGGAGGCGCTATGAGTAGGGCACCAGGAGAAACAGGGTCTAGGGGGCCTGCTGTCTAACGAGTGGGATTTGCTAGGCGTGATGGCGCGCGCCTGTGGTCCCACTTACTTGGGAGGCTGAGAAGGGAGGATCGCTGGAGCCCAGAAATGCGAGGCTACAGTGAGTTATGATCGCGCCACAGCACTCCAACCTGGGCGACAGAGCAAGACTTTGTTTCTAGAAAAATTAAAATTACAATTAAAAATTTAAAAACAGGCAGGGCATGGTGGCTCACGCCTGTAATCCCAGCACTTTGGGCGGCAGAGGCAGGTGGATCACTTGAGCTCAGGAGTTTGAGACCAGCCTGGGCAACATCGTGAGACTTCGTCTCTTAAAACAAAAATTAAAAATTAAAACCAAAATTAAAACCAAAAATTAAAACCAAAACCAAAAAAACTCATGAGTGGGGATTGAGGGAAAGGTGTGAAGGTGCACAGCAGGGATCCTACGTGTTCGGTGCGTGGCCTAGTCAAGGGGTGGAGCTACGGGAGGGGCGATGGAGCTGGTGGGCGTGGTCAGGGCTGGGTCTTGGAGAAGTAGGTGCCTGGTTAGGGTGGGCGCGGGTGGCGTGGAGGGCGCGAGGAGGCCTGGGTGTGGAGGTGGCCAGACTGGGGCGGAGAGAGGCGGTTTGGGGCTGGAGCAGGTCTGGAAGGGTGGTGTGGGGCATCCTGCGCCCCGCTCCGGCCGACACTTAGGAGACGCGGTCCCCCTCCTCCGCAGGCTTCGGCATGGAAGCCACGCTGCTGTTGGTGGTCGGCTACTCGCACTCCAAGGGCGTGGCCATCTCCTTCCTGGTCCTAGCCGTGGGCTTCAGCGGCTTCGCCATCTCTGGTGAGAACCGCGGATCCGCAGCTTGGGGGGACTCTGGTCAGCTCTGTAGGGAACTTCCTGGCTCAGGAACGGGGCCTCTCAGCCTCACAAAAGGTGGAACATGAGTGGCCAGGAGGCGAGAGGGTTGAGAACGTCCCAGTGGGAATCAGTGGAGTGAGATTCCGGTGCGACGTCTTCCGACTTGTCTCTCCGCCAGGGTTTAACGTGAACCACCTGGACATAGCCCCGCGCTACGCCAGCATCCTCATGGGCATCTCCAACGGCGTGGGCACACTGTCGGGGATGGTGTGCCCCATCATCGTGGGGGCCATGACTAAGCATAAGGTCGGTACCGCAGTCCTGACTCACTCGCCCTCCAAGTATGTGCTTGGTACCTAACTGACCACGTGGTGGCGCTGTCTCTGGGGTGCCATTCCTGCCCTTTCAGCCTCTCTGGGTCTCTGCCTCCCTTCCTCTAGGCCGCCCCCTCTCTCCGCCTCTGTTTCTCTGTCCTCCCATTTGACCTCAGCCTTGTTGTCCCCTGCAGACTCGGGAGGAGTGGCAGTACGTGTTCCTAATTGCCTCCCTGGTGCACTATGGAGGTGTCATCTTCTACGGGGTCTTTGCTTCTGGAGAGAAGCAGCCGTGGGCAGAGCCTGAGGAGATGAGCGAGGAGAAGTGTGGATTTGTTGGCCATGACCAGCTGGCTGGCAGTGACGACAGCGAAATGGAGGATGAGGCTGAGCCCCCGGGGGCACCCCCTGCACCACCTCCCTCCTATGGGGCCACACACAGCACATTTCAGCCCCCCAGGCCCCCACCCCCTGTCCGGGACTACTGACCATGTGCCTCCCACTGAATGGCAGTTTCCAGGACCTCCACTCCACTCATCTCTGGCCTGAGTGACAGTGTCAACGAACCCCGCTCCTCTCTGTCCTGCCTCAGGCCTAAGAAGCACTCTCCCTTGTTCCCAGTGCTGTCAAATCCTCTTTCCTTCCCAATTGCCTCTCAGGGGTAGTGAAGCTGCAGACTGACAGTTTCAAGGATACCCAAATTCCCCTAAAGGTTCCCTCTCCACCCGTTCTGCCTCAGTGGTTTCAAATCTCTCCTTTCAGGGCTTTATTTGAATGGACAGTTCAACCTCTTACTCTCTCTTGTGGTTTTGAGGCACCCCCCACCCCCCACTTTCCTTTATCTCCAGGGACTCTCAGGATAACCCTTGAGATCACTCAGCTCCCCTCTCCTTTCAGAAAAATTCAAGGTCCTCCTCTAGAAGTTTCAAATCTGTCCCAACTCGGTTCTGCATCTTCCAGATTGGCTTAACCAATCACTCGTCCCCGCCATTCCAGGGATTGATTCTCACCAGCGTTTCTGAGGGAAAATGGCAGTTTCAAGTCCCCCCTTCCTCACCCACTTCACATCTCCCCTACCAGCAGATTCTGCGAAAGCACCAAATTTCCCAAGACCCTCTTCTCCCTAGCTTAGCATAATGTCTGGGGAAACAGCCAAAATCGCAATTTTAACAATATGCCTCTCCACCCCCATGCACTTTTTCTGACATGGTTTTCAGGTCTAAATAGTGGCTGCTCAAGTCCATGAACTCGAAGGTTTGAAGCCACCACCACTGAACTCCCGCGTGGTGGTTTCATGATGCCCCTTCCCCGATTCCTCGCACTTTATTCTCCTGGGTGGTTTCGAACTACCCTCAGTTTCTCAGTGGCCATTTGTCGTGTCCCTCAGGGGCTTAATGACTCAAAATCTGGGATCCTTCCCCTCTTAGACACCCCTCTTTCAGCTTAGAATTTGGGGAACCTATAGAGAAGTCACAGAATCCCATGAAAGGGAATGGGGCAGGGGACAGGGGTGTTTCTTCCCGGTGCAGGGTTGTGTCTTTGTGTCTCTGTCTCTGTGACTGTAAATCCTGCCCTGCCCCACTCCCAATAAAAGCTTTGGTGTACAGGCTCAGTTGTTCTTGGCTGTGGAGGTCACAGGCATCCTGGTCCCCAGTCCCCTACTCCCTCAGACTGAGGAGTTCAAGCCCCCAGCTCCTCCTTCCTCAGTTCCAGGGATCCAGACCTCAGCCCCTCCTACCCCAGACCCAGGGGTCCAGGCCCCCTGCCCCTCCTCCCTCAGACCCAGGAGTCCAGATCCCCAGCCCCTCCTCCCTCAGACCCAGGAGTCCAGACCCCAGCCCCTCCTCCCTCAGACCCAGGAGTCCAGACCCCAGCCCCTCCTCCCTCAGACCCAGGGGTCCAGGCCCCCTGCCCCTCCTCCCTCAGACCCAGGAGTCCAGACCCCAGCCCCTCCTCCCTCAGACCCAGGAGTCCAGACCCCAGCCCCTCCTCCCTCAGACCCAGGAGTCCAGACCCCAGCCCCTCCTCCCTCAGACCCAGGGGTCCAGATCCCCAGCCCCTCCTCCCTCAGACCCAGGAGTCCAGACCCCAGCCCCTCCTCCCTCAGACCCAGGAGTCCAGACCCCAGCCCCTCCTCCCTCAGACCCAGGAGTCCAGACCCCAGCCCCTCCTCCCTCAGACCCAGGGGTCCAGGCCCCCTGCCCCTCCTCCCTCAGACCCAGGAGTCCAGACCCCAGCCCCTCCTCCCTCAGACCCAGGAGTCCAGACCCCAGCCCCTCCTCCCTCAGACCCAGGAGTCCAGACCCCAGCCCCTCCTCCCTCAGACCCAGGGGTCCAAACCCAAGCCCCTCCTCGCTAAGTTTCAGCGGTCTCAGATTCCAGCCCCCTCGCACCCCAGGGCTCAGGCCAGAGGAGGGGTCTAGCCATGGGAACATGATATTTATTCGGTCTCAGACCTTGTTCTCTGACCACAGCGCAAGCATCTCTGTATATTAGACCCTTTAGCCAGAGGACAACTCGGTAGCTAAGCATGCCAGGAGAGCAGGGTTTTCCCTCACTGCGGGGATGTGCAGGTCCGGCAGGACTCGGTGGGGCTTACACGAAGTTGTTGGGGAGCGTGGTTGGGGACAGGGCCTCCAGACGCTGCGGGCGACCGACGCGGGGCGGCGGGGGCAGCTTTGGTGGCAGCGGAGGTGTGGGCGGGGGCTGCTTGGTGGCGATGTGGGAAGGGACCCAGGTATCCGGCGCATGAAAGTAGAGGTCGTAGGGGTCTTTCGGGGCGTCCAAATGCAGAACTGTGGGAGCAAAGGGGCGTGATCATATCTGGGCTGACCCTCCAGGCACCCTTGCAGATCATCTCCAGGGCCCCTTTTGTGCGGCTGACCAATCAGGAGGCCGGAGAGAGGATTCCGAATCTGCATTTGAACTGAGTTTTCAATAAAAAGGATCGGGGCCGCTGCGGAAACCAGGAGGCGTGGCGTCCGAGCAGCAGCGGCGGGGCCTGCAGGGGAGGGCGGGGAGTGCAGGGCTTCGGGCCGCGTACCTGGAGGGGCAGCGGCGGGGCTGGCAGGGACCACCGGCTCTGGGCCTGAAGCCGTTTCCAACCACATTGGGAGCGGCACTGGACACTTGTGTGAAATTGCAGACATTTAGGGGGCTGGACGTGGCCATGGAAGAGCCAGGGCTTTCATTGACCTTGGATGGGGGACCTGTGCTTTTTTGGCTGGGCGCCCTAAAGTGCCGGGAGAGACCAGGTTATGGAAAAGTGCAGGCATTCAAGGGGCAGGGCGCTCACCCGGTTCATCTCCGTCGTCCGGAAGCCGGTGATGTGCGAAGGGCCGGTGTCGAGCTGCCCGGCGGTGGAGACACCACAGCAGCACAAAGATGCCTATCAGCAGCGCGGTTCCCGCGAAGAACAGGCAGAGGGCCCCGCCTGCTGCTCCATGTGGTCGCCCCACCAGGGTCACGCCTGAAACAGGAGACCAGCAATCTAAGCTCCTAACCCCCTCCTCTCTCAGACCCAGGGGTCCAGGCTCCTAGCCCCTCCTCCCTCAGATCCAGGAATTCCTATTCCCAAACCCTTCTCCCCCAGACCCAGGAGTCCAGACCCCCAGCCCCTCCTCCCTGGGACCCAGGAGTCCAGGGCCCCAATCTGTCCTCCCTCAGACCCAGGAGTCCAGACCCCCAGCCCCTCCTCCCTCAGACCCAGGAGTCCAGCTCCCGCCCCTCACCGGTCTCCTTCACTCTCTCCACCACGATGATAGTGTTGACTCCTTCACTGGGGCTGTGCCTCTGGGGTGCCCGCAGAGTGGCAGGGGCCAACTGATTGGGGGGCCCTGGAAGAGCAGGGGGACCTACAATCTGGGCTGAGGGAGGAGGGGTGTTGGACTCCTTAGGGCCAGAGTTCTGGGGGGCCTTCAGTTCAACAGTTCCTGGAGAATCTGAAGTGGGCAATTTTGGGGAGTCGGGCTGGATGGCTGCAGGGGTTTCTGGTTTGGGATTTAGGGACAGCTCATTTAGAGCAGTGGCTTCATCCTTGAAGGGCACAGGTGTTTCTGGGTAGAGACTAGTGGAGATTTGAGGGTCGGAGGTCCTGGGGACATCCGTTGCATTTTGGTAGTAGGTTGTGGGGAATTCTGTTTGGGAAATTTCGGTGGGGCTGGGAATGTGGGTTACATGGGATTCTGGGTGGGGGCTTTTAGAAGGGTCAGGATGGAGAGCTTGGAGAAATTCAGAGTTTGGGGTCTCAGTGGAGTTGAGGTCATGGGTTTCTGGAGATTTGGGGTCAGGGGTCTTGGTAGGGCCAGTGTTTGAGGTCTCAGGGATTTCTGCCTGTGAGATTTCAGTTGCATTAAGTTGGGGAATCTCTGGGGATTCTTGGGGTACAGTTTGCATAAGGTCAGTGTTTGGGGTCTCAGGAAATTCTGGGCGTGAAGGTTTGGAGAAGTTAGGTTTGGGGGTCTCAGGGGACCCTGGATGTGGCATTTCCGTTGGGCCAGGTGTGGGGGTCTCAGAAGAATCTAGGTGTGTCATTTTGGAGAGGTTGGTTTTGGGGATGTCCAGGGATTCTGATATTGAGGCTGTGAGTGAGTCAGCTTTGGGCGTCTCAGGAGACTGTGGGTGCGGGGTTTCCCGGAGGTCAGGGTTGGGGGTCTCAGTGAAGCCAAGTGGGAAGGTTTCCAGGGAAACTGTATGAGGTGGCTTGAAAGGTTCAGGGTAAGGAGTCTCAGGAAATTCTGGGTTAAGGCGACCTCGTGTGGAATTTTCAGAAGGACCCTTCGGAGGGGAGGTCTCAGAGGGGTGGGCCACGTCCAGAAAGCCAGAGCGCAAAGGCGGAGGGGCTGAGGGAGCGGCCTTGGACCTCAGGCCGGCGAGGAGGAAGACGAGGAAGAGGATCCGGCTGAACGATTTCATAGCTCTGGGAGATACCTATAGCTGCGAGGGGGAGCGGGAAGGAAGGGGTTAAGGCCGAAGGCTCCCAGGAGCCCCGCCCACTCCCGAGGCCACGCCCACTGGCCCGCAGGTGGACCGCGTTCTTTCGGGGCCCAGCTTGGCGCCAGGGATGGGAGGAGAACCCAATCGCAAGTCCCTTGGAGGCTGTGGGGCGATGGCCGCGGTAGCCAAGGGAGACTGAGGCGCGGGGCTTCTTGGGAGTCGTAGTTAATTTCCTTATCTGTTTCACCGAGGGGTCCTAGAAAAATTGCGAAAGAACGATACCTCTCCAGGCCCCCAGATCTCCTCGACTTCGACTTTGGAGGGTGTCAGGCCTTCGAGGGGACATGGGATCTCCTTCCTCTCTGAGGTCCCCCGGGACACTTCGACTCAGCAGTTGTTTACACTACAGGAGGCTCCTAACGGCTGAGGGCTGGACTCATGGATTTGAGGGAGGAGGGAGACATTTGGGTTCTGGGTTAAGAAAGTTACTGGGGGTTCAGATTCCTGGGTCTTCCAGGGTGAGGGGGCTGAGGTTCCTGGCTCCTGGTTCTGTAGGGAGGAGAAGGCTGGAAGTTCAGATGCCTAGAATTTTGAGGGAGCAAGGTCTAGGGGCTGGATAACAGGGGTGAAAGGAGATAAGAGGCCTTGAGCTGTTGGTTCCTGAGTTAGAAAGGAATTGGGACCTCTGAGTCCTCAGGGTCTGGGGGTCTGGGCTCTGCAGAGTGGAGGGGTTAGGACTTGAAGATGAGAGCTTTGGGGCAGGACTCTCAAGTCTGTTATTGAGGATGGAGCTAGGATTTCAGCATTGCTGGGGCTACTATGGGCAGAGAAGCATAGGTCTGTGGTCAGGTGGAGGTGGAGGCGGCCTACACATAGATGGGACAGGCTTACTTGAGGTCCTGGGGTCTATTACCTGCTCTGGTGTCCAAGATAACAGCAGATGAGCAGAGCTGGATGCAGAGAACAGTGAATGTTACAGAATGGCTCTGGGCAGGGTGGTGAGAGGTAGGGTCTCAGGGGCACACAGGTGACACAACTGAACCCCTCCCAGGGGATCCTGAGAGCCTAGCGACAGACTTAGACTCTTAAAGGGACAGAAGTAAAGGACATTGTCTCTGGGGTGGGGAAGGGAGTTAGAAACTGGAATGATCTACTGGAGATGTGGCCCAGTCAAACTATCTTTTTGAAACCAGCGGTCCTGGCCCTCTACCCTCTCCTACCTGGAAACCCAGGGGTCTAGCTCTCTGGTACCTTCCTATTTCAAGTCCCCTAAGTTGTATCCCACAGCTCCCTCCCCCTAGACTCAGAACTCCAGTCCTCTAGCTCCTTCCTTCCTCAGATCCAGGAATCCAAGTCCCTAGCCTCATCCTCTCCCAGAACATAGGAATCTGGGTCCCTGTCCCATCCACTCTTAGACTCAGGAGCCCAAGCTTCTGCCACCACCTTCCTAGGAAACTAGGAGCCCAAGTTTCCACATCTCAAATTGCTACTGCTCTGTAGGACTTCCAAGTTTTGTCCATCTTCTCCTCACTGTGTATAGACGCTCCTCTTTTTTACATTATTATTTTTTGAGACAGTCTCTCTCTGTTGCCCAGGTTGGAGCGCAGTGGTGCAATCTCGGCTCACTGCAACCTCCAACTCCCGGGTTCAAGCGATTTTCCTGCCTCAGCCTCCCAAGCAGCTGGGATTATACCACACCTAATTTATGTATTTTTGTAAAGAAGGAGTTTTGCCACGTTGGCCAGGCTAGTCTTGAACTCCTGATCTCAAGTGATCCACCCACCTCGGCCTTCCAAAGAGCTGGGATTACAGGTGTGAGCCACTGCACCCGGCTGAGGCCCCTCTAAAGAGTCAGCATGGGCTCGGCGCGCTGGCTTATGCCTGTAATCCCAACACTCTGGGAGGCCAAGGCGGGCGGATCACAAGGTCAGGAGCTCAAGACCAGCCTGGCCAACAGCTTGGCGAAACACCCATCTCTACTCAAAATACAAAAATTAGTCAGGAGTGATGGTGGATGCCTGTAATCCCAGCTACTCGGGAGGCTGAGGCAGAATGGCTTGAACCTGGGAGGTAGAGGTTGCAGTTAGCCGACATGGTGCCATTGCACTCCAGCCTGGGCAACAAGAGCAAGACTCCGTCTCAAACAAACAAACACAAAAAAAGAGTCAGCATGAGGAGGACTGGGCTTTAATCTTTTTTTTTTTTTTTGAGACGGAGTCCCGCTCTGTCGCCCAGGCTGGAGTGCAGTGGCTGGATCTCAGCTCACTGCAAGCTCCGCCTCCCGGGTTTACGCCATTCTCCTGCCTCAGCCTCCCGAGTAGCTGGGACTACAGGTGCCAGCCACCTCACCCGGCTAGCTTTTTGTATTTTTCAGTAGAGACGGGGTTTCACCGTGTTAGCCAGGATGGTCTCAAACTCCTGACCTCGTGATCCGCCCATCTCGGCCTCCCAAAGTGCTGGGATTACAGGCTTGAGCCACCGCGCCCGGCCTGGGCTTTAATCTTAACAGCACCCCTAAACTCCGCCCAGATAAGGACTTAGACACATCCTCAGGGCAGCTCAGTAGCCCTGTCTGTTTTCCCCTCTTCACTCTCTCTCTGAGGCTTTTCTGATGTCTGTCACTTTTCCTGTCCTCACACCCCTGCCACACGTACCCTTTGCCATTTCTTGCCTTTTCCCCCCTCACCATCTCGCCTTCGGTCTTTCTGGGCCTCTCCCTGCTGGATTTGTCTCTGGGCAGCTCCGTCCAGGCCAGGACGTCCTTCCATTGCCGTCTGTCTTTCTGAGAGCCTTTTTTTTCTCTCCTCCACCTCCGTCTGACTGTTCGTTTCCATCTCCTTTGCTCTCTTTTCTTGTTTTCTTCCTTTTCCTTTCTTTTTCCGTCGTTCCCTTTCTTTCTATTTCTTCCTCGGCCACTCTGTCTTTGTCCTTCTCTTTGTGTCTCTGTTCCTCTGACGGTCCTTCCGCCAGTCTCTATTTTTAGCCCTCTGACACACCCCCTGTGTCCACCTCTCTGTCTGTCTGTCTCTCCCCCTCCCTCGTCTCAGGTCCAGCTTCTGGTCCCAATTAGTTGGTGGCGGCCAAGGCAGCGGCAGGTCCCCCACCCCCGGCTCCTCATTACCGCTGGCGGCTCCTAATGAGCCTGGGGAGGGGGTGACCCCGCGCCCCCGGCCCCCCGGCCTGCGTCACTGCCCGGTGCGGGGGCTGCGGAGGCGATATAAGGGGGCTGCCAGCATCGCTGCCCGAGCCCACTGCGCGGTAGGGGACCGTGCGGGAAGCTGGGGGTGGGTGCATGGTAGGGCCGGGGTTTCTGGGCCAGGATGCAGCCCCACTGAGCCCCTTTCTGGTTCATAGGTGATGGAGACCCGCCAGGTGTCCAGGAGCCCTCGGGTTCGGCTGCTGCTGCTGCTGCTGTTGCTGGTGGTGCCCTGGGGCGTCCGCACTGCCTCGGGAGTCGCCCTGCCCCCGGTCGGGGTCCTCAGGTAGGTGCCAGGCCCAGAACTCCCAGGGAGGGGTGGGGACCTGGAGAAATAGGAAGAGAACCAAAGAGAAAGGGGACAGAAGACCCAGAAAGCGGGACAGAAGCCCAAAGAGAGGGCGACCGAGACCCAGCGAGAAGACAGAGACTAGGGGTGGTGGAAGGCGGGAGGAGGGTTTGGTGGTGGTGGTGGTGCGAGAATGGACAGAGAATCAGCAAGGGAAAGAGACACAGAAAGATAGATCCCGAGAAAGGCGTGGAGAAGGCTCGAAAGGAGCCGATGCAGAAACGGATTCGTTCTTTGAGCAACCTTTAGTGGGTTCTTGGTGTGCGCCTGGCCATGTGCTGAGCGCTGTGGGCGGACAAGTGCATCAGACTCGGTCTCAGTACCCCGGGAGTTTCGAACCTGATGAGCAGAGAGACAGAGACCCACACAGAGAACGAGACAGAGGGAGCCGGACCGACCCACTCCACCGACGGGGCAGTAACAGGGCTTCAAGTTAGACCGCGGGGAGGACAGGCGGCGGCGAGCGCGGATCTGGACGCGCGGCCACCGCGTCTCTCCACAGCCTCCGCCCCCCAGGACCGGCCTGGGCGGATCCCGCCACCCCCCGGCCGCGGAGGAGCCTGGCGCTGGCGGACGACGCGGCCTTCCGGGAGCGCGCGCGGTTGCTGGCCGCCCTCGAGCGCCGCCACTGGCTGAACTCGTACATGCACAAGCTGTTGGTGTTGGACGCGCGCTGAGCGCGCCGCCAGTCCCCATCTCAATAAAGACCCTGCCGTGAGCTCCGGACTGCGCCTCGTTCCTGTGCGACCTGCGTGTGCGTTGGGTTGGGGGCGCGGGGCTGGAAAGGTTGGGGTAGAAAAGAGACAGGACTTTGCGTCGGCCACTCTGGCATCTCTCCCCTCAGTCCCCACTCTATTTTCTTTCCTCAATTCCGTTTCTCTGCCTCTGTCTTTGTCCAGGAAGCTGGCTTCTTTACTATTTCTGGATCTCTGCTTCCCTACCGCCCCCCACCTCCGCTCTGTCCCCTCCTTTCATTCTGGGTCCCTGTCCCTCCCTACCCCCGTCTCTGTCCCCTTCTCTCTGTTTCTCTGTAATCTCCAAGGTCTCTGTCATCCTCTGTCTCTGTCCCCTTCTCTGGGTCTCTTTCCTCTGTGGGTATGTGTCCCCGTCTCCCTGCGTCCTTGTGGGTATCTCCCCTTTTACCCTCTTGGCTTTCTGGTCTTCTGAGAATCTCTGCCTCCTCTCTCTATTCTCCTTCTGCCTCTGAAACTCTTCCTTTCCTTCTCCTTCACTTTCTTTTTTCCTTTTTCCTCTACCTGACTCCTTCATATCTTCCTTTTTTTCCCCCTCCGTTAGGTTTCTATCTGTCTCTCCACCAGCTCCCACCTTTGAATTTCGCTGTTCCTCCTCCCCATCACTTCCAGACTTCTCCCCAGGCACAGTGGAAAGATCGTAGACCCTGGTGTGAGGCAGCCCTAGCATCCAAACCCAGGGTCCTCCAAATCTAGCTGCGTAGTATTGAGAAAGCCTTCTTGACGTCAGTCTCCGTGCCTCCTTTTCTTCATCTGTTATGAGGATCCAATAAGCTATCCTTCATAAGACTTCAGCGCAGCGCCTGTCACGTAGCAAAATGCTTTTTTTGGAAAAGGGTTTCCTCCTTTCACAGCAGCCTCCAGCGATTTTTTTCAGGGTTTTCCGACTTCAGGTCTCCCTCTCGGGAGACCACCGGGGCGCCAGGCTGGGGCAGGAGAAGAGGAGAGAGGAGCAGGCGTCAGGCTCCAAAAAGGACAGGGAAAGGGCGGGGAGATACCTGGGCTGCAGGTGAAGTGAGAAAAGAGCCAATCAAAATCTGTCTCTTTCCCGGGAGGTCCAGCCTGCCCTTCAGCTCCGCCCTCAGGGATAACCATGGCAACCCGGTGGTCCACAGAGGGCCAGATCAGCACGTTTGGGGCGCCGTTCGTGCGGACCGCGCTCTCATTGGTTTAAAGAAGAGGGTGGAGCTGGCCGCGTCTGCTGCGCGGGAAGCGGGGCCGCCGCATGCGGTTGGCAAGGTCTCCCAGAGTTTGCATTTTCGGGAGACGGACCGAGCCCTAATTGGCCCTTGGACTGTGGGGGCGGGACTGTTTCTCTGTCGTTCCTAATAACAAAGGAAAGACTGTATTCTTCAAAACTATCTGGAGTTGGCCTAATTTTACAAATAAGACTGAAAGTCAGGAGGAATTTTCCTAAGTTGTTAGAGCTACTAAGCGACAAAAGGATAACTGGAATCCAGGTATGTGCAATTTCAAAAGTCTCGACTTTTCCACTACTTTCATGGAGAAATGGAATTAAAATGTTAATGAGCAGTTGCTATATAGCAGGCACTCTTCTAAGTGCTGTGCTTGTATTAGCTCTTTTAACCTCACAACGACCCTATGAAGAGCCTCCTCCTGTTTCCCCGAGGGCCTGGTAGCTGGGTACTGGCCTGGTCTCTTCCCACACTCTATTTTCTCCCTGATCCGTTTCCGAACATTTGAGGTTTTTGACCAAAATGGTGTCTGGAACCTCCTCCCTCCCCACTCTACTCTCAAGCAAATTCAGCAGTCCCCACAGCTTCCGCCACCACCCACAGCTGACAACACCCAGACCCCCTTCTCCAGCCTGGGAGCTCAGAGCTCAGGACTCCAGCCCCTAAATGAACTGAGTCTTTCCCTGAACTCACTCTTTATCATGGGTTCCCTATCTTGGGAATGGCTGCACTGTCTCCTAGTCACTGGACCAGGTCCCAAGGGTTGTCCTTGTCCTGCCCCTTTCACCATCCTTTACAGCTTGTCAGTCTCCAGCCTGGTCCCTCCCGCCCTGCCATGGCTTTGCTCTTCCCTCCTCTCCACCCGCATGCCCTGCCTCAGGCCTTATTCTCTCCTACCTGGACCACAGCCCCAGACTCCTCCCCACCTGCTGGCCTTCATTCTTATCCCCTTCATTCATTGATCTCCTCCACAGGCCCCAAACACTCTTCTTCCCACCCAGAGTTCTGCCTTCCCTTGCTCACAGCCCTTTCACAGGCACTGGGGAATAAAGTTCAAGCTGGTGTTCAAATTCCTTCACGGGCTCTTGCCTACCTCTCTTATTTCCCACCACTCTGTAGCCTTCAATCCCTTCCCGACTCCAAATCTTTTTAATTTTTAATTTTTTTTTTTTTAAATCCAGCAACAGGATGCTGCCCATGGCTCTCCACACACACTGGTCTCTTTCCCACCTCTATGACACCCTCCCTGGGCCCCTGCTGACTGTAACCCAAACCTTACCCATCTTTCAAGACTAAACACAAATGTCACTTGTCTGGAAAGAATTCTGTAACCTCCCAGCCGAATCAGTTGCCTTTTCTGGGCTCTCACAGAACTTGCAGCTACCTCCATCAGTTTTTTTTTTTTTTTTTTTTTTTTTTTTTTTTTTTTTTTTTTTTTTTTTGAGACGGAGTCTCACTCTGCTCACTCTGTCGCCCAGACTGGAGTGCAGTGGCCGGATCTCAGCTCACTGCAAGCTCCGCCTCCCGGGTTTACGCCATTCTCCTGCCTCAGCCTCCCGAGTAGCTGTGACTACAGGTGCCCGCCACCTCGCCCGGCTAGTTGTTTTTTGTATTTTTTAGTAGAGACGGGGTTTCACAGTGTTAGCCAGGATGGTCTCGATCTCCTGACCTCGTGATCCGCCCATCTCGGCCTCCCAAAGTGCTGGGATTACAGGCTTGAGCCACCGCGCCCGGCCATCAGTCTTTAAATAGGTTCGATTCTGTCCCTCCCTCGCTCAAAACTCTCCAAGGAAGCATCTGGGGTGATGAAACTGTCTACTATTTTGACCTGGGCTGTGATTTTCATGGGTATATACGTACACAAAAGTTTATCCGGCTGATACTTAAGGTTTGTCTGCTATCCGTATGTAAGCTGCGCCTCAATTAAAATGTCAAAAACCAAAGACAAACAAGCAATAAAACCTCCCAAAGCCGCATCATTCTCAGGAGAAAATCTGAGCTCCTCAGCTTGATGTTGGAGGTCCTGCTTTCCCCTACAGCTTCATTTTCTAAGGTCTAGCTGTTGCAAAGAAATGATGAACAAATATTTGTTGAATCAGTAAATGGCACCCCGGTGCATTTCCTGTTTGCCATTTGCACTCTAGCGGACGTCTCTGGTGTATGCCTGGTCCACATCCCTGTCCCCCTTTTTCTGTAGAGAGTTGTTGCTGCCTTTGATGGTTGTGACTGGAGAGTCTGGTGGGGCTGCCAATCTCGTGATCCTTCTCCTTGGCCACAGGGATGGGCATGGGCCACACACGTTGCCTGTCATAGCAGCCCAATCCCCTGAGAGCTGGGGAAGGGGAACCTCCTTTGACTCTCCTGGTTGAAGGTGGGGTCCTGTCTCCTTCCTATCTTGGGATTTTCCCAGATAAGGAAGGATGTTCAACTGATAGGCTGCTATAAACAGCAGACAGCCACCATGTGAGTTCATTCGCTGAACTGGACTGAGACTGAGTTTGGGTCCCAACTCTCACAATTTTTAGCTGTGACATCTAGGCCAAGTCATTTAACTTCTCTGTGCTTCAGTGTCTTCATTTGTAAAGCAATAATAGCACCATCTACTTCTTAGTATTGAGGTGAAGATTAAATACATATCTCAAAGTGCCTAGCTCAGCGCCCTCCCACCCTGGGGCCAGCCATCCTGGGTGTCCACTCTTGTTATTTACAGGGAGTGCTGCAGCCATGGTGTAAGGATCCTGCTGGCGGTGCTATGAGGCAGGCAAAGCTTGGGGCATTCCCTGCACAACTCCAATACCATGGGCCACGTGCCCCACACAGTGGGTGCCCAATTGTGTATTTTTGGGGAGTAGGGTAGGCTTCTCAGACTCCATGTGCTTCCCTCTTGTGTCCTCAGCTTTACTCCAGTGGGGAAGGGGCTTACAGCGTAATGATGCACCAGAGCTGCACCATGCAGACGGTCCCTGTGAATAACAGGGAGGGGCTGGGGTCTCACATGTGTGTTTTTCTTAATTTTTTTTTTGTTTTTTTGAGACAGAGTCTCACTCTGTTGCCCAGGCTGGAGTGCAGTGGCACGATCTCCACTCACTATACAACCTCTGCCTCCCAGGTTCAAGTGATTCTCCTGCCTCAGCTTCCTGAGTAGCTGGGATTAACAGGCAGCTCCACCACGCCAGGTGGCTAATTTTTGTTATTTTAGTAGAGACAGGGTTTCACCATGTTGGCCAGGCTGGTCTTGAACTCTTGATCTCAGGTGATCCACCTGCCTTGGCCTCCCAAAGTGCTGGGATTACAGGCATGAGCCACTGCGCCTGGTCCAGGAAGATTGTCCTTTATTGAGTTAGGATGCAGTTAGGACTGGGCCAACCTAGGCTCCTACCCACGGTGGGGTGGCAGGACAGAGTCAGGATCCTTTTGCAGGAGGGCAAGGCAGAGGTGTAGAGAAGGTAGGAGGGAGAGAGATCAGGGAGAGGAGGTATCCTGGAGCCCTTCAAAGCAGCCTGGCGATGCGTGCCAAGGCCACTCAGCAGCTGCACACTGTGGTGGTGTGTAGGTGACTCCCAAAGTGTTTTGTTGGGTCCATGCCCTGCAGTGGTTTTCAGTGTGAAGGAGGTGTGTGGCAAGGCACTTTCAAGGTACCCAGTCTCCACAGAGGTACTTGACCTCCCAGGCCCCCCAGGCTCCCTTACAGTTAAGGGTGGTCACACCAAACAGTCTGGCTAGCGAAACAAACACAAGTCTGCTGGTGGCTCTGGGCAGGCAACTGCTTCTCTTTTATTACGAGTATGATTTGAATCTACCCACTGCACACTGAGGCTACTGCCTCTCTTTATAGAAAGGAAGGGAAAAGTTTCCGTCTCCCGCAGATGTGATATAGGAAGCTGCAGTCGCCAACTCCTGAGCATGAGGGAGGGGACAGGAGAATCACCGAGGCCCCGACCCCGAGGCAACCGAGACTTAGCTGTGTGCCCACAGCTGCCCTCGCCAGGCTTGTTTTGTGAGGGAATAATCCTTAGTGCTTAATCCATTACTGGGGAGTTTTGCTATTATTAAGAAATGTCAACATTAAAAAACTAGCAGACTTCACATAAAAACCCAACACAGGGATGTGGATCCCCTGTACTCCATCTGGGGTACGCTGGCGCAACACTGGGCTAACAATGGGGATCCGAGTGGAGAGAGGCCCGCGGGATTTACTGAGCTAGACACTGCTCTGAGGGGCAAGTGGAGCCTCTCACACTGGAGGGGGCTGGAGGTAGCAGAGCTGGAGGTGGGGCCAGGTGGGAGGTGGGGACGGGCCCAGCAGCAGGACAGAGAGCAGCAGCAGCAGCAGCAGGCCCAGGACTGGAGCTGGGATCAGTGGATGTGGAGTGACCCTGGTGGGGAGGTGGGACAGCGTTTAGGGTAGGGTCCGGGCAGCCTCTGCTCTTCCCAAGGTCAGACCACCTCCTTCCTTCTGGAGAGGACTGGGGGCACACCTTAGCCGCTGTGGGGGCAGGCAGAGCTGGCCCCAGGGCTTCCTCCTGACTGGGACCAGCTCCTTCATCACAGGCACCAAGGCTTGCTGGAGTTCCTGCTGCGCAGGCCTGCTGGGGGAAAGGAGGGAATCACCACTGGGTTTTTCCTTGTCCCCAATTTCCCTCCCGGACCCCATGGGTCCTATTACCTCTCTGGAGGGCTTTCTAGGATGTCTCCAGGGCAAGAGTCTCCTAGAGGCATAGGGAGATCCGCCTGGGAGGACAAAAGAGGTGCATTTGAGGCACTGGGTTCTGGACTGAGAGGTCCTCAGGTCAGCCCACTGGACATAAGTGACCACACAGAAGGTGGTGGAGCTCAGGAGCTAACTGAGTGCACTTCTCTGAGATGCGCTGCCAGGTTGGGTTCCCAGTTCTGCCAGCCTCTGGCTGAGGGTCCTTGGCATGTCACCACACCTCTCCGTGCCTCTCTTTCCGCATCTGCTGGCCAGGGAAGTCCCCACCTCATAGGGTTAACATGGTGACTAAATGAGTGAATGTGGGGGGAAAAAAGGTGGGGGCAGTAGCTTGGACAGTGCCTGGTACCTAGTGAGTGCTCAGTGTCTGTGTAAGCTATTCAATATCATCACCTCCATTTTCCATCGGCTTCTGGAAGTATCTAAGCTCTCTGAGGGCAGAGACCACATCTTCCACAGGTGCCCACCCCTGTGCTGGGCCTCATGCAGAATCCTGTCTTCCTGCCTATGCCAGAATCAGATGCTTTACTAATTAAAAACACGCCATTATAGGACAGGCACGGTGGCTCACGCCTGTAATCCCAGCACTTTGGGAGGCTGAGGCAGGCGGATCACAAGGTCAGGATATGGAGACCATCCTGGCCAACATGGCAAAACCACGTTTCTACTAAAAATACAAAAATTAGCTGGGTGTGGTGGTGCATGCCTGTAATCCCAGCTACTCAGGAGGCTGAGGCACGAGAATCGCTTGAACCCGGGAGGCGGAGGTTGCAGTGAGCTGAGATCACGTCCCTGCACTTCAGCCTGGCGACAGAGCGAGACTCCGTCTCAAAAACAAAAACAAAACAAAAACACCATGCCATTATAAATGGCATAATTACAAACGTATTTTTCTCATTGTTCATGGTTGCTATACTGAAATATGATTGATTTATTTTGACCTTTCACCCAGCAACCATGCTAAATTCACTGATTAATTCCAACACTTCATCTGAAGATTCAAAGATCAAAGCCCCAGCTGTCCCTCCAGGGTTAGGCCCCACTCACTGTGCTGCCTCATCCCCCATGTCTCCCTGGAAGGGCCTCACCTCTATGGGTCTCTGGCCTTCCTACCCCCACACCTTTTTGACTCAGATGAGGATGATGAATGACAATAATAATGGCAGTAAATAAAAACAGAACACCAATCACAATCAATATGTTCACTCTACCACCTGCTGTGCCAGGCACGGACCCAGGCCCTTTATGACGTGGTCCTTAACCCTCCTCCCCACCCTGGGAGCTAGGAAGAGATCATCCCCGTGTGAGCTGTGAGGAAGCTGAGGTGGAGCCCCAGTCTCTGCAAGGCAGTGTGTGGTATGTGGAGAGGAGGTGGGCTTCGGGGCCAGGGCGCTGGGGGCTGAGTGTCATGGAGGCAGCTATCTCGGCCAGTTTGGACCCTGAAGAGCCCCAAGGGCCCTGACAGTGCCTGACGCACAACAGGCAGACTCCAACCCAGCTCCTGCCTTCCTCAGCTCAAAACCCAGGGCTCCTCACCTCTCCTTACTGAGATTCTTTCCCCGTCCTTGCCTGAGAGCAGAAATCCTAACCTCCACTGGGCACTGGGCTCTGAGGAGCAGAGGAGCTGGCCTGTGTGGCTGCAGGCTGGGGGGCTGTGGGCACTGTGCCCCCAGGGAGTTCTGAGGCTGGCTGGGGCGGGCCAGCCCAACCTCTCCCGAGTGTGGGCGCATGTGCGTGTGCATTTATGCAATCCGGGGGTGCAGCCACGTCTATGAGGCCTGCGGTGTGGTGGCTGCCGCCCTGTGTGTGTGGCTGGGGAGCTCCCCTGGGAGCAGCCTGGCCGCCCACCAACCTCCAGGCCTCCCCCCACCTCACCATCGCTCTCATTAGCTACAGCAAGGGCCTTGTTATCTCTTGGCCAAATGATTTTTCTCTCTGCTCCTGAGGAGTTGAGGTGTGAGGTTGGGGCTTGGGAAGAGTTGAAATGAACGACTCAGCCTCTGCGGGCTTGGAGCGGATGGGGCTGGGGAGAGCGCTGGGGCTGCCCACCGTGGCCTGGCTCTCTGCGTCCTCCTCTTCCTCTCTTCCGGTCAACCTGAGGGCCAACAAAGTCACTGCTGGCATCGTCCTCTCCTCCCTGGTTCCCTTTGCCTACTATGGGCTGGGAGGGAAGCCTTGGAGCAGGGTCTTAGCACAGGCCCGGGAGCATGGACAGGCCTGGGGGAGGCCAGGGAGCATGGACGGGCCTGGGGGAGGCCAGGGAGCATGGACGGGCCTGGGGGAGGCCAGGGAGCATGGACGGGCCTGGGGGAGGCCAGGGAGCATGGACGGGCCTGGGGGAGGCCAGGGAGCATGGACGGGCCTGGGGGAGGCCAGGGAGCATGGATGGGCCTGGGGGGCGTCCTGCATATGTATTTTTCACAGGAATTTAAAAAAAATTATCCAAAGGGTCTGTGACCACTAAAGAATAAGGGGGCCTCTTCATCTCAGAGTGGTTTTCTCAGCCACTACTTCCCCAGTGGGTCCCCCAGCTGGGAACTGAGGCTTCCAGCTCTCTCACCCTCCAAAGTACCAGAGATTCAGGCCTCTGTAAGACCCCAGAGCACGTGTCGAAACGCCCTTCCTGTCTAGTGGGTTGAGCCATTTTTCAATGGCTGTCACTGGGTACTGTCTGAGGACTGGCACTCCAACTCAGACCTCCCAGCCCACAGAACCCAACTGTTGGAGCTCTTCCCCATGCCAAATCCTCTTAGGTGTGCAAGCCCCTCTTCCAGGAGGACTGGAAGAGCCCTGAGGGGTCAGCATGCCACTCACTCACTCATTTACTCACATCTTCCAAGGAGCAGACCCTGGGCCTATGGGCTGGGAGATGAGACCTGGCCCTGCCCTCAGCGAGTCTCAGAGTCTTGGTCTAGGAGGACATCTGGCTCCCACCCCTGCCTTGGGGGAAGGCTCCTAGGGAGGCCCCTCCTAGGGTCATGGCCATCTGAGTCCCTGAAATGCTGCTTTGGGGTCTCAGGCCTCAAGCTGCCCAGGCTGAATGTCCCTTAGAGACCCAGCCATCCACACCACCAGCCACTGCCTTCACTGGGAGCAGAGATTCAGCCCTGCAGTTGCCACTACCACCAGCTTCAGACCCAAAACCCTCAGAGATACCCTCAGGAATACAGCTGTGCTCCCACGCAATAAGGGATCCAGGCTTTTAGGCCCCAGTCAGACATACACTGTCTGATCCCCTGAAACTTCTACTTGGGACCCAACCCGTCTCAAGGTCCAAGTCCTAACCGCTGGCTACCTTTAGGGGCCATGGTATTCACCAGCTTCCTCACTCCCAGCTTTCCAACCTGCGGATCAAACAGCCCCTGCCCTCTGGAAACTCGGAAACTCGCATGGCACCTGCCTCCCCGACTTCCACTACTGCTCAGCCCCTTCTCCCCTCCTTTCTCTGGTGACGCAAAGGGAGGTCATAGCTCCAGAGCTCCCATCCCGCCCAATCTCAGCTCTTCCCAGACAAGTCCAATTAGAGGCCTTGGCAGGCAGCCTCATTAGTAGCCACAGCTGGGAGCCTGAAAGAGGGGAGGGGGAGAGGGAAGCAACACAGGAAACCAGAGGCCCCAAGGCCAGGGCCCTGGAGGAGGGTGGGCCCAGTCATCTAGTGCTTTCTCCATCGTCAGAGGCCTGGACACAGCCTCCTAACAATCACATCCCAATCACAGGGCTGGAACTTCATAGCATAAGACCAAATGCTCACAACAGCCTGACTGCAAAGTACCTGAGCTGGAATCTGAAACCACGCTGATTCCAGAGGCCCCCCTCACCCCCAAGATCTCCCAGCTGACTGGGAGCTCTCCAGGGAGGTTCCCTGGAGCCTCGGGAAAGGTGTGTTCAGTGAGAGAACGACCATGTGACTGAGCTGTCCCTTCTGCCTGACAATTGTGTCTTCTTGTCTAAGAGTTTCCTATACTAACACCACTCCCACAGGGCTCCATTCAGGCATGGTGGCCTGCCTCGGCCTCTCTGAGAGCCTTCCCCCGAGGCAGAGTCGGGAACCAGATCTCCTCCTAGACTTGAGGGCAGGGCCAGGTCTCATTTCCTGGCCTACAGGTCCAGGGTCTGCTCTGGGAAGATGTGAAGAATGAGTGAATGAGTGACATGCCGACCTCCTCAGGGCTCATCCAGTCCTCCTACTCTAAGCATCTGTGAATGGGGTGTCACCCTGAGGCAGATGGATGGCTCAGCTCCTTACCACATGGATGGCTCCTTCCTTCCTTCTCCATGGTGCGCTGGCTCTCCCTGGAAGTTTCTCTGTGGAAACAAAAAGGTTAGTTCTTCTCTGATTCTTCTCACTCAAAGCTCCACCCCTAACAGTGCCCACTGTCTCCCCGCTGGTCCCAGACCCCATATGCAAAAGGTCTTCCAGGCTGCAACCTGCACATGAATTCACCACCGTCTACAACATACCCTCCTCTTGTGCTCCCCTACATGAGGATGGCCCTATTATCCCCCTGAGGGCAGAAGCCAAAAACCAAAGGGTTGTTCTCGATGCCACCAAGCCCCCTTCCCTCACAGGACCCAGGAGTCCCAGTCGCCTAAACTTCCTGGATGTTCCACAGACCTCGTACACTTATCTGGGTCCCACAGGAGATCAGCACTTCCCTGTCCAACCGCCTTCTCATCCCAGGTTCCCAGACTTGGGCTGGGTCCATCTGCTCCTCCTCAGGACCCAAGTACCTCTTGGTTTCTCCAGAGACATATCAGCATTGCCCTTGACCTCAACAACCAACTTGACATTGTTTTTTAAATGCAATCCTTGAGCTCCAGGCTGGTGCACCCAACTGCTTCCAGGCAGCCCCCAGACATCCCTCAAGATTTCACCTCATGAGGTCACAAGTTCCAAGTCTTTCCTCCTCTCCTCCCTCCCTATCACCCACATCCCATCTGATCCCCGCTCTGTCCTTCCACCCCAATTATGTCTGTCTGTCCCTTTTCCTCCATCCCTAGGGCCCTGGCCTGGCTCAGGCTTCATCACCATTGCTCCAGCCTCCTCCCTGCCTCCAGTAGGTCCCTCACATGGTCCCAGAGGGATCTTTTCATGCCCAGAGCTGACCCCACCCTTCCTGTGGCTTTCCGAAGAAAAGTACAATCTGTTAGCTTGTCAGAGATTTCCTTTCATGATCTGGCCCTGGCCTCATCTCTCACTAGTCACCCCCAGCTACCCTCTACTCCTCAAGGATATCATGATTTTATGCCAAGGCCTTGCACAGGCTGTGCTAGTGCCTAGAAGGCCTCTCTTTCCTCCAACCACTTAATCTCCTTCCCCCTCCCCTCCCCCTCCTCCCCTCCCCTCTCCCTTCCTCCCCTCCCTCCCCTCCCCTCTCCCTTCCTCCCCTCCCCTCCCTCCCCTCCCTTTCCTTTCCTTTCTTCCTTCCTTCCACTTGAGTATCAGTTTCTCTTCAATATCTCCCCCAGTCTCTGACCTGACAGATACCCCTTCTCTGGGCTGCCACAGGCCCATCCCCCACCTCTAGCACAATGATCATTCTGCACTGGGCCAACCCATTTGCAGGGTCTCTCCTATCAGGCCTTGAGCACTGAGAGGCCTGGCCCCAAGGGACTCAGCTCTGTATCCCTGGGCCCATCGCAGGTTGCACCCTGAGGCCTGGCTCAGTCTTCCCCTTGACAAGCCTGTCTCTCAGGGGCATCTGAGAGCTCAAAGCAGAAGCGCAATCTGATGGACACTTCTGGGGATGAGGCTCTGTCCCCGGCAAGCTGTGTGACCATGGACATGTGATTTCTCCCTGAGCCTCAGTTTCCCATGAGTAACAAGATGAGGATGCCTGCCTTACAGAGACACCGGGAGAGTTCAGTGAGAACCCAAACAAGCTCTGCTGTCAACGAGAAACACAGAAGCTTTTCTCAAACCAGGGAAAAAGTGATCAGAGAAATGAGTCTCTCCTGAAGGATGGCAAAGAGCTTTGAAGACAATACAAGACAATACAGCATCGTTTACAGAGCTGTTTACAACATTTTCTTTAAAAGAAAAAAAAAGAGAGAGAGAGAGCCCAGAGCAGTGACTCATGCCTGTAATCCCAGCACTCTTTGAGCCACTGGCACAGCCTGTGCAAGGCCTTGGCATAAAATCATGAGGCTGAGGTAGGAGGATCACTTGAGCCCAGGAGTTCAGCCAGCCTGGGCAACATAGGGAGACCTCATTTCTACAAAAAATAGAAAAATCAGCTACGCATGGTGGCACACGCCTGTGGTTCCAGCTACTTGGGAAGCTGAGGTGGGAGGATCACCTGAGTCCAGGGAGATTGAGGCTGCAGTGAACTGTGATAATGCCACTGCACCCCAGCCTGGGCAACAGAGAAGAGAGTGAGATTCTGTCTCAAAATAAATAAATAAAAAAAAAAGCCAGGTGCAGTGGCTCATGCCTGTAATCCAGCATTTTGGGAGGCTGAGGCAGGCAGATCACCTGAGACCAGGAGTTCAACACCAGCCTGGCCAACATGGTGAAACCCTGTCTCTACTGAAAAACACAAAAATTAGCCAGGTGTGGTGGCAGGTGCCTGTAGTCCCAGCGGCTCGGGAGGCTGAGGTGGGAGGATTGCCTATGTCCAGGAGGTTGAGGCTGCAGTGAGTCAAGTTCACTCCACTCTAGGCAACAGAATAAGACAAGATCCTGTCTCTAAAAACAAAAAACAAACAAAAAAACCCAATGGTTATTGCTGAGTTAAAGATGTCATAGTGAGCTTGCTGGCTTTTCTTCAAGGTACTTATATTTGAAACATAAATGCTTAATATATCCTTAAAATGTTAGCATAAACAACTTACTTATTCCCTTCCTACAGTAGTACAATTTTAAATAATGTAATTCCTGAGAGTGTTTCCTAAAAAAACAAAACAACAATAAAAGCCACAGTGCAATTTGTGTGTTTGCTTTGTTCACCTTTGTCTCCAACGCTGGCAGGTCAGTCCCTGGGGCAGGGGTGGTATCTGGTCTGGCTTGTGGCTGGGTGTCCAGCACACAGTGTGCTCTCAATTAACATTTTCTCATCAAATGGGGAACAAGCAAAGGTGTGAGTGAATGGGCTGGCCAGGGCGGCACCTGGAGCTCCGGGCCCCTTTCCAGCTCCTGGACTTTAGAGCTTTTCCTGTGCTCACCTGTCCCCCAGCTGGGGCTTCAGATGGAAACTCAGCTTCCTCACTGGTATCACGGGTGACTTCCTCCCACTGCCACACCCCACACAGAGGGTTGGAGAGATCAGCAATTGCCACTTCCTGTTTCTGGGACAGAAGTTGTTTCCGAGGTCAGGGAGAGCCATATTAAGGTAGAAGACAAGGTCAGAGATAGAAACAGGTTTAGGTGTGTGGCTGAAAATAGGATGAGAGGTAGAAAAGAGCTGGTGTGGGGCTGGGGTTGGGGAGTGGGCAGAAGCAGGAACAGGGGAGGGTTTGCTGCCAGGACCAAGGTCTGGGTTCGAGATGAAGTTAAGGAGTGAGATGGTCATGGAGGGAGACGAGATAGGGGTGAGTCACAGCTGGATCGGACTGGGGTCTGGCATAGGCCTGAGGCTGGCAGTGGGTTTGGGGTTAGGATCCCAGATAGAGTTAGAGAAAAGCTAAGGTTGCGATGGGAGCCTCTGGCCGCAATGTGGGTTAGGGCTAGGCTGGTGTGAGGATCAGAGTGGGGAGATGTTTGGAGATTCTGCCTTGGTGGCCTGCAGCTTATTCCAGGTGTGTTAGGCCCACCTGTCGAATGGCCTCGATCTCCAAGCCCAGCGATGGGGGCAGCAGCTGGGTCCAGCCCACTCTTCTCAGCTGGGCCCCTTCAGGTAGCCTGGCCACACAGGGAGGAGGGAGAAGGCGGCCTTTGTGCCTGGTGGCCACTCAGTCGGCTCATGCTGGCCTCCCTTCCCTGCCCACCTTGGGGCTGGAGGCCAGGGTGTCCTTGCCCTTAGGCTACCCTCCTGCCTCCTCCTACCCCATGAAGTTCCACTCACTCATCAGGCCCCTCATAGGTCTGACTCAGCTGCTCCTCCAGGCGTGAAATCTCCAGCCTCAGTTCCTGCAAAGGAGGAAGTGGGGGGCACATCTGGCTCTCCATTTTTCCCACCCCTGGGCTCCTCTTCCAGGGTTCTTTCCACTTTCCTGACCACTTTGGGCTCCCCAGACACATACTGCCTAGGGACAAAGGGCAGAAAGCCATGACAGAATGTTAGGAAGCCAAAGAGACAGAGAGCAAGAGGAATCCAGAAGCTAAAGCACAGGCCAAGAGGCCGGGAGTGGTGGCTCACGCCTGTAATCCCAGCACTTCAGGAGGCCGAGGTGGGCAGATCACGAGGTTAGGAGATCGAGACCATCCTGGCTGACAGGGTAAAACCCCGTCTGTACTAAAAATACAAAAAATTAGCCGGGCATGGTGGCACGCGCTTGTAGTCACAGCTACTTGGGAGGCTGAGGCAGAAGAATCACTTGAACCCAGGAAGAGGAGCTTGCAGTGAGCCAAGATTGTGCCACTGCACTCCAGCCTGGGCGACGCAACCAGACTCCGTCTCAAAAAAGAAAAACAAAACAAAACAAAAGCACAGCCAAGAAAATGAAGAGAAGGAAGGCAGAGGCAGTGATGCATGAAAAAATGAAAGACATAGATGGAAACAGACTCACAGACAGGCAAGAGAAACACTAGGGCTCAGAGACTGGTAAAGACCAGAGCCAAACAGAGAAGACTTGCCTAGGGAGACAGACAGCCTAGACCTAGAGGCAGAGACAGGAACCCACAGGAGCCTGGCAGAGACACATAAAAATGAGGAGGGGAGGCTGGGCGTGGTGGCTCATGCCTGTAATCCCAGCACTTTGGGAGGCCGAGGTGGGCGGATCACGAGGTCAAGAGATCAAGACCATCGTGGCCAACATGGTGAAACCCCGTCTCTACTAAAAATACAAAAATCAGCTGGGCATGATGGTGTGCGCCTGTAGTCCCAGCTATTTGGGAGGCTGAGGCAGGAGAATCGCTTGAACTTGGGAGGCAGAGGTTGCAGTGAGCCGAGATTGCGTCACTGCACTCCCGTCTGGTGACAGAGCGAGACTCTGTCTCAAAAAAAAAAAAAAAAAAAGATAAGGAGGGGTGTGTGAGAAGACACCCACAGAGAACGAAAGTGAATGGAAGGAAGGAACAGAGAAAAAGTGAAAAGGCAGATACAGAAACAGAGGGTGGGACACACAGTAAGTCATACAGTCAGACATTAAGGATGGAAGAAGCAAGATGTGGCCACCGACAGAGAAAGAGGGACGAGGAGGAGAGGCAGCAAGTCCCAGAGATGGCAAAAGAGAAGTGGCGAGGGCCGCTGAGTTACCTGCGTCGTCACTCTGTATTCTTGCAAGGTCTGGGCCAGGCTCTCCACATGGCGAGTGCGCTGGGAAAGCCAAAAGCCAAATGAGACTGGGACCAGTTCCCCAAAGACAGTGGGGTTGGTGGTGGCGGGGGGACTGGCTGGGGGGTTAAGGGACAAGGGTGAGCTTGAGGGAGGAGCTGGGGCCCAAGAGAGAGCACCGGGCAGAAGGGCTTCTAGATCCCTGAGGGGTCACATTGGGACCTGGGGAATCCCTCCAATCTCTCCGGCTGCACATCCAAGGATCAGACCCAAGTAGGACTTCCCTTTCTAGACCAGGGGCAGGAAGTGGCTGGCACACATGGAAGGCAAATCTCTTTCCCTCTCCAGGCCCCTCACCTCAGAGAGGATGGTGTCTCGTTGGCAAATGAGGTGTTCACACTCAAAGAGCTGCCGCTGCCAAGAAAGGAGGCGGTCCATCCATCCAACCTCCCAGGACACCCCTTGGTCCTGCCCTCCGTCTGGCCTGCCTTGCTCTCCCACACCCCACCGATTCAACCTCCTGAGATGTTCTGGGACTTCAGGGATTTTAGGGATGCCTGGGTGGTCCTGGGAGTCTGACAGTTTGATGGAAGACCCTGCTCTCATCAGGCTGCAGTCACTAAAACCGGAAATGGGATAAATGGTCCTGGGGTGGTGGAAAGTTGTCAGGCACTAGGAAGGAGTGGCACCTTCAAAGTGTCCTTCTCCATGGCCAGTTCCTGACTTCTCTTCTTCACTCCATCCCGCTCCGCCAGCAGTTTCCCGTTCTAGAAGAAGGAATGGCTGGTTATATTCACTTCAGCAAATGGTGATGTTAAAATTAACAGCAGATACTTGCTAAACACTTGACTGATATACATCAGGTCTCATGCTAAGCACTTCAGGTTTTAACCCATTTAATTCCTCCCACCATTCTGGTGGGATCTCAGCTTTAATTTCTCTGAGTGTGGCTCCCCCATCTATAAAAATGGAGCTAGGCCAGATCACGTCTATAATCCCAGCACTTTGGGAGGCTGAGGTGGGTGGATCACGAGGTCAGGAGTTCCAGACAAGTCTGGCCAACATGGTGAAACCCCGTCTCTACTAAAAATACAAAAATCAGCCAGGCATGGTAGCGCATGCCTGTAATCCCAGCTACTCAGGAGGCTGAAGCAGGGGAACTGCTTGAACCGGGGAGGCAGAGGTTGCAGTGAGCCAAGATCGCACCACTGCACTCCAGCCTGGGCAACAGAGCGAGACTCTGTCTCAGGAAACAACAACAACAACAACAACAACAACAACAACAACAACAAACGGAGTTAAACTGGGAACTACTTTATGGGATTGCTGTGAGGATTAGATAGGTTAATAATTGCTGACACTTACTGAGCATTTTGCATATGTTGACTCATTTCTTATCCCCAATTTTAAAATCAAAAGAACAACATAAGCAGCCTGTTATCCACATTATCTATCACCCAGCTTCAATAATTATATGCATTTTCTCAGCTTTGTTTACTAAGATGTTTGTTAACTGAGATTTTTTTTTTTTTTTTTTGAGCCGGAGTTTTGCTCTTGTTGACCAGGCTGGCGTGCAATGGTGCGATCTCGGCTCACTGCAATCTTCGCCTCCCGGGTTCAAGTGATTCTCCTGCCTCAGCCTCCCTAGTAGCTGGGATTATAGCCACCTGCCACCACACCCAGCTAATTTATTTATTTATTTTTTTTTGAGATGGAGTTTTGCTCTTTTTGCCCAGGCTAGAGTGCAATGGCACGATATTGGCTCATTGCAACCTCTGCCTCCCGGCTTCAAGTGATTCTCCTGCCTCTTCCTCCTGAGTAGCTGGGATTACAGGCATGTGCCACCACGCCCAGCTAATTTTGTATTTTTAGTAGAGACGGGGGTTTCACTATGTTGGCCAGGCTGGTCTCGAACTCCTGACCTCAGGCGATCCACCCACCTCCGCCTCCGAAAGTGCTGGGATTACAGGTGTGAGCCACCGCACCTGGCTCTCCTCCAGGTGTCTTAAGTAGATTACTTTAAAGCAAATCGCAGGCATATTAGTTCACCTGTAGTTACTCCAGCATTTATTCCCCTACTTGAGGACTTATTTCCTTTAGCAAAACCACAATACCATGATCATTACTTAACAAAATTAACAATAACTCAGTATCATCTCATACTAGAAAGTTTGTGCCCCCTTTTTCTTTCTTTCTTTTTTTTTTTTTTTTTTCAGACAGAGTTTCACTCTTGTTGCCCAGGCTGGAGTGTAATGGCATGATCACTGCAACCTCCGCCTCCCAGGTTCAAGTGATTCTCCTGCCTCAGTCTCCTGAGTAGCTGGGATTACAGGTGCGCGCCATCACACCTGGCTAATTTTTGTATTTTTAGTAGAGACGGGGTTTCACCACGCTGGCCAGGCTGGTCTTGAACTTCTGACCTCAGGTAATCTGCCCTTCTTGGTCTCCCAAAGTGCTGGGATGACAGGGGCGAGCCACTGCACCCAGCCTGTGCTCCTTGTTCATTTTGGCTGTCTTACAGAGATTTCTTTACATTAATTTGATTGAGGATCCAAACAAGGTCCACCATTGCTTTTGGTTGAAATGTCTTACTTCTTCTAATCTGACAGTAATTTCTCCCCCCTCCACCCCGACCCTGGTACGCTTCAGGGCCTCATTCTGTGGAAGAAAGCAGGTCCCTTGTCCCGTAGGATTGGTGGGTTCAGATTAGGCTGATTGAGCTCTTGTTCCCTGTGGTCATGTTCACCACTTTCCTCTATCATTATTTCTTATAAACTGGTAGGTAGGTCCAGGGCCTTGTCCAGACTCTTGTTCAATTTTCTGGCAAGATCGGGTGGTGCTATACATATGAAATTCTGCCATTCAGGAGGAATGCCATGTCTGGTTGCCCTAACTATTAATAGTATAATCATTTCCAATTTTAAAGAGGAGTAGAGAGGCTGAGACTTGGCAACGTCACATGGTAAGTGGACTCAAACCTAAATCTGTGTGATTCCAAATCCTGTGTTTATAATCTTCAGACTCTCATCTGAGCCAGACACAGCCCTGGGTGAGAATGGGACACAAAGGGAATTAGGTTCTAGAGGTGGAGATGGATGCAGAAGCAGGTAACAACGCACGAGGTGGGCCCTGATGAAGCCTAGGGCCTGGGTACCATGGGAGCACTAACAGGCTTCCTGAGGAGGCGCTGCTGAGTCTTCAAGGCTGAGGACAGTTAGCTGGGAAAACAACAGGTGGGAGAGGGCAACCCATGCCAGTCATAAAACGGGACCTGTGCATAAAATGGCCCAGATTCCAGTCCAAAGTTTAGGGGCACCAAAAACCTATCAAGTTGCACAGGGTTTCAAGGCGAGGGGGTCACTGGGGAAATGCACTTTGGGGCATGGAGGCAGTCCAGAGTTCCCTTTCACCACACCCCTCCTCTTGGCACACCAGGGGATATACCAAGGCCAGCCTCTCCCTCTCTCCAGCAAGCTCCAAGTCCTCCATCAGGTGCTTTGCCTCTCAGTCTCAGCGGGCCTGGGCTGCCAGGTGAAGGGCAGAGGAAGGACAGGAAAGGAGTGCTGTGTCAACATCTGTCCACCTGGTAGGGATTTGCAGGCCAGATCCTGGGCCACTCGGCAGGGAACCTGGTTACTCAGCTGTTCCTGCCTCCTTCTGCAGTAACCTGAGCCAGCTCTGTAGGTTCTCCATAGGAAGGCTGCCTGGATCTTCAGTGTCTGAGTGTCCTGTTACTCCAGCATTATTCTACTGTAACTTGAGAACTCAATCTATAGATGCTCTGTAGGCAGCTGTGTGGAGGGGGAAGGTAGAGGGGAGGGAACCAAGAATAGCTCCAGTTTATCAAGGGCCGAGGGTGTCCCAGACGCTGCTCAAGGCACTCGACCTGGCAGCAGGCCTTCCTGGTGGGGAGGAGGCAGAGATGAGACTGCTGGTTGCTATTTACCCTGCTTACTCCTTCTGCTTTTGTCGAGGGATCTACTCTCTCTGTCTGAGGGCAGATGGGTCCCAGCCCCAGCCATGGGAGTGAGTCAAGGTGGAAATCTTGGCAGATGCAGGAAGCTCAGCTGGTGAGCTAACCCAGTAGCCATTCTCACCCCTTCTCACTTGTTCACCTGCCACTCTAGAGGCTGAAAAAGGTCAGATATCCTCCTGGGCTCCCTTGCAGCTGGGGGTGTTATGTGATCCAGTTCTGGCCAGTGAGATGTAAGAGCTGCTGGGGGTGTGGTGAGAGGCTTCTGATGAAAAGAGCCACGAGAGGGGCATTTCCTGGCTCCCCTTTGCACCACGTTTTCCTACTTTGAATGAGAACATGAGATTGGAGCTGCTGCAGTCATCTGCAATCATGAGGCCACAGGCAGCCAGGGAGCCACCAAACCACCCAGAGACCACCTTCTTCCCAGAGAACACCTTCTTCTAAACCTCTGGTTAAGGAAATGAGTGTCCTGCAGATTGAAGCCATCATTTCTTTGTTCCCTGGAGCCAAAAATGTTCTGGACCTGTCAGTAGCCATATTGCCCATGTAGTCTGGTTATCATGGTTGAAGGGCAATGAACTGTAATAAAGGAAGTTCTGCCAGGGGGCTTCCGGGAAAGGTTTTCATTCTTTTTTTTGAGACAGAATCTCACTCTGTCACCCAGGCTACAGTACAGTGAGGCACCATCTCAGCTCACTGCAACCTCTGCCTCCCAGGTTCAAGTGATTTCCCTGCCTCAGCCTCTCAAGTAGCTGGGACTATAGATGCCCGCCCCCATGCCTGGCTATTTTTTTTTTTTTTTTTTGAGGCGGAGTCTCGCTCTGTCGCCCGGACTGGAGTGCAGTGGCCAGATCTCAGCTCACTGCAAGCTCCGCCTCCCGAGTTTACGCCATTCTCCTGCCTCAGCCTCCCGAGTAGCTGGGACTACAAGCGCCCGCCACCTCGCCTGGCTAGTTTTTTGTATTTTTTAGTAGAGACGGGGTTTCACCGTGTTAGCCAGGATGGTCTGGATCTCCTGACCTCGTGATCCGCCCGTCTCGGCCTCCCAAAGTGCTGGGATTACAAGCTTGAGCCACCATGCCTGGCCTTTCATTCTTTTATTTACTTTTTTTGTTTTTTTTTATTTTGTAGAGACAGACTCTTACTATGTTGCCTAGGTTGGTCTCAAACTTCTGGCCTAAGCAGTCTTGCTTTGGCCTCCCAAAGTGTTGGGATTACAGGTGTGAGCCACCATGCTGAGCCAGAATTTTTTTTTTTTTTTGAGATGGAGTCTTGCTCTGTCACCCAGGCTGGAGTGCACTGGTGCCATCTTGGCTCACTGCAACCTCTGCCTCCCGGGTTCAAACGGTTCTCCTGCCTCAGCCTCCCGAGTAGCTGGGATTACAGGTGTGCGCCACCACACCTGGCTGATTTTTGTATTTTTAGTAGAGATGGGGTTTCACCATATTGGCCAGGCTGGTCTCGAACTCCTGATCTCAGGTGATCCACCCACCTCGGCCTCCCAAAGTGCTGGGATTACAGGTGTGAGCCACCGTGCCTGGCAAGGTTTTCATTCTTAAAAAGGGATGTTCTGAAAGAAACTGTCAAAGGCCGGGCGCGGTGGCTCAAGCCTGTAATCCCAGCACTTTGGGAGGCCGAGACGGGCGGATCACGAGGTCAGGAGATCCAGACCATCCTGGCTAACACGGTGAAACCCCGTCTCTACTAAAAAATACAAAAAACTAGCCAGGCGAGGTGGCGGGCGCTTGTAGTCCCAGCTACTCGGGAGGCTGAGGCAGGAGAATGGCGTAAACCCAGCAGGCAGAGCTTGCAGTGAGCTGAGATCCGGCCACTGCACTCCGGCCCAGGCCACAGAGCAAGACTCCATCTCAAAAAAAAAAAAAAAAGAAACTGTCACATCCTGCCTGCACTCCATGTCTCACATGGTACAGTCATCCTGCTGTGAGATTCCCATTGCCTCAAGGGGGTGAGTTTTCATGGAAGAGCCAGAAAATAGCAAAAACTGTTTGGATTTCAGTGTAAAAAACACCGTAAATGTAGGACAAATTTTTTGGGGGGAATACATGATCTACCTGGACTAGGCAGAGATCCTTAGAGCTGGGGGTGGCATGCAAGACAGAGAAGAGGCTGAAAACAAGCCCGGAGTTTTCCCCTCACCCAGGGCTAGCTATGAGGGGTGGAGGGAATGGATGGAGAACCACAGAGCCCTGGAAGTCTTAGGATCTGACAGGCCTTGCGTGCACTTCCCAGAGCGCTCTCAGAATCATCACGGTGTGAGAATAGAGATGCTACTTTCTTGTAAAAGCAAAGAGGCCTCACTGGTGGGTCCTCTCCAGACCTCTGCCCACCCCAGCCCTGTGCTCTCCGGTCTGTCAAGGCCTGGGTGGGGTTTGGGATCCTTCAGGGAAATGAGCGAGGGACAGGGACTTTGCTAACAGCTCAGGGACACCAGAGGAGTCTCTCTTCTGTTTCTCTTGCCCCAGAGAAGCCACATCTCCCCACCATGAGCACCCACCCCGACCTGGGGAAATGAGGCAAAGGCTTTGGACAGTGACCCCAGCCTCTTCCCTTTCACAGGAAAGCAACCAAACCACCTCCGTGGCTCTGGAAGGGTGTGGAAGTGGTGGAGTGAGAGTCCCAGCCCGGATGAGGGATCACCACCAGAAGATGAAGAGGATGGTATGCCCAGAGATCCAAAGGTAATGTGGGCCTCGCACTGGATGCCAGCACACAGTGGTGACAAACGTTTCTACAAAAACCACCAATCTCAAGAAGAGCAGAGAGAAGAAACATTGAGGACCAGCAGCTTCCTAGAGCACTAGGCTCCTCTGTCAGTCTCCTGCAACTTAGATACCACCTTGAGGTGGAAGGTGGTGACAGGTTTCTTTGTCAATTGATGAGTTTGTTTCAATCTAAAAATGTTAGGTGGGCCCAGAATGAACTAAGAGGATGTTTTTCTGTCTCAGATGGAATGGGGCTTGAATTAAATGTGAAGCTTAACTGGGTCTCTTCATATTGTTTGCTAGTCCCTCAGTGAAATGCTGTCAATCCCCAAAACAAGCCTACTGAACAGATACCCTTCTTCCTGTTCTTAGAAAATAAAAGTAGGCCGGGTACAGTGGCTCACGTCTGTAATCCCAGCATTTTGGGAGGCTGAGGTGGGCAGATCACCTGAGGTCGAGAGCTCGAGACCAGCCTGACCAACATGGAAAAACCCCATCTCGACTGAAAAAACAACAACAATAAAAAAACAAAATTAGCCGGACGTGGCGGCGCGCGCCTGTCATCCCAGCTACGCGGGATCAGCCGGGCGAGGCGGCGCGCGCCTGTCATCCCAGCTACGCGGGATCAGCCGGGCGAGGCGGCGCGCGCCTGTCATCCCAGCTACGCGGGATCAGCCGGGCGTGGCGGCGCGCGCCTGTCATCCCAGCTACGCGGGATCAGCCGGGCGAGGCGGCGCGCGCCTGTCAGCTACGCGGGATCAGCCGGGCGTGGCGGCGCGCGCCTGTCATCCCAGCTACGCGGGATCAGCCGGGCGAGGCGGCGCGCGCCTGTCATCCCAGCTACGCGGGATCAGCCGGGCGTGGGGGCGCGCGCCTGTCATCCCAGCTACGCGGGATCAGCCGGGCGAGGCGGCGCGCGCCTGTCAGCTACGCGGGATCAGCCGGGCGTGGCGGCGCGCGCCTGTCATCCCAGCTACGCGGGATCAGCCGGGCGAGGCGGCGCGCGCCTGTCATCCCAGCTACGCGGGATCAGCCGGACGTGGCGGCGCGCGCCTGTCATCCCAGCTACGCGGGATCAGCCGGACGTGGCGGCGCGCGCCTGTCATCCCAGCTACGCGGGATCAGCCGGGCGAGGCGGCGCGCGCCTGTCATCCCAGCTACGCGGGATCAGCCGGGCGAGGCGGCGCGCGCCTGTCAGCTACGCGGGATCAGCCGGGCGTGGCGGCGCGCGCCTGTCATCCCAGCTACGCGGGATCAGCCGGGCGAGGCGGCGCGCGCCTGTCATCCCAGCTACGCGGGATCAGCCGGACGTGGCGGCGCGCGCCTGTCATCCCAGCTACGCGGGATCAGCCGGACCTGGCGGCGGGCGCCTGTCATCCCAGCTACGCGGGATCAGCCGGACGTGGCGGCGCGCGCCTGTCATCCCAGCTACGCGGGATCAGCCGGGCGGGGCGGCGCGCGCCTGTCATCCCAGCTACGCGGGATCAGCCGGGCGAGGCGGCGCGCGCCTGTCATCCCAGCTACGCGGGATCAGCCGGGCGAGGCGGCGCGCGCCTGTCATCCCAGCTACGCGGGATCAGCCGGGCGAGGCGGCGCGCGCCTGTCAGCTACGCGGGATCAGCCGGGCGGGGCGGCGCGCGCCTGTCATCCCAGCTACGCGGGATCAGCCGGGCGGGGCGGCGCGCGCCTGTCATCCCAGCTACGCGGGATCAGCCGGGCGAGGCGGCGCGCGCCTGTCAGCTACGCGGGATCAGCCGGGCGAGGCGGCTCGCGCCTGTCATCCCAGCTACGCGGGATCAGCCGGACGTGGCGGCGCGCGCCTGTCATCCCAGCTACGCGGGATCAGCCGGGCGAGGCGGCGCGCGCCTGTCATCCCAGCTACGCGGGATCAGCCGGGCGAGGCGGCGCGCGCCTGTCATCCCAGCTACGCGGGATCAGCCGGGCGAGGCGGCGCGCGCCTGTCATCCCAGCTACGCGGGATCAGCCGGGCGAGGCGGCGCGCGCCTGTCATCCCAGCTACGCGGGATCAGCCGGGCGTGGCGGCGCGCGCCTGTCATCCCAGCTACGCGGGATCAGCCGGGCGAGGCGGCGCGCGCCTGTCATCCCAGCTACGCGGGATCAGCCGGACGTGGCGGCGCGCGCCTGTCATCCCAGCTACGCGGGATCAGCCGGGCGAGGCGGCGCGCGCCTGTCATCCCAGCTACGCGGGATCAGCCGGGCGAGGCGGCGCGCGCCTGTCATCCCAGCTACGCGGGATCAGCCGGGCGTGGCGGCGCGCGCCTGTCATCCCAGCTACGCGGGATCAGCCGGGCGAGGCGGCGCGCGCCTGTCATCCCAGCTACGCGGGATCAGCCGGACGTGGCGGCGCGCGCCTGTCATCCCAGCTACGCGGGATCAGCCGGGCGAGGCGGCGCGCGCCTGTCATCCCAGCTACGCGGGATCAGCCGGGCGAGGCGGCGCGCGCCTGTCATCCCAGCTACGCGGGATCAGCCGGGCGAGGCGGCGCGCGCCTGTCATCCCAGCTACGCGGGATCAGCCGGGCGAGGCGGCGCGCGCCTGTCATCCCAGCTACGCGGGATCAGCCGGGCGAGGCGGCGCGCGCCTGTCATCCCAGCTACGCGGGATCAGCCGGGCGAGGCGGCGCGCGCCTGTCATCCCAGCTACGCGGGATCAGCCGGGCGAGGCGGCGCGCGCCTGTCATCCCAGCTACGCGGGATCAGCCGGGCGAGGCGGCGCGCGCCTGTCATCCCAGCTACGCGGGATTAGCCGGGCGTGGTGGCGCGCGCCTGTAATCCCAGCTACGCGGGAGGCTGGGGCAGGAGAGTCACTTGAACCGGGAGGCGGAGGTTGCGATGAGCTGAGATCATGCCACTGTACTTCAGCCTGGGCAACAAGAATGAAACTCTGTCTCAAAAAAGAAAAGAAAGTAAAAGTAAAGGCTTGAGAAGGAGAAGTCACATGCTTAAAGGTTGCCTATTATGCAAATGGCAAAGATGAGATTTGAACTCAAGGTTGACTTCAAATCAATTTTTTTTTTTTTTTTTTTTTGAGAGGCTCTTGCTCTGTTACCCAGGCTGGAATGCAGCGATGCAATCTTGGCTCACCGCAACCTGTCTGTCTCCCGGGCTCGTGCAGTCTTCCCACCTCAGCCTCCTGAGTGGCTGGACTACAGGTGCACACTACCATGCCTGGCTTATTTTTCTATTTTTTGTAGAGACGAGGTTTTGCCATGTTGCCTGGGATGGTCTTGAACTCCTAGGCTAAAGGGGTCCACCCACCTAGTCCTTCCAAAGTGCTGGGATTCCAGGCATCAGTCACTGTGCCTGGCTGTTTTATTCACTGTAAAAAAATACGAATATAGAAACAATGTGAGCTAACTGTTAGTGAGCACATCCTATGTGTCCTACCTCATGTCCAAGACTTTACAAGTATCCTCTAGTTGAAGTCTCACACAACCCAGTGAGACAGATGGCACTGTTTTGTTCATCTTTACAGGCGAGGCAGCCGAGGCACAGAGAAGGGAGGGACTGGTCCACGCTTATGTAGGTGGCCTCAGCCTGAACCCATGTAGGCTGACCCCATGCCCCACACTCTCGTCAAGCATGGTAGTTCTCACAGTGTGGTGTAACCTCAGGGACATTCCCACACACACTACTGACATTCTGAGGTCTCCCCAAGCAGGCTGAAGGTTGTTTGGTGGCAGGCTGCTGGGGTGTTGGGGGCAGAAGGGAGCGGTGTCAAGAAGACCCTAAGGACTGGGGAAGGGGTGGGGGTGGGTGCTGGGCCTCCACTCACCTCCTCCTGCAGAGTCTCCATCTCAGCCACCAGATGCTGCTGCTCCTTTTCCTGACCAACCCCAGAGAGAGGACAAAGGCTTCATTTCCAGCCTCCTTACCCCCATGTTGCCCTTCTCTCACCCCTGGGAACACAACCAGGGCCTGGGTCATTGAAGGACAGGGTTGGGGGAATGGGTCTGGGAAGCCCTAACGGCTCCTGCTATCTCCCTTGTCATGAGAAGGATGGCAGGTAAGATTGAAAAAGTCTAGGGTGAGCAGGGCCTGGACAGAGGGAGAAAGCCAGGTGACCTCTGCCCCTTCCTACTCCATAGTCACACTCTGCCACTCTGATTCCAGGAAACAAAGAAGAGAGAGGGCACCTTCCTTCCCCTGGGTCAGACCCACCGCCTGCCGGGCTTGGGCTAGAAGGCTGCGATTCTGTTCCTCCAGGCTCCTGGCCAGAGTCTTTAGGTCCTCCAGCTCCTCATCCACAGCCTTGGCAAACTGCAGGGCCTGCTGGGTGCTGAATGGGGTTGGGGGCGGATGAACCATATGAGAGAGAGGAAGGCAGAGAAGCACAGAGACAGATCCATTCTGAGAGACACTAATAACAGAGAGATCCCAGATGGTGGGCAGGGACAGAGACCCAGAGAGAGGGGAGGACAGAAACCCAGAGAGAAAATAGGAGAAAGAGATCTGGTGTGGGCACAGAGACCCAGTTTTAACCTAAAAGAGGAGGAGGTGGGAAAGAGACCTAGAGAGAGTGGGGGACTAGAACACGGAGACCATGATAAACATGAAGAATGACAAAGCACAGAGAGACGAAAGGGCAAATGACATGAAGAATCAGAGAGAGGAAAAGAATAAAGAGAGAAATCTAGCCTGGGTGCAGTGGCTCAGGCCTGTACTCCCAGCACTTTGGGATGATAAGGAGGGAGGATGGCTTGAGCCCAGGAGTTTGAGACCAGCATGGGCAACACAGTGAGACCTCATTTCTATAAAAAATAAAACAAAATTAGCCAGGCAGTGTGGTGGGCCTGTGGCTACTTGGGAGGCTGAGGTGGGAGGATCGCTTGAGCCCAGAGGCAGAGGTTACAGTGAGCTGTGATCACGCCCACTGCACTCCAGCCTGGGTGACAGAGACTCTGTCTCAAATTAATTAATTAATTAATTAATTAAAAGAGAGAGAGATTGAAGTCTGAACCCTCCAGGGAAAGATAAAAAGACCAAAACAGGCTGAGAGATAAGAACCAGAGAGACACAAAAGATAAAAAACAGAAAAGGGAAAAGAAAGGACAAGTACAGAGTCAAAGACAGAGCAGGACGCAGACAGCGAGCATGCGAGATAGAAGCCAGGTGCTGCAGGCAGGATGGAGGCAGGGGCGCTGGGGAGGGTGGACGTGGGGTCAAGCCCACCTGCGAAGCTGCTTGCGCAGAGCCAAGATCTCCTCCCCAAGGCGTGCCGACCCCTCCTCGGCTGCCTCCACGCTCCGCTGGAGTTTGGCATTCTCCCCAGCCAGACGTTGGTTGCTGAGCTCTAGGTCCTCCAGGCTGCTCAGCAGGTCAGCTGTGGCTTGCCTAGGGGCAAGGAAGGGGTTCAGGTCACTGTCCACAGCCCCTGCCTCATTTCCCCAGGTTGAGGTAGGTGCTGGTGGTGGGGAGATGTGGCTTCTCTGGGGCAAGAGAAACAGAAGAGAGACTCCTCTGGTGTCCCTGAGCTGTTAGCAAAGTCCCTGTCCCTCGCTCATTTCCCTGAAGGATCCCAAGCCCTACCCAGGCTGGAGGGGACAGGGCATAGGCAGGAGGGTCAGGGAGGGGTGTGAGGATAGGTACAGCTCGGGTCTGGGGTCTTCGTCTCCGAAGCTCTCCAAGTTGGCTGGCTCCTCAGCTTCTGGGCATCCTGGAGGGAGACAGACAAGACGGTGTTGGCCTCCCTGTTACCCTTAAATGTAAGGTGCCCCAGGGCTATGAGGTTGGTCTCTGTCTGGCTCCACCCTCGTCTGTGCTCTGGAGGATCTCATGGGCTTTTGGGGCTGCAGTTATACCCACTGTAAAGCCCTCTTGCTTGTCTTCTACCTTGAGCTCAGGCTGGATCTCCCAGATAACCCCAACCCCCCAACATGCTTTACACCCAACACTGGTCAGCACTTCACCTTCCCCTTCCCAGATCCCCCACCAACCACCCAGCCACTGGGCGGACCTGGCTCCCTCGCTCCGTCACCCCCAGTCCAGCAGAGCGCAGACTTCTTCCTCCTGCCCCTGACTCTCTGCTCCACCCCTCCCCTCTGTCTCCACACCCCGGCCCTTGCTTTCTCCTCTTGGACCCTCACCACAGCCTCTGTTCTCCTGGCCTCTAGTCCCTCCTCTGCTCGCAGCCCTCCCTGGGCCCCCAAGCCTGTAGAAGGAGGTTGAAAAGAACTTCCTTCCCTCCCCACCTTTTTTTGTATGGCTAGAGAAATGGAACATGACCACCTTTTTTTTTAAAGACAGGATCCTGCTCTATTGCCCAGGCTGGAGTGCAGTGGTGTAATCATGGCTCACTGCAGCTTTAACCTCTCAGGCTCAAGCGATCCTCCTGTCTCAGTGTCCTGGCTGGGACCACAAGTACATGCCACCACACTCAGCTAATTTTTTATTTTTAGTAGAGATGGTGTCTCACTATGTTGCCCAGGCTGGTCTCAAACTACTGGGCTCAAATGTTCTTCCCACCTTGGACTTCCAAAATGCTGGGATTACAGGCTCACGGCTGTAATCATGACTTTTTTTTTTTTTTTTTGAGATGCAGTCTTGCTCTGTCGCCCAGGCTGGAGTGCGGTGGCGTGATCTTGGCTCACTGTGAGCTCCGCCTCCTGGGTTCATGCCAGTCTCCTGCCTCAGCCTCCCGAGAAGCTGGGACTACAGGCCCCGCCACGTCGCCCGGCTAATTTTTTGTATTTTTAGTAGAGACGGGGTTTCACCGTGTTAGCCAGGATGGTCTCGATCTCCTGACCTCGTGATCCGCCCGCCTCGGCCTCCTAAAGTGCTGGGATTACAGGAGTGAGCCACCGCGCCCGGTCCATGACCACTTTTTTATGGAGCACCTCCTATGTGTGAGGTCCTGGGGATATAATGGTGAGCAAACCAGCCAACTAAACCCAGGCGCCGGTAGCTAACTCGATAATCAGATTTCCTTTGCAGGTAGATGTTCCAATGGAAAGACCTACAAGCCTAGGAGTGAGCATGGGAAGCAGGGAACTCTAGCCAGGGGCATACCAGGGCTTCCCCTTTGCCAGAGGTGTGAAGGATAACGGCCTGGAGCGGTGACTCACGCCTGTAATCCCAGCACTTTGGGAGGCTGAGGCAGGTTGGGAGTTCGAGACCAGCCTGACCAACACGGAGAAACCTCGTCTCTACGAAAAATACAAAATTAGCTGGGCGTGGTGGTGCACGCCTGTCATCCCAGCTACTCGGAAGGCTGAGGCAGGAGAATCGCTTGAACCCAGGAGGCGGAGATGGTGGTGAGCCGAGATCGCGTTATTGCACTCCAGCCTGGCCAACAAGAGCGAAACTCTATCTCAAACAAACAAACAAACAACAAACAAAAGGCTAGGGGGTTGGGGAGTGAGGAGTGGAGGGGAAGAGCCTGAGCAAGGGCCTGTGCTGGGCAGAAGTGGGGCACATTCGAGGAAGGGCAGCAAGACCAGTGGGCCTGCGAATGCCTGGACTAGAGTGAGGAGGAGGTGATGTTAATGATGACGGAGCAGAGGTAGGCGGGGCCTTGTAGGCCTCTCTAATAGGGCTGGTGTGAGGAGGAAGAGTTAGAAACCATCCTCTGAAGAAGAAAACCCCAAAGCTCAGGGAAGGAAGGGACGGCGGACCTAGAAAGTCACACTCACAGCTCTAGGCTACAGTAAAGGTCCCTGGTTCCCACCCTATCCCTTGCTCTGCCCTGGGTGGTAAGTTCCCACACTGTCTGACCCAGGGCCTGCCTGCTTCATTCTATATATAGCAATCTCACCAGATGGCAGTTGTTGGGAGGTCAGAGCTCCCTCGAAGGCGGTCTCCTCTTCCAGCTCTAATCCCCTGTATCAAAGGGATGAGGCTTAGAGCCCCACTGTAGTGGCCCCTCAGTCCTCACCAGCCACAGGCAGGGGGATTGCAGGTGGGAGGAGGGGACCGGGTCAGGTGAGAGCTGGCACCACAGGGCAGGAGGGTGAGGCCAGATGGCAAGTGCCTGCGGCCAGATGGAAAAGCAGCAGAGGCAAGGAGTGGGTTGGGTGAAGGGATGGCGAGGGACCTCTGTCAGCCCCAAGCTCCTCCCTTCTCCAGCCCCATTTTATTTCTGTCTCCCAGACCCCCTCTGCCTCCTCATCCAAATTATTTTGTCCTCAGATTCCCTATCTACCCCTCTGAATCCCATCTCTTCATTTTTCTCTCCACAACCTCGTTCCAAACACAGTAGGTCCTTGGGCCTAAAGGATGCTGGCTCCAGTAAGCAGGTATGAGGTTAGATCTTAGGAAGGACTTCCCAGAGGAGGATGAAGGTGTGGGGACTCACCCATGTAGTTGACAGGCAGCAATCCAGTCACGCATGACAACCAGGAAAGTGTCCAAGTCCACAGTGGCGTTAGGGCCCTCCCCATTGGGGTCCAGGCTGTTGGCCAATGTTTGGAGGCGTGCATCCTGGAGGCCCTGGCCTGTCACAGCCTCCAGGTAGGCCAGCACCTGGGTCACAGCCACAGTGCCTGAGACAGAGCATGCAGTAAGGGGGTCTGGGGCAAGTGGGGAGTGGTGGGTATGGACTGGCAGCAGCTTGGGAGCAGGATGTCACTGGCTAGGCTGGTGGCACTCCTGCTCCATAGCCCAGTGGAGACACACTGGGCAAGCCCTTTCCCCTCCTCTGAGGCTACTTTTTCACCTGGAAATGGGGTCCAGTCATCCCCCCATCACAAGGTGAACCAAAGGGGATGGACATGGGGACAGCACCAGCCATGCCCCACTCCACCATGGTGGCTGCCTCCCTCCCCCATCCTATGACCCCAAAACTCTACCCTCTTCCATCAATGTCCCCCAAGTTTTCCTCATTCTTTTTTTTATTTTTTATTTTTTATTTGAGACAAAGTCTCGCTCTGTCACCCAGGCTGGGGTGCTGTGGCCAGATCTCAGCTCATTGCAAGCTCCGCCTCCCGGGTTCATGCCATTCTCCTGCCTCAGCCTCCCGAGTAGCTGGGACTACAGGCGGCTGCCACCTCGCCCGGCTAGTTTTTTGGAGCTTTTAGTAGAGACGGGGTTTCACCGTGTTAGCCAGGATGGTCTCGATCTCCTGACCTCTTGATCCGCCCGTCTCGGCCTCCCAAAGTGCTGGGATTACAGGCTTGAGCCACCGCGCCCGGCCTAAGTTTTCCTCATTCTAAAAGGCCTTCACCCCATCATCCACTTTCTTCTTCCTGAAGCTTCCCACAATCTCCTACTTTGTTCCTGCAAAACCCCCAAGAGGGGCCCTAGCCCAGTCTTCTCCCTGAGCCCCAGTTCCCAGCCTCCACCCCTCTCCTGCCTACGCTGGTCCCCAGCACCCCTCCTGCCCCACCACCTGTCCTCTGAGGGTCACAAGCTTCGAATGTGGAGTTGAGTATTTGCTCCTCCAAGCTGACCGGCATCCCCAGCCTTGCCTCCTCAGGCTGCTCGCAGAGGTACACTGGGGAGACAAGAGGGCTCAGCTCACCAGTGAGAAGAATGAGGAAGGAAGAGGGATGACCCCAGGTCCTCAGCCTCCTGGGCTCTGCAGAGGGGAGGGAATTCACTCAGAGCACCTAGAGTTAGGGCCAGCGGGGAACAGCAGGAAGCTTCAGGAGGGGGCAACAATGTGAGGGTCTCTGAGTTACTTCCCCCCATCTTTCAGACCAGGAAGTCCCCCTGGCTGTCTTTTTGTGTCCAACTGGCTTAGGAGCCCAGAGAAGGACACTCTGAGATCACCCTTTCCTCCTCTCCTCTCCAGCCTCCCAGGCCGGACTCAGAAAGGGACAGGGCGGGGGAGGGCAAAGAAGAGAGGATTCTGGGAGGAGCTGAGAGTGAAGGGGGGCCCAGGAGCCAGGAACAATCCAATAATGTGTGGGCAGCCCAGATCGATCCCGCCTGCTGCATCTCCGGTCTCCCAGCCCACCCTGGGGACCAGGTCTCTCTCCTCCCTGCATCCCTAAGGCGAGGCTGGCATCATTGGAGCCCATGGCCGGGGGCTGAGACATGAAGGGATGGGGTAAACCAGGCAGGGTGGGCAGTGAGGGAATGGCTATGAGCTGGATCAAACCATATGAGTGTGTCACATAAACCTGGGTGCAGAGTCCAGCTGCACATCTGTGGGCAAGTCTGTTCTCTCAGGGCCTCAGTTTCCCTACTGGTAAAATGGGGGGTGGGTGGGTAGAGTGATCCTCCTTACCAGGGCTGAGTTAGCTCTGTGTATGTGAAGCACACATGTGTACACACACACACACACACACACACACACATGTCCTGGGGTTTGTCTACTGTTGTAGCCACAACACTTGCACATAGTAGGTGCTCAACAAATGCTCCATGACATAGGAAGAGATCCTCAACTGCAGGAGCCACTGAGCTGGCCCAGCCTCTCTCCCAGGGCTGGAAGTGACCTTCTAGGTTCCCTGCCCTGGCCTTGAACAGCTGGGTGCAGCAGCTCATTGAGCACAGGCTGCAGGACTGGGTAGATCCAGGGGGTAACTGAGGCTTGGCCTCAGAGAAGTGGCGGCACTTGGGGCAATGGACTCAACTTCTCTTGGGCCTCGGTTTCTTCCTCTGGAAAATGGGGTTGGTGTTACCTCTTTCCTAGAGAGAAAATGAGATAAAATCTAGAAAGGCTTTGGCAGAGGGCCTGGCACATGGTGGGGACTCAAGAATAGAACTGAACACTTACTGAGCATTTAGTAGGTGCCTGGCCTTTTCTGAGCACTTTACATGAACTGTCTAGTAGCATAATAATAATCGATGCTATTATAATCCCTACTTTACAAATGAGGGGACGAAGGCATAGAGAAACTAAGAACTCACCAAAGGTCACCCTGTTTAACATATGAGTCAACTTTCTCATCCCTCTAACTCTTCCAGGGTTCTTTGCAGTGTGTGAAATTTACATTCCCTCTGGCTTGAACCCATGCTCCTAGGTTTGGCCCTAGGGAAGGGGCGTGTGAACTCACAGTTAGGGAAGACCAGGGCTTTAGCCCCAGTCTGTTTTCCTCCTCTCGCTGTCTTTTTTTTGAGACGGAGTCTTGCTGTGGTACCCAGGCTGGAGTGCAATAGCGAAATCTCTGCTCACTGAAACTTCTGCCTCTGAGGTTCAAGCAATTCTCCTGCCTCAGCCTCCCGAGTAGCTGGGATTACAGGAGCCTGCCACCAGGCCCAGCTAATTTTTGTATTTTTAGTAGAGATGGCGTTTTACCCTGTTGGCAAGGCTGGTCTTGAACTCCTGACCTCAGTGATCCACCCACCTTGGCCTCCCAAAGTGCTGGGATTACAGGCGTGAGCCACCCCACCCAGCCCCCTCACTGTCGTTCTCATGTTACATGAACAAGGATCATGAGGCCCAATGAGATCGTTCACCCAGGGGGGCTTGCCAGAGAGAGCGAAGCTGGGAATACAGGACAGGCATCAGGTCGCGCTGGCTCTGAGGATCAGCATGTGTCTGAAGTCGCATCCCAGGATCCCCCCAGGGAGATGCCATTCCTGTTCCTAAGATCTCCTTCCTCTGTGTCTCTCTCTCCTCTATGTCTCTGTCCTTGTCTCTTCTTTACATTTCTCTTTGGCTCTTTCTCTTTCTCCCAGTCTCTCTTCCCCATGTCCTGTCTCTCTGCCTTCATGTCCCTTGTCCCTGTTTTCTTTCCTGTATCTCAGTCTCTGTGCTTCCCTCCCCATATCTCAGCGACTCTCCATTCCCTAAGCCTTCTATTTCCTTCCTCTGCTATTTCTTTTTCCCTCTGCCTTCCTCTGTCTCCACCTCTCCTTCTGGGTGTGTTCCTACCTTTCCTTCCCAAGACTGGAAGCTGGCTCAGCCCTTGCCACCCAGATCCCGGTGGCTGCACGCCCTCTGCTGGTGCAGGTGAAGTTTAGATGGCCTGTCCTCTGGTTCCCACACCCTGGTGTCTGCCTCTGACCCTCCTATCTGGAAAGCCTCCTGAGGCCTGGGGCTTCGTAGAAAAAGACGCAGGCTGTGCCGTGGATGCCTGGGAGCCTCTAAGAAAGGGGCCCTGCCATCCCCATCAGACTGGGCTCTCTCACTTGGCAGATGAGTTTCAGAGAGGCAACGCCAGTGCCTCTTCCCCACCCCCTGAAGCCGCCTTTCACACCCATTCAGCCTGCATCCATCCGTTCACTCAACAATAACTGAGCTCCTACGATGAGTCAGGAGTTGCTCTGGGGTCCCAACCAATAGGGCAGTCTCTCCTTCTGGAGCACCTCAACTGAGGTGAGTGTGGATTGAAATGCTCTGTTAGTGTAAAGTACACGCTAGATCTTGAGGACTTAGTATGAAAAAAAAGAGAATATCTGAATACATGTTTATATTGGCTATATACTGGATATATTTTATATATATAATATACCTGTATATATATTATAATATATACATATATATATATATATAATATAGAGGGTATTACTCTGGGTATATAAGGAAAATCTATTATTACCATTCACTTTACCTGTTCCTTTTTTCTTTTAAAAACTATTAAATTACATATGTGGTTCATATTGTACTTCCACAGGACAGCCCTGCTCTAGGGACTGGGAATACCAGAGAGAATAAAACAGACGCTGCCTTGTGGAGCTCATGCTGTAGTGGCGGAGACAGAGACAAAACATGACAGATGTGAGCACTATGAGGAGAAGTGAAGCAGGGCAGGGGAGAGAGTGTCACAGGGCAACTGCTTTACAGAAAGTAAGAAGTACCATCCGAGCAGCATCTGAAAGGAGTAAGGGGTGCGGCTCTCACACAGTCCAGCCTCCCCACAGGAGATAAGGGGTACAGACAGGTGGGCAGGCATACAGTAGGCACTTAATCCACCAGAGTCCCTTCCCTCCCTTCCACCCTGCACTCATGCAAAGGCTCAGCTACCCTCAGTCACCTCTCCCAAGTCCCCGAGTCACAGCCTGGTGCCCATCCACCCATGGCTCCCTCCTCACCCTCCCCGGGGCAAACAGGGTCCCAGTCACTTACTTTCCGCAGTGGGACCACCCACCGGGCCCTCAGGCAGGTCCATGGGCCACCCCTGCTGCTGCGCAGCTGCTGGCAAAGCTACCAGCCTCCCTCCTTCACGGGGAGGGACAGAAAAGGACCAGCTGCCCTGCGCACTCCTGGAAGGAGAAGCAGGGGAATGGTGTCCTCAGAGCAGCCACCAAGGGTCGGGGCCTGCCTGGCCCCACCTGTGCTCCAGGACCTCTGGATCCTCACAACCTGTTTGCCACCCCCGCTGGGACCTGAGCAGCTCCGCTCTGACCTGTTTTATGGATTGGAGGTGTGGGCTGGGGAACGAGGTGGCTGACATCAAAGGAGCTAGTGGGTGGGTCGGGGGGTGTCAATGCCTCCCTTCCTTCACATGGCTCATCGCTGGCCCAGGCTGCCTGGTTCTCTTCCCTGGCCTTTGTCCCAGCCTCCTATCCCCAGGCTTGCCCTCCAGTCTGTCCCCACAGGGCCCCAGAGCCAACCTGCCCCTCCCCTGCTCAGTACCCCTCCATGGCTCCCCGAACCCTGGGGACGGGCTAGACCCTGGCCCTGACACCAAGGCCCTGCATGGCTGACCGCCCACCTCAGCACCCCAAATCGCACATGATGCTCCAGGCACTCTGAGCTGCAGACCACTCCCACGCCCAGGACTCTGCCTGGCACGCCCTCCTGCATCCTGCCTCGGCTTCGCGTGGTCTTTTCGGGGAAGCGAGGGGCTGTGTCTGACTCCCACACGGCCCTGGACAGCTGCCGTTCTTGCCACATCAGCCTGGATTTGGCCGGCTGGCTTCTCACGGGAGTTTGATCTTGCCTCGCCCCCTGCTCCCAACCCTCCCATGGTTCCCTAGTGCCCCAGGACTAAGTCCCAGTCCCTCAGGCTAGAGTGGCATGGAGTAGTCTCTGAAGCTCCTGCCCCTTCCTGTCCCTTTTCTCTCCATCGGGCAACCTGTAGGTCTCTCCTCATCGCAGCCCCAAATGTGCTGCTCCCCTGGGTTCCAACTCAGAATGTACACGGTCCCCCAAGCCCAGGCCACCTCCTCCTCATCCCTGCCAGCCCCACTTGCAGCTGCTCTGGGCAGTCACTGAAGCAGTGACAGGAGTTTGGGGGGCCCCATCCTGCCTCCATTCCACCCAGGCCGACCCAATGCCTTAGTGGCCACACTCTGGCCACTAAGAGACCTGAGTGCTGCTATCATCACAGCGGGCATGGGCGCCCCTTGGGGCCACCAGTCGAGCCTGGGCTCGCCTGTCCTCACCCAGCTCCCCAGCACCTGCTCTCCCTGAGCCACGTGGGCCCGCTGCCACTGTGCGCTTCTGGAACGTTCTGGAAACACAGGTCTTTGAAGAGAGGCCCTTCCAGGGTCTGGAACACTCTGCAGGGTGCAAAGGGGGGCGATGGCCTTGGCCGGGCCCTGGTGCATGGGCTGGGTTTGGGACGAAGTCCTGAGGGACCCTGAGGGTGTTGGTTGATCTCGGGGGTCTGATGGGACTGGGACGGGGACACTGAAGCAGGATGGGGCCCTGGCAGGAGCTCTGGGTGGTGTGAGCCTTGGAGGGCTTTCAAGGGCTCTGACAAAATTTTGGGGGGGGTCTCTGGCTGAATTTCTGGGGAGTGTCTGGCTGGATTTTGGGGATTTCGATTTCTGTGGGGGTCTCCGACTGGATTTCAGGGGTCTCTGGCTGGATTTCAGGGGTGATTTCTGTGGGGGTCTGACTGGATTTCTGGGGGCTCTCTGGATTCTGGGGGCTTTGATTTCTGGGGTCTCTGGATTTTGGGGGTCTTGATTTCTGCAGGTGTCTCTGACTGGATTTCTGGGGTCTCTGGCTGGATTTTGGGGGTCTTGATTTATGCAGGGCTCTCTGACTGCATTTCGGGGTCTCTATTCTGGGGTGTCTTTGATGGACTTCTGGGCTCTCTGAGGGAATCTGAGGTCTGACTGGGTTTGTGAGGGACCTGCCAGGATTTCTGGGGATCTCTGACAGAAGTCCAGGCATCTCTGCTGATTTGGGGAGAGTAACAGGATCTTGGGGAAAGTCCCTGGCAGGCTCTGAGGGACAAGTCTGACAGAACTTCTAGACGATTCAGACAGGATTTCAGGGTCACCTATAAGATTTTCTGGTGGACTCCTTTCAGTATTTCTGAGGGAATGTCAGGATTCTTTTTTTGAGACGCAGTCTCACTCTTGTCACCCAGGCTGGAGTGCAATGGCACGATCTCAGCTCACTGCAACCTCTGCCTCCCACGTTCAAGCAATTCTCCTGCCTCAGCCTCCCGAGTAGCTGGGATTATAGGTGCACGCCACTACACCTGACTAATTTTTTGTATTTTTAATAGAGACATGGTTTCACTTCCCCGGGATGGTCTCTATCTTCTGACCTAGTGATCCACCCACCTCGGCCTCCCAAGTGGTCAGGATTTTTTTTTTTTTTAAAGATGGAGTTTTGCTCTTGTTGCCCAGGCTGGAGTGCAATGGCATGATCTCGGCTAACCGCAACCTCCGCCTCCCAGGTTCAAGCGATTCTCCTGCCTCGGCCTCCCTAGTAGCTGGGATTACAGGCGACTACCACCACGCCCAGCTAATTTTTTGTACTTTTAGTAGAGATGGGGTTTCTCCATGTTGGTCAGGCTGGTCTCGAACTCCCGACCTCAGGAGATCCGCCCGCCTCAGCCTCCCAAAGTGCTGGGATTATAGGCATGAGCCACCGCGCCCGGCTTGGTCCGGATTTTAATAGGATTTGGGGGGCCCTGACGCAGGGGAATCTCTCCCACCATATGGGGGGCTTCACTAGGATTTCGGTAGGGGCTGGGAAAGGCCACTCTGGGGAACCTCGCCACGGGGCAGGGCGCACCTGGAGCCACGTCCTAGTCTCGGGACACAATCGACGGCCACGAACGACGAACGGCAGTTGAGTTGGGGGAGGAGTGCGTGAGCTTTTCCCGCCAGAAAGAGCAAAAAGGAGGCGAGGGGTCGCGAGTGCGCGTGCGCAGCCCCTGAGCCCCGCCCCCTCCCCGCCCGGGCTCCTCCTAAGACGCAGGTGGACACCGGAGGCCGTCGTGTGCCACGCATGCGCGCTGGCGGAGCGGGCGGTAAGCCCAGAGTTTGTCTGGTGGTGGAAGGCGGGATGTCTGCGCCCGCCATGCTGTGGCTCGTGTTCTCTTCGGCTTCAGGCTTCGGTGAAATGGGCCGAGGAAGGGGGAATTGAACTGGGAGACTCCTTGTCCGGCCCCCATTTCTTTCTTTTTTTTTTTTTTTTGTGATGGAGTCTCGCTCTGTCGCCCAGGCTGGAGTGCAGTGGGGCAGTCTCAGCTCACTGCAACCTCCCCCTCCCGGGTTCAAGCAATTCTCCTGCCTCAGCCTCCCGAGTAGCTGGGATTATAGGCGCCCGCCAGCATACCGGGCTAATTTTTGTATTTTTAGTAGAGATGGGGTTTCACCATGTTGGCCGGGCTGGTACCGAACTCCCAACCTCAGGTGATCCACCCGCATCGGCCTCCCAAAGTACTGGGATTACGGGCGTGAGCCACGGTGTCCGGTCTGTCCTTTCTATATATTGCCAGATTTTCTTTTATTTTCTGTAAGATCCCTGTTGGGTTTTGTTAACAAGGCTATGCTGATATCATATAATGTGTGGAGAAGTGTTCTCTCTTTTTCTGTTCTTTGGAAGTGCTAGTGTAGGATTGATGTTATTTATTTTTTGTATGTTTGGAAGAAGTCACCAGCCATCTGGACCTAGAGTTTTCTTTGTGGAAAGACTTTAAATTACAAATTCTATTTCTTTTATAAAAATACAATTATTCAGATGCTCTATTTTATTTTTGATAAGTTGTGGTTTTCAAGGAATTTTTCCATTTTATCTAAAATTTCAAATAATTTGCATAAAGTTCGTAATATTGTCTTTTTTTGGAGGGGGAGAAATGCAGTCTTACTATGTTAGACTAGTCTCGAACTCCTGGCCTCAAATGATCCTCCTACCTTGGCCTCCCAAAGTGCTGGTGTTACTAGCATGAGCCACCATGCCCAGCCAATCTTTTTAATATCTGCAAGATATGTAGTGATGGATATTAATAATTTGTGCCATCTCTCTTTTCTCCTCCCCCTCCCCTCCCCTCCCCTTCTCTCCCCTCCCTCTTCTCCCCTCCCCTTTCTCCCCTCCCCCTACTTCCCTCTCCTTTCCCCCTCCTTTCCCCCTCTCCCTCCCCCTCCCCTCCCTTCCCCCCCTCCCTCTCCCCCTCCCTTCTCTCCCTCCCTTCTCCCCCTCCCTTCTCCCCCTTCCCTTCCCCCTCCTCTCTTCTCCCCTTCCACCTCCCCTCCTCTCCCCTCCCCTGTACCTTCCCCTACCTTCCGCCCTCTCCTCCTCTCCCCTCCCATTCCCCCACTCCCTTCCTTTCCCCTCCCCCTCCCCTTCCTTCCCTCCCCGCTCCTCTCTTTTTGAGACAGGGTTTCACGCAGGCTAGAATGCAGTAATGTGACCCTAGCTCACTGCGGCCTCCACCTTCTGGGCTCAAGTAATCTTGCCACCTCAGCCTCCTGAGTAGGTAGGACTTCAGCCATGTGCCCTCAAGCTCCTGATCTGCTGTTCTTTTTCCAGCTTTTCCCCCCCAACTTCTTGAGGTGAATGCTTAGGTCACTGATATTTTTAGGTCATTAGGTCATTGATTTTTTTTTTTTTGAGACTCGAGTTTCACTCTGTCACTCAGTCTGGAGTGCAGTGGTGCCGTCTTGGCTCACTGCAACCTCTGTCTCCCGAGTTCAAGCGATTCTCCTGCCTCAACCTACTGAGTAGCTGGGATTGCAGGTGTGCCCCGCCATGCCTGGCTAATTTTTTGTATTTTTAGTAGAGTCGGGGTTTCACCATGTTGGCCAGACTGGTCTTGAACTCCTGACCTCAGGTGAGCCACCTGCCTTGGCCTCCTAAAGTGCTGGGATTAGAGGCGTGAGCCACTGTGCCCAGCCAGGTCATTTGATTTTTAATAATCTCTTCTAATACATGCATTGAGAGCCACCGTTTGCCTTCTAAAAACTTCTGTAGCTACACTTGACACATTCGTTATGTCACATTTCTATTATTATTTTTTGAGACAGAGTCTGGATCTGTCACCCAGACTGGAGTGCAATGGCACGATCTTGGCTGACTGCAATGTCTGCCTCCTGGGTTCAAACGATTCTCCTGCCTCAGCCTCCTAAGTAGCTGGGATTACAGGCATGCACCACCACACCCAGCTAATTTTTGTATCTTTTGTAGAGATGGGGGTTTCTCCATGTTGGCTAGGCTGGTCTTGATCTCCTGACCTCAAGTGATCTGCCTGCCTCTACCTCCCAGGGTGCTGGGATGATTGGCATGAGCCACCATGCCTGGCCACGTTTCCATTATTATCAATTCAAAATATTTTCTAATTTGACCTGAGTGATAATTTTAGAGATATATTGCTTACTTTCCAAATATTTTATGACTTCCCTGCTATATTTTTGTTATTTATTTGTTTATTTATTTATTTATTTTTGAGATGGAGTCTTGCTCTGTTGCCAGGTTGGAGTGCAGTGGCACGATCTTGGCTCACTCCAACCTCCGCCTCCTGGATTCAAGCGATTCTCTTGCCTCAGCCTCCTGAGTAGCTGGGACTACAGGCACACACCACCACGGTCAGCTTTTTTTTTGTATTTTCAGTAGAGACAGGGTTTCACCATGTTGGCCAGGATGGTCTTGATCTCTTGACCTCGTGATTCATCCGCCTCAGCCTCCCAGAGTGCTGAGATTACAGGCGTGAGCCACTGCGTCTGGCCTAGTGCTATCTTTTTATTATTGCTTCCTATTTAATTCACTGTGGTCAGAGAATATGCAAACATACTCTATATGATTTCACTTCTTTGACGTTTGTTGAGATTTGCTTTATAGTCCAGGATTTGGTCTATTTTAGCAAATGCTTCATGTATATTTGAAAAGAGTGGCCGGGCACGATGGCTCATACCTGTAATCCCAGCACTTTGGGAGACCAAGTTGGGTGGATCACCTGAAGTCAGGAGTTCAAACCCAGCCTGGCCAACATGGCGAAACCCTTTCTCTACTAAAAATACAAAATTAGCCAGATGTGGTGGCATGTGCCTGTAATCCCAGCTACTCAGGAGGCTGAGGCAGGAGAATTGCTTGAACCCGGGAGATGGAGGCTGCAGTGAACTGAGATCGCGCTACTGCACTATAGCCTGGGCAAGACAGAGTGAGACTCCATCTCAAAAAAAAGAAAAAAAAAAAAAAAGGCCAGGCATGGTGGCTCATGCCTGTAGTCCCAGCACTTTGGGAGGCTGAGGCAGGTGGATCACCTGAGGTCAGGAGTTCGAGACCAGCCTGACCAACATGGTGAAACCTCATCTCTACTAAAAATAAAAAAAAAAAAATTAGCCAGGTATGGTGGTACACGCCTGTCTTCCCAGTTACTCGGGAGGCTGAGGCAGGAGAATTGCTTGAACCTGGGAGGCAGAGGTTGCTATGAGCCGTTATTGTACCATTAGACTCTAGCATGGGCAACAAGAGTGAAACTCTGTCTCAAACAAACAGACAAACAAACAAAAGAACAGAGTGCATATCCTGCAGTTCAGCTATGTCAGGTCAAGTTTGTCAATCATGCTATTCAAATCTTTAATATCTTTACTGTTTGCTTCTTGTACTGAATGACTGTGGATTTTTCCATTTCTCCTTTCAGTTCTATCATTTTTGCTTTATATATGTTGAAGCTATATTATTAAATGCATACAGATTTAGAACGGTTGTATCCTTCTGATGACTTGACCCCCTTTATTACCTTGAAATGTTGTTTTTTACTTCTAGCAATGCTTTTTGCCTTAATGGCTACTTTGATGTAGAGATTACTCCAGCTTTCTTTGGTTAGTGTTTATATAGTGTATCTTTTTCATCCTGTAACTTTCCACCTTTTTGTGTGCTTACAGTCTCTTGTAACAGCATATAGTTGGGTTTTGTTTTTATGCTGACTGCTGATTTTTGACTTTACCAAAACTCTCAGTGAAGTGTAATATCTATATAGAACAGTCCACAGATCATAAGTGATAAGCTTTATGAATTTTCAGATATTGAACCCATCTGTGTTATCTAAACCCAGATCAATATACAACATACTGCCTGCCTCCGAGACTCTTCCTCATGGCTCCTTCCAGTCCCTACTCTCCTAAGGGTAACTTTTACCCTAGTTTCTTTTCTTTTTCTTTTTTTGTTTTGAGACAGAGTCTCCTTCTGTGGCCCAGGCTGGCATGCAGCAGCACAATCTCGTCTCGCTCTAACCACCGCCTCCCGGGTTCAAGCAATTCTCGTGTCTCAGCCTCCCAAGTAGCTAGGATTACAGGCACATGCTACTGTGTCTGGCTAATTTTTGTATTTTTAGTAGAGATGGGGTTTCACCATGTTGGCCAGGCTGGTCTCGAACTCCTGACCTCAGGTGATCCACTCACCTTAGCCTCCCAAAGTGCTGGGATTACATACGTGAGCCACTGTGCCTGGCCTACCCCAATTTCTAATGACATAGATAAGCTTTATTTGTTTTCTTATTCAGAATAAATAAAACCATACAGAAACTTTTTTGTTTCTGGTTCTTTTTTTAAACGTCATATAAGATTCAACCATGTTGTTGATGTAGTTGTAGATCAGAAAATATGTGCCTTTTATTTGGAGTATTTAGTGTCAGTTACTTAAAAATATCTTTATACAGTATTTTTAAAATTTCAAACATATATAAAGTAAACATAATGAACCCATATATACCTAACACGTAGCTTTAGCAATTATCAACATTCTGCCCTTTTTTTTTTTTTTTTTTTTTGGAAACAGGGTCTCTCTCTGTTACCCAGGCTGGAGTACAGTGGCGCATTCTTGACTGACTGCAACCTCCATCACCCAGGCTCAAGCGATCCTCTCACCTTGGGTCTGTGAGTTGATGTCTTTCATCAATTTTGTAAAATTCTTGCCCAGTAGTTCTTTAGTATTGCTTCCTCCTCGTTGTTTTTTTTCCTCTCTTCTAGGACTCTAATATGTATTTCTTTTTTTTTTTTTTTTTTTTTTTGAGACGGAGTCTTGCTCTGTCACCCAGGCTGGAGTGCAGTGGCCGGATCTCAGCTCACTGCAAGCTCCGCCTCCCGGGTTCACGCCATTCTCCTGCCTCAGCCTCCCGGGTAGCTGGGATTACAGGTGCCGCCACCTCGCCCGGCTAGTTTTTTTTGTAGTTTTTTTTTTTTTTTTTTTTTTTTGAGGCGGAGTCTCGCTCTGTCACCCGGACTGGAGTGCAGTGGCCGGATCTCAGCTCACTGCAAGCTCCGCCTCCCGGGTTTACGCCATTCTCCTGCCTCAGCCTCCCGAGTAGCTGGGACTACAGGCGCCCGCCACCTCGCCCGGCTAGTTTTTGTATTTTTAGTAGAGACGGGGTTTCACCGTGTTAGCCAGGATGGTCTTGATCTCCTGACCTTGTGATCCGCCCGTCTCGGCCTCCCAAAGTGCTGGGATTACAGGCTTGAGCCACCGCGCCCGGCCTCTAATATGTATTTCTTAGACCTTTTAACCATGACCTGTATGTCTCATATGTTTTTAATGTATTTTCTACCCTATTTCTGTGTAATTTAATCTAGATATTTTCTATTGATCTGTTTTCCAGTGTGTCTAACCTGCTGTGGGACTGATCTACTGAATTTTAATTTTAATTAATTTATTTTTAAGTTCTAGAATTTATATTGGATTCTTCCCCCCTCCTTAGATTCCAGTTCTCTGATGAAATTATCCATCTTTTCATCTGTTTTTGGGGAACATATTATAGTTACTTGAAAGCCTATATCTGAGAACTCTAATATCTGGATCACCTTTGGGTACATACTTCTAGTGTATATTTTTTCTCTTGGTTTTCTGTCATGTGGTCTTGTTTCCTGGAAAGACTGGTCATTTTTAAATTAAAATATAAAAATTAGATGGTATTATCTTCCCTTGGAAATAATTTAATTTTCTTGGCTGGGCGTGATGGTTCATACCTGTAATCCCAGCACTTTGGGAGGCTGAGACGGGTTGATCACAAAGTCAGGAGTTCAAGGCCAGCCTTGTTAATATGGGGAAACCCCATCTCCCAGGTTCAAGCGACTCTCATGCCTTAGCCTCCTGACTAGCTGGGATTACAGGTGCCCGCCACCGTGCCCGACTAATTTTTGTATTTTTAGTAGAGACGGGGTTTCACCATGTTGGCCAGACTGGTCTTGAACTCCTGACCTCAGGTGATCCGCCTGCCTCAGCCTCCCAAAGTGTTGGAATTACAGGTGTGAACCATCACACCCGGCTTGTATTCAGCTTTTATAGTTTTTAGTGGGGAGTTAGTCAGCTACTAGCTACTCCATCCATAGTGGCAAGCAAAAGTTTGGGATAATCTTTTTGATGAGTAAATACATATATGTTACTTCCTTAACTGTAACACTTAGCTCACTTCCCATTTTAAATAGAGTAACATAAAAACTCCTCACTATGCCCCAAAGACCCTGCATGGTCTGCTCTCTTGTACCCTGCGTCTACTTTTGTGATCTTGTTCCCTATTTATCTCCATCAATAACTGCTCTGTCCACCTTGGCCTCTTTGTTTTTGATCAAGCCAAGCCATTTCCAACCTCAGGACCTTTGCACTTACTATTCCCTCAGCCTGAAAGTCTCTTTCTCCAGATTTACCATGGACAGAATTTGCTCCATTACCCCAGTTCAGTCTCTGTATATATCAGAGAGACTACCCTATCTAAGATGAGCTCAGTCCCCTTGGAGTTTCCTTTCTGCCTTATGTTGCTTTATTCTTCACAGCATTTACCATTGGTTGATAGATATTTACTGTTTCTCTCCCTCACCAAATCCCATGAGGCTGGGGCATTGTTTTATTCACTGCTTAATCCCCATTGCTTAGAATAGTGTCAGGGGTCTGGGCACATTGGTTCATGCCTGTAATCCCAGGACTTTGGGAAGCTGAGGCAGGCAGATCGCTTGAGCCCAGGAGCTTGAGACCAGTCTGGGCAACATGGAGAAACCCCATTTCTACAAAAAAAAAAAAAAAATTACAAAAATTAGCCGGGCATGGTGGCATATGCCTGTGGTCCCAGCTACTCAGGAGGCTGGGGTGGGAGGATCACCTGAGCCCAGGAGGCAGAGGTTGCAGTGAGCTGAGATCACGCCACTGCACTCCAGCCTGGGCGACAAAGTGAGACTCCGTCCCCCGCCCCCCCCCCCAAAAAAATAAACCCCAAAGTCTTATGAATTAACACCTTTTTTCCAGTCAAAAATTCAGGATAATATCAGGGAATACCAGACCTAGTAACTGAGTAGATGCTGGGGGTCTCACCCAGGTGTGTGAAGCCACTGGGAGGAAGACGCTGAAATAGTCTGAGATGTAGTGGTTGTGGGTGGGTTCATGGGATTTTCTTGGGGGAAGCAAGGCCCAGGAGAGAGTGGCCTGTCCCCATCCTCTATTGCTTTCTTTCTCTCTCATTGAGCTAATGCCCAGTTAAGTCTTCAAAGATCTTGAGCACTGAGAGGCTTTCAGGCCCCCTCCTTCTCTATAACATAATAATGTAAAGTGGAGACCAGCTGCTAGTAAAGCACTAAATGCAAAAGGTAAAACTATAAAGTTAATAAAAGAAAACTTAGGAAAGTATAAATGACTTCTTTTAGGGATCTCAGAAGGATGAATCATAAGTCAAAAAAATGAATTTGATTATACCAGTATTAAAGGTTTCTATTCATCAAAGATCCCAAGGGCCAAGATCATGAGAGATGAGATGATGGACCAGCAGAAGTTCTTGCAGTGTCTAAAATTGAGCAGGGGCTGGGCATGGTGGCCCACACCTGTAATCCCAGCACTTTGGGAGGCCAAGGCAGACAGATCATTTGATGTCGGGAGTTTGATACCAGCCTGGCCAACATGGTGAAACCACATCTCTACTAAAAATATAAAAAAAATTAGCCAGGTGTGGCTGGGCGCAGTGGCTCACACCTGTAACCCCAGCTCTTTGGGAGACTGAGGTGGGAGGATCACCTGAGGTCAGGAGTTCGAGGACAGCCTGGCCAACATGATGAAACCTCATCTCTACTAAAAATATAATAATTGGCCAGGCGTGGTGGCGGGCACCTGTAATCCCAGCTACTTGGGAGGCTGAGGCAGGAGAATTGCTTGGACCAGGGAGGCGGAGGTTGCAGTGAGCTAAGATTGTGCCATTGCGCTCCAGCCTGGGTGACAGAGCAAGAGTCTGTCGCAAACAAACAAACAAAAAGTTAGTGTATCAAAACTTATGTATACAAACACAGACTATACATGGCACCTTTAAAAGTCGAGAGAAATGCAAACAAACGTAAAGATGCAGTATTAAGTCATAACTGCATAAAATTCACTGCAGTAAGACTGTACTGTGGTAGTATTTTTGCAGCCACTTTCCATTGCTATTGCAGTGGGCTCAAGTGCTGTGGGTATCTGCTCAAAATGCTGTGTGATGCTAATCATCTTCCAGTGAGCAGTTGGTCTCTTTCCTAAATCGTATATTGCAGTAAAGTGATCTCTTGAGATTATCACATATTTTTCACGGTGTTTAGTGCAATATGGTAAACCTTGAGGAACACCATGGGACCCACATGAAGTGCCACGAATGATGCTGGAAGTGCTCCCAAGAAGCAGAGAAAAGTTATGACACACCAGAAAAAGCTGACTTGCTGGATGTACAGATTGTAGTCTGTAGCTGTAGTTGCCCACCATTTCAGACACACAATTCATTTTATCAACAGAAGACATAAACTTAGGGTTACCCTTGGTACAGTACACTAGTGGAAATGCAATTTATCTTCCTTACAATTTTTTGTTTTGTTTTGTTTTGTTTTGTTTGTTGCCCAGGCTGGAGTGCAGTGGCATGATTTCGGCTCACTGCATCCCCCACCTCCCGGGTTCAAATGATTCTCCTACCTCAGCCTCCCACATGGCTGGGGTTACAGGCATGTGCCACCACGCCCAGCTAACTTTTGTATTTTTAGTAGAGATGGGGTTTCACTATGTTGGTCAGGCTGATCTCAAAAGTCCCAACCTCAGGTGGTCCTTCCGCCTCGGCCTCCAGAGGTGCTGGGGTTACAGGCGTGAGCCACCGTGCCTGGTGATTTTATTTTTTTTTAACCCTCTCCTAACTTCCTCTGATTTCCTTAGTAACATTTTCTTTTCTGTAGCTCACTTTATTGTTCGAATATAGTATATAATACATATAACACAGCGAGGCAAGGTGGCTCATGCCTGTAATCCCAGAACTTTGGGAGGCCAAGGTGGGCTGATTGCTTGAGCCTAGGAATTGGAGACACCCCTGGGCAACATGGTGAAACCCTTATCTCTACTAAAAATGCAAACATTAGCCAGGTGTGGTTGTGAGAGCCTTACCTGTGGTCCTGGCTACCTGGGAGGCTGAGGAGGGGGGATTGCTACCCGGGAGGCTGAGGCAGAAGAATTGCTGGGCAACAGAGCAAGACTCCGTCTCAAAAAACAAGCAAACAAACAAATAGCTGGAGTGAACTATGATCATGCCACTGCACTCCACCCTGGGTGACAGGGCAAGATCCTGTATCAAAAAAAGAAAAAAAAAAAATCCCAGAAAACATATATCATAAAAAGTATATGTTCATCTGCTGTTTATGTAAAGCTTCTGGTCAATAGCATACTATTGGTCATTAAGTTTTTGGGGAGTCAAAATTGATCTTCAGATTTTTTCCTTCGCAGGGGGTTAGTCCCCTAAACCCTGAGTTGTTCAGGGTAATAGAATTGTTAATTAACTAATTGCTTTAACAGCTTTATTGAGTCATCATTCACACACCACATAGTTTACCCATTTAAAGTGTATAATTCAGTGGTTTTTTTTTTTTTTTTTTTTTGAGACAGAGTCTCGCTCTGTCGCCCAGGCTGGAGTGCAGTGGCCGGTTCTCAGCTCACTGCAAGCTCCGCCTCCCGGGTTTACGCCATTCTCCTGCCTCAGCCTCCTGAGTAGCTGGGACTACAGGGGCCCGCCACCTCGCCCGGCTAGTTTTTTGTATTTTTTAGTAGAGACGGGGTTTCACTGTGTTAGCCAGGATGGTCTTGATCTCCTGACCTTGTGATCCGCCCGTCTCGGCCTCCCAAAGTGCTGGGATTACAGGCTTGAGCCACCGCGCCTGGCCAATTCAGTGGTTTTCAGTATACTCACAGAGTTCTACAATCATCACAATTAATTTTAGAACATTTTCATCACTCCGAAACAAAGCCCCACATCTCTTAGCCATTATCCCTAACTCAACCTTTCTTTCCCTGAAACCCCACGTAACCGTGAATCTGCTTTCTGTCTCTGTAGATTTGCCTTGTTAAATAAACTTTATAGGAAGCCATTGGTTTGGACTGAGCTCCTGCACTAGGCCCGAGAGACCAGCGGAGTCACTCATGCTACAGTTCCATGTCAGGAAGCTGAAACTAAATTATCTGACCTCTGAGAATTTAGAGGAGACAGGAGAGAGAGAAATAATAGCCACATCTTCTAGCTAGCATGATAAGGAAGTCCCCTCTGTTTTAACCTTTACAAATAAAGTAACTTTGTTTGTTTGTTTGTTTGTTTTTTGAGACGGAGTCTTGCTCTGTTGCCCAGGCTGGAGTGTAATGGCGTGATCTCGGCTCACTGCAACCTCCGCCTCCGGGGTTCAAGCAATTCTTCTGCCTCAGCCTCCCGGGTAGCTGGGATTACAGGCACCCACCGCCATGCCCGGCTAATTTTTTGTATTTTTAGTAGAGACGTGGTTTCACTTTGTTGGCCAGGCTGGTCTGGAACACCTGACCTCAGGTGATCCACCCGCCTCAGCCTTGTAAAGTGCTGGGGTACAGGCATGAGCCTCCACACCTGGCCACAAGTAAAATAACTTTGAAATGATCAGTTGGGGCCGAGCACGGTGTTTCACACCTGTAATCCCAGCACTTTGGGAGGCTGAGGCGGGCGGATCACGAGGTCAGGAGATGGAGACCATCCTGGCTAACATGGTGAAACTCTGTCTCTACTAAAAATACAAAAAATTAGCCAGGCATGGTGGTGGGCGCCTATAGTCCCAGCTGCTCAGGAGGCTGAGGCAGGAGAATCGCTTGAACCCGGGAGGCAGAGGTTGCAGTGAGCTGAGATCGTGCCACTACACTCCAGCCTGGGCGACAGAGCGAGACTCCATCTCAAAGAAAAAAAATAAAAAGAAAGAAAGGAGATAATTCAAAGCGAATCTGAAAGGATAGTTTGATGACAGATAATTGTTCTGTAATAAAAAAGAAAAAAAAAAAAAAACGAAAAACGTAATCCCTGGCTGGGCACAGTAGTTCATACCTGTAATCCCAGGACTTTGGGAGGCCGAGGTGGGTGGATCACTTGAGGTCAGGAGTTCGAGACCAGCCTGGCCAACATGGTGAAACCCTGTCTCTACTAAAAATACAAAAATTAGCTGGGTGCGGTGACTCACGCCTGTAATCCCAGCACTTTGGAAGGCTGAGGTGGATGGATCACTTGAAGTCATAGTTCGAGACCAGCCTGGCTAACATGGTGAAACCCCGTCTCTACTAAAAATACAAAAATTAGCTGGGTGTGGCAGCAGGAGCCTTTAATCCCAGCTACTCAGGAGGCTGAGGCAGGATAATCACTTGAACCCGGGAGGTATAGATTGCAGTGAGCCAAGATCGTAAACCACCTTTCTCTGCTCGGCTCATGGGAACACTCATTCTACTTTTTAGAATGAGGTACTGCCCTGTTCTAGAATTGCAAATAAAAGCCAATGTGGGCCGGGTGCAGTGGCTCAGGCCTGTCATCCCAGCACTTTGGGAGGCCGAGGTGGGCAGATCATGAGGTTAGAAGTTTGAGAACAGCCTGGCCAATATGGTGAAACCCTGTCTCTACTAAAAAATACAAAAATTAGCCGGGCATGATAGTGTGTGCCTGTAGTCCCAGCTACTTGGGAGGCTGAGACAGAAGAGTCTCTTGAGCCTGAAAGGCGATCGCGCCACTGCGCTTCATCTAGCCTGGGTGACAGAGCGAGACTCTGTCTCAAAAACAAAACAAAACAAAAAAACACAATGTGAGGATACAGTGAGAAAGCAGCCATCCTCAAGCCAAGGAGAGAGGTCTTAGAAGCAGCCAAACTTGGCCGGGCGTGGTGAGTCATGCCTGTAATCCCAGCACGTTGAGAGGATGAGGCAGGCAGATCACCTGAGGTTGGGAGTTTGAGACTAGCCTGGCCAACATGGTAAAACCTCATCTCTACTAAAAATACAAAAATTAGCTGGGTGTGGTGGTGAGCACCTGTAGTCCGAGCTACTTGGGAGGCTGAGGCATGAGAATCACTTGAACTTGGGTGGCGGCGGTGATCGTAGTGAGTTGAGATCATGTCACTGCACTCCAGCCTGGGCGACAGAGCGAGACTCTGTCTCAAAAAAAAAAAAAAAAAAAAGTTGACTTGCATTCATTGTACTCACTGTTGGATTCCTGAGTGTGTGAGTCTATGGGGTGATCCAGCGCTCAGCTTGGGCCTCAAGGGAGAGAGTATATGCCATGTCCGGGTCCTAGATGGGACTCAGCTCTGGGGAGGATCAGATCAGCCTTCTCCTTGATGGGTCATGACGGAGGATTCTCAGAGGGGACAGAAAATGCCCTGGGGAAGGGCAAAGTGGACAGACCACCAAAGGCAAGCTCTGTGAGCTTGCAAGTTTGGACGAGGCATCAGGCCTGGAAGTGAGGGAGTTTGGGGTGGTGAGCAGGGAGGGTCAGATAGAGGGACAAAGAGAGAAATAGCAAGTTGGAGATAGAGTCCTTCCATCGGGGTGAGTCAGAGAATGAGAAGATGAAGACGAGGATAGGCGGGTGTGGACACAACAGAGTCGAGGGTGGAGATGACACGGGAAGGACCTGAGTGGGGCTGGATAGTGGTCCCCCAAAGATGGTCACCCTCTAATTCCTGGAACCTGTAAGTATGTTGTCCAGGAAGATCCAGTCCAGTCACATGAGCCCTTCAAAGCAGAGGACCGTCTCTGCCAGAAGAGGAAGATATACCAGAGATGGGACACAAGGGGAAGTCAGAGTCCTGCCATGAGACTGGGCTGTGGCTCTGGGATGTCAGGTCCACCTGCAGTAACCGGAGAGAGGCCTCTTGGAGCTAAGGGTTGGTGGCCCCCAGCTGACAGCCAGTGAGAACATGGGGACCTCAGTCCCACGAGCCCAGAATTCGATTCTGCTGAAAATCTGTATGAGCTTGAAAGCAGCTTCTTCCCAGAGCCTCCCAGTGAGAGCTCGGGTGGCTGACACCCTGTGAAACCCAGAGCTGAGGGCCGGTGGAGCCATCCTGGATTTCTGACCAGGATGATACGTGAAATAATGCATTTGTGTTGTTTTAAGTTTCCAAGTTTGTGCCCATTTGTTATGGCAGTAACAGTACAGGGGCCACGTAAACAGACAGGGCTGGAGTGAAAGAGTTGGGGGCCAGGCACAGTGGCTCAAGCCTGTAATCCCAGCACTTTGAGAGGCCGAGGTGAAGGGATCACTTGAGCCCAGGAGTTCAAGACGAGCCTGAGCAACATAGGGAGATCCCTGTGTTAAGTAATACAACAATTAGCTGGGCATGGTGGCGCACGCCTGTGGTCCCAGCTACTGAGAGAGGCTGAGGTGGGAGGATCGCCTGAGCCTGGGAGGTCGAGGCTGCAGTGAGCTGTGATTGCGCCACTGCACTCCAGCCTGGGTAACAGAGTGAGACCATTTCCAAAAAAAAAAAAAAAAGCTAAGAGTTGGGAGTGCAGACAGGGCTGGAGGTGACAGGGTTGGGTGCTGAGTGGACAGATGGAGCTACAGCATAGACAATGCCTGAATGAGAAAATCAAGCCTGGTAGACTTAGGCAAGAGCTAGCACAGCCAGCTGTCATGCTCAGAGCTGGGACTGGGGGCCCTTGCCATGGTCTGGTTGGCAGGGGCTTGGGGATAAATGCCGAAAGGAGATGGTGTTGTTAGATGTAAGAAAGAAATTTATTTCCATATGGTGCTTGGGGTGGGGTCTGATGGGGGCTACAGGCAGGTGCTCCCCAGTCCCCACCCCTACACCTGCCTGGAGGGCCTGAGGATGTACAGTAAGTGGGTCTTTCGGGGGGACAGCCTAGAGTGGGAGGAGCTCTCAGTCCCCTCTTCTAAGACAACCTTATGGGTCCCCTTGCGGAGTCCATCCCGGATGGCCTGCAGGCGGTGTCGCTTCTCGCTGAGCCAGTGGCCGTCCTCCAGGGCATCCTGGTGGGACCTCCGCCGTGGCAGCTTCATGATCCAGAAGGCCACCCGGGGATGGAGTTCTGCATGGAAGCTGTCCATGGCCTTCTGGATGGGTACCAGGGCCTCCTTCTCCTCCATCCTGGGTACCTGGGGAGGAAGAACAAGGAGACCCTCTCATACTCCAAATAGCACCCCAGGATGGTCAGTCCGCACTGACCTATTCAGCCCACTTTGCAGATGACAGAATGCTTTGCGGGTTCAAAAGCCCTGTTTGAGGTTTACAAAGCACTTGGGTTTACACTTAAGGATTACAAATACTCTGAGGTTTGTAGAATGCTTTGGGATTGGAAAATTTGTTTGAGGGCTTTCAAAAGGGAGGTAATAGAGCACTTCAGGGATTATAATGCCTGTTGGGATTATAGAGCACTTTAGGATTAAATCCTCTCTGAGGTTTAGAGGGTAGCAGTTTGAAATGTACAAAGCACTTTGGGACTAAAAGCTCTTGGGTTTACTGAAGACTCATGACCATAAATGCAATGTGTGATCCTTCATTGATCATGAATCAAAAGCTTTCAAGGACAGCTTTGAGTCGAGGGAGAAAGTTTGAATATGGACTGAGTGTCTATTTGGTCCTTGAAATTCAAAGGGTGGGCTGCTGTTGTTAGGTATACAAATTAATAGGTCCCACCCCACCCAGACCTGCTGAGTCAGTCTGCCTTTTAGTAAGATGAGGTCTGAGAAGCCCTGCAGGAGATTGTTAGGTGTTAAATTGTTTCCTTCTGGCCAGATGCAGTGGCTGGTGGCTCATGCCTGTAATCCCAGCACTTCTCCAGGCTGAGGTGGGCAGATCACTTGAGGTCAGGAGTTTGAGACCATCCTGGCCAACATGATGAAATCCCGTCTCTACCAAAAATATGAAAATTAGTTGGGTGTGGTGGCGCGCTCCTGTAATCCCAGCTACTCGGGAGGCTAAGGCAGGAGAATCACTTGAACCTGGGAGGCGAAGGCTGCAGTGAGTCAAGATCGTGCCATTGCACTCCAGCCTGGGCAACAGAGCAAGATCCAGAAACCATATTCTTTCCTCCCCAGATTCATATTTTGAAATCCTAACCTCTAATACATCAGAATGTGGCCTTATTTAGAACTAGGTTCATTGCAGATATAATTGGTGAAGATGAGGTCATTAGGTTGGACCCTAATCCAACATGACTGGTGTTCTTTTTTTCTTTTTTTTTTTTTTGAGATGGAGTCTCTCTCTGTAGCCCAGGCTGGAGTGCAGTGGCACAATCTTGGCTCACTGCAGCCTCTGCCTCCTGGGTTCAAGTGATTCTCCCACCACAGCCTCCAGAATAGCTGGGATTACAGGGGCATGCCACCATGCCAGCTAATTTTTGCATTTTTAGTAGAGACGGGGTTTCACCATGTTGGCCAGGTTGGTCTCATCCTCCTGACCTCAGGTAATCCGCCCGCCAAGCCTCCCAAAGTGCTGGGATTACAGGTGTGAGCCATTGTGCCTGGCCTGTGACTGGTGGTGTTATGCTAAGGAAAAATTCGGACACAAATGCACACGGAGTACAGAAGATGGAGACAAAGGCAGAGATCAGGATGATGCTTTCATAACCAAAGAACACCAAAGGTGGCCAGCAAAGCACCAGATTGTCCCTCACAGCCTCAGAAGGAACCAACCTTGCTGACATCCTGATCTGGAATATCCAGCCTCCAGAATTGTGAGACCATCAATTTCTGTTTGAGCCACCCAGTTTGTGGTACTTTGTTACAGTAGCCCTAGCAAAGTAATACCACAGTAACAGTTTGAAAGGCCAGACATGGTGGCTTATGCCTGTAATCACAGCACTTTGGGAGGCTGAGGCGGGTGGATCACTTGAGATCAGGAGTTTGACACCAGCGTAGGCAATATGGTGAAACCCCATCTCTACTAAAAATACAAAAATTAGCCAGGTTTGGTGGTGTGTGCCTGTAATCCCAACTATTCGGAGGCTGAGGTGGGAGAATCTCTTGAATTTGGGAGGTGGAGGTTGCAGTGACCTGAGATTGTACCACTGCACTCCAGTCTGGGTGACAGAGTGAGACTCCACCTCCAAACAAACAAACACCCAAAACAGTTTGATAGCCACATTTTCTTGGGTGTGAACATGGTACTGTGGGCCAGGTGCGTTGGCTCATGCCTGTAATCCCAGCACTTTGGGATGCCGAGATGGGTGGATCATCTGAGGTCGAGAGTTTGAGAACAGCCTGGCCAACATGGCAAAATCCCGTCTCTACTAAAAATACAAAAATTAGCCAGGAGCGGTAGCACGCATTTTTTTTTTTTTATTTTTTTTATTTTTTTTTTTTTTGAGATGGAGTCCCGCTCTGTCGCCCAGGCTGGAGTGCAGTGCAAGCTCCGCCTCCCAGGTTTACGCCATTCTCCTGCCTCAGCCTCCTGAGCAGCTGGGACCACAGGCGCCTGCCACCTCGCCCGGCTAGTTTTTTGTATGTTTTAGTAGAGACGGGGTTTCACTGTGTTAGCCAGGATGGTCTCGATCTCCTGACCTCGCGATCCGCCCGTCTCAGCCTCCCAAAGTGCTGGGATTACAGGCTTGAGCCACCGCGCCCGGCCGGTAGCACGTATCTTTAATCCCAGGTACTCAGGAGGCTAAGGCAGGAGAATCGCTTGACCCCAGGAGATGGAGGTTGTGGTGAGCTGAGATTGTGCCTGGGCAACAGAGTGAGACTTGGTCTCAAAAAAAAAAAAAAGAAAAAAAAGAAACAAAATGGTAGTGTGGTCTTGTGGGAGAATATATCAGTCTCGAGTGTCTGCTGAAGTATTTATGGGTGAAGTGTCGTGATGTCAGCCGTTTACTGTCATATGGTTCAGAAATAAAAAAAAATAAAAATAGATAAAATGTTAAGAAGCCACAATCTAGGCCGGGGGTTCTCAACCGAAGTTTGGAGAGATTTTTGGGTGTTACAACCGGTGCAGGTCAGGAGGCTACTTCTCTTTTTTTTTTGGAGACAGAGCCTCGCACTGTCACCTGGCTGGAGTGTAATGGTACAATCTCAGCTTACTGCAACCTCTGCCTCCCCGGTTCAAGCAATTCTTCTGCCTCAGCCTCTCGAGTAGCTGGGATTACAGGCGCCTACCACCACGCCCAGCTAACTTTTTGTATTTGTATTTTTTATTTTTTTTTGAGACAGCGTTTCACTCTTGTCACCCAGGCTGGAGTGCAATGGCACAATCCCCTCTCCCTGCAACCTCTGCCTCCCAGGTTCAAGCATTTCTCCTACCTCAGCCTCCCAAGTAGCTGGGGTTAGAGTTGCCTGCTACCACGCCCTGCTAATTGTTTGTATTTTTGTAGAGACAGGGTTTCACCATGTTGGCCAGGCTGGTCTCGACCTCCTGACCTCAGGTGATCCACCTGCCTTGGCCTGCCAAAGTGCTGGGATTACAGGTGTGAGCCACCATACCCAGCCTATTTATTTACTTATTTTTTGAGACAGAGTTTCGCTCTTGTTGCCCAGGTTGGAGTGCAATGGTGCTATCTTCACTCACTGTGACCTCCACCTCCTGGGTTCAAATGATTCTCCTGTTTCATCCTTCCGAGTAGCTGGGATTACAGGCATGCGCCACCATACCTGGCTAATTTTGTATTTTTAATAGAGACAGGGTTTCTCCATGTTGGTCAGGCTCGTCGCAAACTCCTGACCTCAGGTGATCCACCCGCCTCGGCCTCCCAAAGTGCTGGAATTATAGGCATGAGCCACTGCTCCCGGCCATATTTGTATTTATTTATTTATTTATTTATTTATTTATTTATTTATTTGAGATGGAGTCTCGCTTTGTCGCCCAGGCTGGAGTGCAGTAGCGTGATCTCGGCTCACTGCAAGCTCTGCCTCCCAGGTTCACGCCATTCTCCTGCCTCAGCCTCCCGAGTAGCTGGGACTACAGGTGCCCACCACCAAGCCTGGCTAATTTTTTTGTATTTTTAGTAGAGACGGAGTTTCACTGTGTTAGCCAGGATGGTCTCGAACTCCTGACCTCATGATCTGCCTGCCTCAGCCAAACTGCTGGGATTACAGGTATGAGCCACCGCGCCTGGCCCCATATTTTGTATTTTTAGTAGAGACGGGGCTTCACTGTGTTAGCCAGGCTGGTCTTGAACTCCTGACCTCATGATCCCCCTGTCTCTGCCTCCCAAAGTGCTGGGACTACGGGTGTGAGCCACCGTGCCCAGCAGGAGGCAACTTCTCTCTAGTGGGTATAGAGCCCAGGGATATTACCAAACATCCTACAATGCACAGGGCAGCTCCTACAACAAAGATTATCCAGCTTCACATGCCAATGATGCCAACCTTGAGAAATTTTGGTTTATGGAAAAGAGACTATAGGGATATTTATTGTACTTTTTTTTTTTTTTAAAGACACATGCACATGTATGTTTATTGCAGCACTATTCACAATAGCAAAGACTTGGAACCAACCTAAATCTCCATCAATGATAGACTGGATAAAGAAAATGTGGCACATATATACCATGGAATACTACTTGGCCACAGAAAAGAATGAGTTCATGTCCTTTGCAGGGACATGGATGAAACTGGAAACCATCATTCTCAACAAACCAACACAAGAGTAGAAAACCAAGCACTGCATGTTCTCACACACAAGTGGGAACTGAACAATAAGAACACATGGACACAGGAAGGGGAACATCACACACCAGGGCCTGTTGTGGGTAGGGGACCAGGGGAGGGATAGCATCAGGAGAAACACCCAATGCAGGTGACAGGCTGATGGGTGCAGCAAAACACCATGGCACATGCACCTGTGCAACAAATCTGCACGTTCTGCACATGCACCCTAGAACCTAAAGTATAATAATTAAAAAAAGAAACCATAAAAATACTATGTCTTAATATAACTTACTGTACCACGGATTTGTTAGAAACTAAGGTAAGTCATTAAGAAAACGATACAGGCTGGGCACGGTGGCTCACTCCTGTAATCCCAGCACTCTGGGAGGCTGAGGCGGGTGGATCATGAGGTCAGGAGATTGAGACCATCCTGGCTAATGCAGTGAAACCCCATCTGTACTAAAAAAGACAAAAAAATTAGCTGGGTGTGATGGTGGGTGCCTGTAGTCCCAGCTACTTGGGAGGCTGAGGCAAGAGAATGGCATGAACCCAGGAGGCAGAGCTTGCGGTGAGCTGAGATCGCATCACTGCACTCCAGCCTGGGCAACAGAGCGAGACTCCGTCTCAATAAAAAAAAAAATTCTCTTGCCTGTAATTCCAGCACTTTGGAAGGCCAAGGTGGGCGGATCACCCAAGGTCAGGAGTTCAAGACCAGCCCGGCCAACATGACAAAACCTCTTCTCTACTAAAAATACAAAAAAGAAACAAAAGACACATTAGTGGGATGTTGTAGTGCGTGCCTGTTATCCTTGCTCCTTGGGAGGTTGGGGCAGGAGAATTGCTTGAATCTGTGTTAGAATTAAAATGCTTATTTCTTGGTGTCGCAAGGAAAAATCAGCATTCAGACAAAAAGTTTTCTCAGCAAGGCAATTTTACTTTTTGCAGAAAGGGTGCTGCCCATCAGCAATCCTGCCGCAAGAGCACAATGAACAAAGAAAGGCAGGAATATTGGTCCCTTATGTGTTGGGTCCTTACTGCTATGTCGTGTCTCCATTGGTTGGAGCTGGATCTCACAGTCTAAGCTAAACCCAATTGGCTAACAACTTAAAAAACTTTCTTAAATAAGGCAACGGAGAACAAAGGAAAAGAGGAAGTTGCTGCGAAAAGACTTAGAGAAGTAATAACATTTCCTAATGAGGAAGCGGCATAAGCTGTGAGCCGGGACATGCTTGAGCATGTTGAGACCAAATATCTTGGTTAAAGTACAAGGACACAGGCCGGGTGCAGTGGCTCACACCTGTAATCCCAGCACTCTGGGAGGCCACGAGGTCAGGAGATCGAGACCATCCTGGCTAACAAGGTGAAACCCCGTCTCTACTAAAAATACAAACAAAAAAAATTAGCGGGGCATGGTGGCGGACGTCTGTAGTCCCAGCTACTAGGGAGACTGAGGCAGAATGGTGTGAACCTGGGAGGCGGAGCTTGCAGTGAGCCGACATGGCGCCACTGCACTCCAGCCTGGGGACAGAGCAAGACTCTGTCTCAAAAAAAAAAAAAAAAAAATTACAAGGACACAGAATGTACTTATTTCCTTATATCTAGCAACTACATAAGATACAGTTTAAGAAAGAGTTATTAACACAAAGCAAAGAGGCTTTAAAAAGTTAGTTTTAAAAAAACTATTATCTCTAACACTTATGATTTATTATTTAATAAAAAAAAAACTTTACAGAGAAACTTTTTTACTTTCCACAACCTGGAAGGTGGAGGTTGCTGTGAGCCAAGATGGCACCACTACATTCCAGCCTGGGTGACACAGGGTGACTTGTTTCCAAAATAATAAAATATGTTTAAAAAAAAAAATACTTTTCTGCCAGGCGCGGTGGCTCAAGCCTGTAATCCCAGCACTTTGGGAGGCCGAGACGGGCGGATCACGAGGTCAGGAGATCGAGACCATCCTGGCGAACACGGTGAAACCCCGTCTCTACTAAAAATACAAAAAACTAGCTGGGCGAGGTGGCGGGCGCCTGTAGTCCCAGCTACTCAGGAGGCTGAGGCAGAAGAATGGCGTAAAACCCGGGAGGCGGAGCTTGCAGTGAACTGAGATCCGGCCACTGCACTCCAGACCGGGCGACAGAGCAAGACTCTGTCTCAAAAAAAAAAAAAAATACTTTTCTGTAGGCTTGAAATTTTGATTGATTGATTGATTGATTGATTGAGACAGAGTCTCACTCTGTTGTCCAGGCTAGAGTGCAGTGGCATGATCTGGGTCCACTTTAGCCTCAACCTCCTGGTCTCAAGTAATCCTCCCACCTCAGGCTCCTGGGTAGCTGGAACCATAGCATGCACCACCACAACTGGCTGCTTTCTTGATTTTTTTTTTTTTTTTTTTTTTTTTTTTTTGGAGACAGAGTCTTATTCTGTCCCCCAGGCTGCAGTGGCATGATCTTGGCTCACTGCAACCTCTTCCTCCCGGGTCCAAGAAATTCTTCTGCTTCAGCCTTCAGAGTAGCTGGGACTACAGGTGCAGGCCGCCATGCCCAGCTAATTTTTCGTATTTTAGTAGAGACAGGGTTTCACTGTGTTGCCCAGGCTGTTCTCGAACTCCTGAGTTCAGGCAATCTGCCTGCCTCAGCTTCCCAAAGTGCTAGGATTACAGGCATGAGTCAGAGTGCCTGGCCTACTTTTTAAATTTTTTTTTTAGAGATGAGGACTTGCTGTATTGCCCAGGGTGATCTCAAACTCCTGGGCTCATCATCCTTCTGCCTCAGCCTTCCAAAGTTCTGGGATTACAGGTGTAAGCCACTGCGCCTGGCCTGAAATTTTTAAAATAAAATTTTAAATAAACATTTTAAAAATGAAGATATTGCATGGGTGTACATGGGTATCATATGGATTTATCAAACTCTTTGGGTTTCTTAAAACTTTTCAGGATTAAAAATGCCCTGATTTTGCAAAGCACTTCATGATTACAATCACTTGTAGAAGTTTACCAAAGGTGGCCGGGCATGGTGGCTCACACTTGTAATCCCAGCACCTTGGGAGGCCGACGCAGTTGGATCACCTGAGGTCAGGAGTTTGAGACTAGCCTGGCCCACATGATGAAACCCTGTCTCTCTAAAAACAGAAAAATTAGGCGTGGTGGCAGGTGCCTGTAATCCTAGCTACACAGGAGGCTAAGGCAGGAGAATCCTTGAACCCGGGAGGTGGAGGTTGTAGTGAGCCAAGATCGCGTCATTGCACTCCAGCCTGGGGGACAAGAGCGAGACTTCGTCTCCAAAAAAGAAAAAAAGAAAAGTTTACCAAAGGCAAAATACACAAAGCGTTTAGCATTCATAAAGCTCTTCAGTATTAAAAATGACATATTGGGCCAGGCGCAGTGACTCATGCCTATAATCACAGAACTTTGGGAGGCCAAGGCAGAAAGATCACCTGAGGTCAGGAGTTCAAGACCAGCCTGGTCAACACGGTAAAACCCCATCTGCACTAAAAATACAAAAATTAGCCAAAAGCGGTGGTGTGTACCTGTAGTCCTAGCTACTTGGGAGGCTAAGTCTGGAGAATCACTTGAACCTCAGTGGCAGAGGTTGCAGTGAGCTGAGATTGTGCCATTGCACTCTAGCCTGGGTGACAGGGTGAAACTCCATCTCAAAAAAAAAAAAATCACATTTTGGGCTGGCTGTGGTTGCTCATGCCTGTAATCGTAGCACTTTGGGAGGCAGAGGTGGGCGGATTGCTTGAGCTCAGGAGTTTGAGACCAGCCTGGGAAACATGGTGAAACCCCGTCTCTACTAAAAATACAAAAATTAGCTGGGTGTGGTGGTCCGTGCCTGTAGTCCCAGCTATTTGGGAGGCTGAGGTGGGAGGATCATTTTAATCTGGGAGGTGGAGGTTGCAGTGAGCTGAGATTGTGCCATTGGACTCCGGCATGGGTGACACAGCAAGACTCCATTCTCAAAAAAACAAAAAACAAAACAAAACAAACAACAAAAAACATTTTGGAGTTTATAACGGAGACGTTTACCAACCACTTTGGGATAGATTGAAAAATACTCTGGGGGCCGGGCGCGGTGGCTCAAGCCTGTAATTCCCAGCACTTTGGGAGGCCGAGACGGGCGGATCACGAGGTCAGGAGATCGAGACCATCCTGGCTAATACAGTGAAACCCTGTCTCTACTTAAAAATACAAAAAACTAGCCGGGCGACAAGGCGGGCGCCTGTAGTCCCAGCTACTCGGGAGGCTGAGGCAGGAGAATGGCGTAAACCCAGGAGGCGGAGCTTGCAGTGAGCTGAGATCCGGCCACTGCACTCCAGCCTGGGTGGCAGAGCAAGACTCCGTCTCAAAAAAAAAAAAAAAAAAAAAAAAAAAAAAAAAAAAAGAAAATGTTTGGGCCTGACACTTTGACGGCGGGGCATGTCCTAACCTTCAAGTCACCCTTGAAGCTCCCCTCTGCTGGTTGGATGGATGCCACCATATTCTCGGAGATCAGCACCTCTCCTGTCTTGTTGTCGGTCATCTGTGAGGATCCGATGAGAGAGTGAGAGCAAACCTGCTTTCCTCCTCTGCCCTCCTTCCCTCCCAACAGATACTGCAGCACGAGGGATGGAGGGATGGAGGGATCCCAAGGGGACTCCAGTAAGGGCTTCCCTGCAAAGGCACCTTGTCGATCTGAAGGTGGCTGGAGAGGGTGTTGTTCCCCAGCGGGTGCTCCTGGTTCTCCTCTTTGTGGTAGTTCCTAGGGAGGCCCCAGAAGTCCATGGGGGCAGAGAAGAAACTGTCTATGCCCCGAAGCAGGTTACCCTGGGGCCGGAGGAAGGACTGGTGAGCTGCTGGGCCTCATCCCCCTAGTACAGCCCCTTCTGTAGCCCCGCTAGGATGCTCCCAAGGCCTGGCCCCAAGTCCCTCCCATCCCCTTTACTTTCTGCCCTCTGATACTTAGGGCCTAACCTGCGGCCTCCATCTGCCATCAATTCTGTCTTCTCAGTCCCGTTGCCTTACTATCCCTGTCTGTCCCCATCCCCCTCTCCTCATGTCTCTTTCCCCAGTCTCTTGTCTCTGTCCCATCTCCCTCTCTCTTTGCCTGTTATCTTTCCTCTCTTATTTATGTACGTATATCTTTATTTATTTAGAGACAGGGTCTCCCTGTTATGTCAACCAGGCTGGAGTGCAGTGGTGCGATCATGGCTTACTGCAGCCTCAACCTCCTGGGCTCAAGGGATCCTTCTGCCTCAGCCTTCCAAGCAACTGGGATTACAGGTGCATGCACCTGCAACTATTTTTCATATTTTTTTGTACAGATGAGGGTCTCACTATGTTGCCCAGACTGGTCTCCAACTACTGGGCTCAAATGATCCTTCTGCCTCAGCCTCCCAAAGTGCTGCGATTATAGCCTGGGACCAGCCCCTTCCCTCTTCCTATCTCTTGGTCTCCCTGTTGCCCTCTCTCTCTGTCCCTTTGACTCTCATCCTGCCTGTCCCCCTGCCTGGCCCCCAACCATCTCCCACTCTGTGTCCCTGAACCTCTTCTCAGTACTTCTTTCCCCATCCCTCCGCTATCACTTACTTTCAGGAAAAGTCGGCTGAAGCCTTGGAGTAGGCTCTGGAGGCCTGTAAGATCCAAGGAGCTCTCTTGAGCATCAGCATCGTGGATAGGGGCTGCAGTGGAGGGGGTCACCAGGGCAGAGAGGAGCAGCAGCAGGACCAGCCGATGCCGCATTGTGGGGGCAGGCGGGGAGGCTGTGGCAAGGGTCGGGGTCAGAGCCCCTCACAGTGGCCACGCCCCCACCCAAGACGCCCCTCTCCAGCACCTTGCCCAGGCCGCCTCTCCAGTTCAGGCAACTCTCACACCGCGCTCATTTCCCGCACTGCTTCTTTATTCTACTCCCACACCCTCCACCCTGCCAAGCCCCCTCTTCTCCCAGGTCCGGCCCTTCTGGGTTCTGTCTCATGTACTTTTTTTTTTTTTTTTTTTTTTCGAGACCAAGACTCTGTCGTCCAGGCTGGAGTACAGTGGCACAATCACGGCTCACTGCAGCCTCGACCTCCCCGGGCTCAGGTGATTCTCCCACCTCAGCCCCCCGAAGTAGCTGGGACCACAGGCGCGCACCATCACGCCCGGCTAATTTTTGTATTTTTTGTAGAGACGGGGTTTCAACACATTGCCCAGGCTGGTCTCGAATTCCTTAAGTGATCCGCCCACCTGGGCCTCCCAAAGTGTTGGGATTACAGGCGTAAGCCACAGCACGCGGCCTCATCCAATGGTCTTTCCCTCACTTTCGCCCACATTCACGACCAGATCTCAATCCTCACCTTCTCCCATACCCCGCCCCTTCTTCTGGGCTCCGTCTTTATGCTAGACCACAGCCCGGTCACTGGACTCCCGGATTCCGGCCGCCCACGGACTGTTAAACCCGAACAGTTATGGTCTCGAGCCCAGGTCTGGTCTAGAGAGTTGGTCGCGCTCCGCGAGCCGTAGCCACGCCCCTATTGTCTGACCACGCTCCAAACTTGACGGCCTCACCCAGGAGCCCCGGCCTCTATTCTATGACCACGCCCTCGGTGGCAGAGCCCCGCCCCATCCTTCGTTCACCACACCCCTTAAGCCAGAGCCGTGAGTTCGGTCCCTGGCCACGCCCACGCCGTCAGACCACGCCCCTGTCAGTTGACCTCAGTCCTGGAGACCAAGTCCTGGAGGTGTTCTCTGCGGCCCTCGTTTCGGAGTCCCGCCCTACCTCAGATGGCCACGCCCCTTGGCTGAAAGCCACGCCCCTGCACTGGACCCCTACCCCTGCGTCCCACAGCTTGCCCTCGGCACCCCGAGTTCCAGTCCTAGGCTCCTCTTACTGGAGACACCGGAGTACGAGCAGCCGTTTTAGTTCTCACTCTAATTTTGTATCTGTCTCGGAACCTTTTCTCCGTGTCCCTTCTGATTTTCCCGCTCCGGTTCCACTAAAAAGTCCCGTTCTCTCCGGAAACCCTAAATCCAGCCGTATATTTCATCTTCCAAGGAACCCGGAATCAGACTTCCCTTTTCCTTGAGGACCTCAGGTCCGGACTCCAGCCCCCTCTAGTCCCTTAATTTTGAACACCCAGCCCTTCACCCTTAAGGGACCGGGCCCTAAGTCATCTTCTCTCAGGCACCAAAGCACTCTTCCCCGTCCTGGGACAGCCGCCAGCCGTCTCCAGTCCACTAGCGCCTGTAGATGAAGAATCTGCACTTACGTGGGCCTCCAATAAACTCCCGGTGGTCCTGCCCACGACTCTTAACTGGGGTGAGGTCACAAGGAAACCATGTTGTCATAGGAATCAGTCAAAACCCATCCCCAGACTCCAATCCTCAAAAACAACAACAACAACACACACACACACACACACAAAACCCTTAGGGCTGAACAGTAAAGATTCTTTATATTCGTATCACTTCCACACCCCCAATACGCAAACACTAGAGGGTAGCCGGGATTCCAGGTGCCCAGCCCCGTCCCCTCTCAGACCTAGGAGCCCATATCTCCAGCCCTTTCCTCTCCCAGATCCAGGAGTCCCAGCCCCTAGCCTCTCCTCCCTCAGACCAGGGGTTCCTGGCTCCTATCAGTCTTTTCCCTCAGACTTGGAGTCCGAATCCCCAATTCTCCTCCTTTCCCAAGCATCCAAATCCTGAGTTCCTACCGGCCCCAAGATAGACTAATCTCTCCCAAAGCAAAAATCCTCCTCCAAACTGTCACCTTCGGATCCCCCTTCCCGCTGTCCGCCGGCCGGGCCCGCCCCCCCTCCGGTCCCTCCCACTTTTCCCAAACAAAGCTCCCGGCAACTTTCTCCCTCGCAGCGCCCCGCCCGCCCGCGGCTCCCCAGCCCCAGGCCGGGAGGTAGGAAGGCGCCGGCGGGAGTCGGGGATCCTGCTTTGGGGTGTGTGAGTTGGGGTGGGGAGTTGCTGGTTAGGAGGTGAGGCGTGCGTTTGCGGGACCGTCTCTGAATGATTCACAGTCCTCTTTTTGCCCGGGCCCCGAATTTGCGCCCGTGACCGAGCCTCAGTGAGGAGTGGGAACTCTGGCCGGAGTTAGGGTGACTGCGGCTGGGTCTGAGTTTGGGCGTGCGCGCAGTAGAGGGTGCGGGCCAAGGGCGCTGGCGGGGTGTGGGGTGTGCGAGTGTCTGCGGCGGTGTCACTTTGGAGCGAGAAGGACCCCGTGTGTAATCTAGGGGGCATTTGGTCCTTCTTACGGAGAAGGGAGGGCCTCTGGGGTGGCCGAGGTGAGGTTACGGGGCTTTCTGGATCTTAAGCCTTGCCTCTTTGGAGGTTTAGGGTCTGCGGCGGGAAATTAGGGGGACCTTTCTTACCCGGCTCCACCGTCCCTTTGTCTGGCCACATGGGGGAGGGCTGGGCTGGGATTTTGGCCTACGGGGGTCCTGAACGCCGCAGCGCCACTGGGCTTGGCCCGGGGTCTTTGTCTGCTAGGGTCCGCGGGAGGAGGGGAATAGGGACCTGGACTCTGGGGTCCTGGGAAAGCTGTGGAGGATATGGAGCCTCCGGGGAGGCGGGATCTGACTGTATTGGAAAAAGTTTTCCCTGTTCCTGGCCTCCGGAAAGTCGCTGGGAACTTGAGTTGGGTCAGAGCCCACGGCGCACGGGGGAGGGGAGGGGCGGGGCCCGGTGCCGGAGGGGAGTCGCCCTGGCCGGCAAGCCCCTCCCCTGATGGGGGTTGTGGGAAGCTGGGGGAGGGGACGCCTGGGCCCTTTGTTCTGGCTCTCTTGATGGCAGGGCGCCCCAGTCCCCCAGCCTGTGGTTCTGTGTGTCTCTCCTGGTCTCGGCCTCAGCTGCTGCCCTGAGTCTCTGTCCCTATCTTCTCTAGGTCTCCGTCTCCCTCTTTCTGGGTTTCTGTTGCCCTCTCTCTGAGTCTCTGTCCCCCTCTCTCTGGGTCTCTGTCCCTCTCTCTCTGTGTCTCTGTTCCCCTCTCTCTCTGGGTCTCTGTCCCTCTCTCTCTGGATCTCTGTCTCTCTCTCTCTGTGTCTCTGGCCCTCTCTCTCTGGGTCTCTGCCCCCTCTCTCTCTGGGTCTCTGTCCCCCCCTCGCTGGTCTCTGTCCCCTGCCTCATTGGGTCTCTGTCCCCCTCTCTCTCTGGTCTCTGTCCCCCTCTCTCTCTGGGTCTCTGTCCCCACCCCCTCTCTGGGTCTCTGTCCCCTTCTCTCTCTGGGTCTCTCTTCCCCTCTCTCTCTGGGGCTCTGTCTCCCTCTCTCTCTGTGTCCCTGGTCCCCTCCCTCTGGCCCCTGTCCCCCCCTCCCTGGTCTCTGTCCCTCTCTTTCTAGTCTCTGTCTCTCCCTCTCCCTGGGTCTCTGTCTCCCTCTCTCTCTGAGTCTCTGTGCCTCTCTCTGGGTCTCTGTTCCCCCCTCTGGTCTCTGTCCCCCCCCTCACTGGGCCTCTGTCCCCCTCTCTCTCTGGTCTCTGTCCCCTCTCTCTCTGGGTCTCTGTCCCCCCCTCGCTGGTCTCTGTCCCCTGCCTCATTGGGTCTCTGTCCCCCTCTCTCTCTGGTCTCTGTCCCCCTCTCTCTCTCTGGGTCTCTGTCCCCACCCCCTCTCTGGGTCTCTGTCCCCTTCTCTCTCTGAGTCTCTGTCTCCGTCTCTCTAGACCTTCCCTCAGTCTTATTTGGCCCCTCTTCTTTGCTGGCAGCTGCTGCTCACATCCTAGCACCTGTTCTTGGGGTGGGACTGGGAAAGTTTCACCCACACCTTCCTTCCCCACCATTAGCTTTTGCCTCCTGTCTTATTTAAAACCCATAATTCATACCCGAACCTTTAGCCCTCATGGCCCTCGGCATTACTCTGGGGTAATCACTCTGGGGTAATCATTGTGACTTCATCACAATTGAGTTCCTCTGGAAACCCTGAGAACACTCCCATCCTCCTCAACTTTCCCAGAAACCCAGCTCCTTCTCCTCCCTCACACCCAGGAGTCCAGGCCTCCAGCCCCCACTCCCTCAGACCCAGAAGTCCAGGCCCCAGTCCCTCCTCCCTCAGACCCAGGAGTCCAGGCCCCAGATCCTCTTCCCTCAGACCCAGGAGTACCCCCCAGCTCCTCCTCCCTCAGGCCCAGGAGTCCAGGTCCCCAGCCCCCTCCTCCCTCAGACCCAGGAGACCAGGCCCAGAGCCCCTCCTCCCTCAGACCCAGTGGTCCAGAGTCCCAGACCTCTCAGCTTCAGGTCCCTTGAGGGTGGGGTTTGGGGGAAGCTTGCTGAGTTCTGTGTTCCTCCAGGCCCAGATGGGGGAACCCCGGGCTGGGGCCGCCCTGGACGATGGCAGCGGCTGGACGGGCAGTGAGGAAGGCAGTGAGGAGGGTACCGGCGGCAGTGAGGGGGCTGGGGGTGACGGGGGCCCGGATGCAGAGGGGGTGTGGAGCCCAGACATTGAGCAGAGCTTCCAGGAGGCCCTGGCCATCTATCCACCCTGCGGCCGCCGGAAAATTATTTTGTCCGATGAAGGCAAGATGTATGGTGAGTCTACTTCTGTCTTTTGCCCTGGCCCCAATGATGAATAATGACAGTAACCAAGGTTTATGGAGCACTCAGAAGTAGGAGCTAGCATCACTATTTGCACAGATGAGGAAACTGAGGCACAGCTAGGTTAAATGATTTGCTACGGTTGCACAGAGCTGGTTCAGATGGAGCTGAGATTTGAACCCAAGCAGTCTGGTTTCCATGTAGCTGAGGGGACCGGCAGCCCAGTTGCTGCAGACCTTTGGGGACTCTTGCTGCTTTCTTCTTTCCTGGTGTCCCTGCCGTGGGGAAGTTCTGCTGAAAGTCTAACTAACTCTATTCCGTCTTTGAATCTTTAGGTCGGAATGAACTGATCGCCCGCTATATCAAGCTGAGAACAGGGAAGACCCGAACTCGAAAACAGGTCTCAGAACGGACTTGTGGGCTTCTGGCTGGGATGGGCCGGTCTTCTCAGGGTCATCCTCGTATGGGCAGGTTCAGGTTCAAGGAAGAAGCTGCTTCCTGTGTGTTCATCTGTCTTCTCGGCGTGTGTGTTAGTCCGTTTGTGTTGCTATAAAGAATTACCCGAGGCTGGGTTATTTATTTATTTGTTTATTTTTTGAAATGGAGTCTAGCTCTGTTGCCCAGGCTGGAGTGCAGTGGCCTGATCTTGGCTCACTGCAACCTCTGCCTCCTGGGTTCAAGCAATTCTCCTGCCTCAGCCTCCTGAGTAGCAGGGATTACAGGCATGCACTACCATGCCCTGGTAATTTTGTGTTTTTAGTAGAGATGAAGTTTCACCATGTTGTCCAGGCTGGTCTCGAACTCCTGGCCTCAGGTGATCCACTCACCTTGGCCTCCCAAAGTGCTGGGATTGCTGGGATTACAGGCGTGAGCTACCGCACCTGGCAAGACTGGATAGTTGATAAAAGAGCTTTAGGCTGGGCGAGTGGCTCATGCCTGTAATCCCACCACTTTAGGTGAGCGGATCAGGAGGTCAGGAGATCGAGACCATCCTGACCAACATGGTGAAACCCCGTCTCTACTAAAAATACAAAAATTAACTGGGAGTGGCAGTGCATGCCTGTAGTCCCAGCTACTCGGGAGACTGAGGCAGGAGAATCGCTTGAACCTGGGAGGTGGAGGTTGCAGTAAGCTGAGATCGTGCCACTGCACTCCAGCCTGGCGACAGAGCGAGACTCCGCCTCACAAAAAAAAAAAAAAAAAAAAAAAAAAAAGAAGAAAGAAAGAAAAGAGCTTTATTTTGGCTCAAAGTTATGCAGGCTGTCCAGGAAGCACGGAGCTGGCATCTGCTCCTGGTGAGGCCTCAGGAAGCCTCCAATCATGGAGGCAGGGGTAGTGGGGTAGTGGGAGCAGGCCTGGCACATGGAGAGCAGAAGCAAGAGAAGAAAGACAAAGGTCCCAGACTCATTTTTTGTTTATTTATTTATTTTTATTTATTTATTTATTTATTTTTTGAGGCAGAGTCTCACTCTGTCGCCGGGGCTGGGGGCTGGAGTGCAGTGGCCGGATCTCAGCTCACTGCAAGCTCCGCCTCCCGGGTTTACGCCATTCTCCTGCCTCAGCCTCCCGAGGAGCTGGGACTACAGGCGCCCGCCACTTCGCCCGGCTAGTTTTCGTATTTTTAGTAGAGACGGGGTTTCACCGTGTTAGCCAGGATGGTCTTGATCTCCTGACCTCGTGATCCGCCCGTCTCGGCCTCCCAAAGTGCTGGGATTACAGGCTTGAGCCACTGCGCCCGGCCCCAGACTCTTTTTAAACACCCAGATCTTTTTGTTGTTGCTTTCTCTGGAGATGGGGTCTTGCTCTGTCGCCCAGGCTGGAGTGCAGTGACACGATCTTGGCTCACTGCAACCTCCCCTTCCCGGGATCAAGCGAATCTTCTGCCTCAGCCTCCTGAATAGCTGGGATTACAGGCCTGCGCCACCACGCCCAGCTAATTTTTGTATTTTTAGTAGAGATGGGGTTTCACCGTGTTGGTCAGGCTGGTTTCGAACTCCTGACTTCAGGTGATCCACCTGCCTTGGCCTCCCAAAGTGCTGGGATTACAGTCGTGGGCCACTGCGTCTGGCCAGTTTTTGTTGTTTTTGAGACAAAAGTCTCACTGTCTCCCAAGTTGGAGTGCAGTGCCGTGATCTCAGCTCACTGCAGCCTCCACCTTCTGGGTTCAAGTGATTCTCCTGCCTCAGCCTCCCAAGTATCTGGGATTACAAGCACGCGCCTCTACATCTGGCAAATTTTTATTTTTTTTTGTTTTTGTTTGAGACAGAGTTTTACTGTTGTCGCCCAGGCTGGAGTGCAGTGGCGAGATCTTGGCTCACTGAAAGCTCCTCCTCCCGGGTTCAAGCGATTCTCTTGCTTTAGCCTCCCAAGTACGTGGGATTACAGGCGCACCTCACCACGCCTGGCTAATTTTTTGTATGTTTAGTTTAGTAGAGGTAGGGTATTGCCATGTTGGGCAGGCCGGTCTCAAACTCCTGACCTCAGGTGATCCACCTGCCTTGGCCTCTCAAAGTGCTGGGATTACAGGCGTGAGCCACTGTGCCTGGCCCTAATTTTTGTATTTTTAGCAGAGACAGGGTTTCACCATGTTGGCCAGGCTGGTCTTGAACTCCTGACGTCCAGTAATCCGCCCATCTAGGCCTCCCAAAATGTTGTGATTACAGGTGTGAGCCACCGCGCCTGCTCTAAACAACCAGATCTTGCATGAACTGAGTGAGAAGTCACTCGTTATCAAGGAGATGGTGCAAAGCCATTCATGAGGGGTTTGCCTCCATGATCCAATACCTCCCACCAGGCCTCACCTCCAACACTGGAGATGGCATTTCAGCATGAGATTTGGAAGGGACAGATGTCTGAACTGTATCAGCACGTCTGTTCGTGTGCTCTCGCTGTGCCTATTTGGGGATAGTTTTTCTAGCGGTTGTGTTAGACCCAGGGGAGCCACAGAGAACATGATGGAGGGGAAGGAGGCCTGGATGGGATGGGTCCCGGGAGGATCTGTGGTGTTCGAGAGCTTCTTTATGGACATTTGTGTTTGGGTGCTCCTGAGACGGCTCTCATCTTCAGTGTGTTTGTCACCTTTCATGTTCCAGCAGCTCAGTGAGGCACCTGGAGGGAGAGAAGGGGTAGTGAACACAGGGGCGGTAGCTGTGGCCTGAATCTGCTTCTCCGTTGATACTTCCAGGTTTCTAGTCACATCCAGGTTTTGGCCCGAAGGAAATCGAGGGAAATCCAGTCCAAGTTGAAGGTAGGGACCAAAGCAGACATCCTGAGAGGGGGACAGAGACTGGGGGTGGGGGACCAAGACCCAGAAAGAGAGGGACAGAGACCCAGGGACAGGGGGACAGAGACTTAGAGGGGGGAGGACCGAGAGTCAGAGAGAAAGGGACAGAGACCCAGGGAGAGGGGGACAGAGACTTGGGGGAGGGGACCGAGACCCAGAGACAGAGGGGGACAGACCTCAGGTGAGGGAACTCTGTGGACAGGGCGGGGGGTGCAGTCATCCAGGTGGGGAGTCAGTGGCCCATAAAGGGAGATGCCTAGGGATGGTGGTGTGGTTGCTGAGACCCTGGGCAGGGAGCGATAGCATGGAGAGAGCTGAAGGTTTTTGCTCAGGACAGTGGGAAGGATGAGCCATCGGTCCCCTCCCTTGACCACTGTTCCTGTCCCCCTCCCTTCCCTCTGCTCCTGTCCCTCCTTTCCCTCTTCCTGGCGGTCTCATTTCTTCCCCAGTCTTGTGCTGTGAAAGCCTCCTCTTTGTCTCCACTGGGTGGTTTTCCTATTTCCTGGCCTTCGTGTGATCTGCCTACTCTTTGTGCCCAGAAATCTTCATTCTCTGGTGGAGAGTCCTCATTCATTTCCTTTTCCTCATGCTTTGGATTTCCTGGTTCCTCTTGGCCAGAGACCCTCATTTTCTCCTCCTTCTGGGTGTGCGGGGTTTTTCTGTCGCTTTTTCTGGACTTGGGGACAGTCGCTTCCTGTTTTTGTTATTTTTTTTTTTTGTATCCAGCAGCTTTCCCTTTCTTTCTCTCTAGGTCTGAAACCCTTCCCTTCCGGTCTGTTCTCGACCTTCTCTGTTCCCTGTCTGTTCTGTCTGGATTGGGAAACATTCACCGCATCTTCCTGCTGGCTCTGAAATTCTCATTTCCTGTCTCCTGGACATCTGGGAACCTTCTGGCTTTCCTTGTTCTAGAAACCCTCATCACTGTCTTTCTGGGCAGGGAGCCCCTTTTCCCCTCCAGGGCTGGCCAACTCCACTTCCTGTTCTGCATCCATCCCTTGGCACTGCTCAGCTCAGGGTGGCGGGGCTGTGCGGGCGGATAGGGCAGGGAGGTGGGGGAGTCCGGGCCACACTTCCTAAGTCATGTTTTCTTTCCTCCTTTGGCACCCTCCCCCACCCCCACGGGCAGGCCCTGAATGTGGTAAGTCCCCTTGCCCATCCTCCCACCCACGCTCACTCCAGACTAGTGCCCTGTCCCTGAGGAGGGGCAGAGGGCTGTGGTGAGAGGTTCAAACCTCCCCCAACCCAACCCTTTGCCATTATTTTTTCCTTTTTTTTTTTTTTTGGAGACAGGGTCTTGCTCTGTCGTCCAAGCTGGAATGCAGGGGCGTGATCTCCACTCACTGCAACCTCTGCCTCCTGGGTTCCAGAGATTCTTGGGCCCCAGCTTCCCTAGAAGCTGGGATTATGGGTGTGCGCCACCACACCTGGCTAATTTTTGTATTTTTAGTAGAGACAGGGTTTCACCATGTTGGCCAGGCTGATATTGAACTCCTGACCTCAAGTGATCGGGCTACCAGAGTGCTGGGATTACAGGCGTGAGCCACCATGCCCGGCCACCAACCCTTTACCTTGACTCCCCACCTCTGCACCTCCCCATCTTTGCCCCACCCTGGCACCACCTCCCTCTTGCCATGTTGACTGGGATGCCACTCTCACATGAACTTCCACCTCCTCCTCCAGGACCAGGTTTCCAAAGACAAGGCTTTCCAGACAATGGCGACCATGTCCTCTGCCCAGCTCATCTCCGCGCCTTCCCTGCAGGCCAAACTGGGTCCCACCGGTCCTCAGGTGGTCCAGATTGGGGATTGTGGGACTTGGGGGCAAAGGGGGATGGATGAGGCTGCAACTGTCCACAGGGGACTGACCAGCCATTTTTCTTTGTGTCCTATCCAGGCCTCTGAGCTTTTCCAGTTTTGGTCTGGGGGATCTGGGCCCCCCTGGAATGTTCCAGAGTGAGTACTATGTATCCTGGTTCAGCACTTGCCCCCCACCCTCACACCTCCACAGAGACCTTTCTCACTCCGCCATCTAGCTCCAATCTCCCCTCTTTTGTTTATTTATTTATTTATTGACATGGAGTCTTGCTCTGTCGCCCAGGCTGGAGTACAGTGGTATGATCTCGGCTCACTGCAACCTCCGCCTCCTGGGTTCAAGCAGTTCTTCTGCCTCAGCCTCCCGAGTAGCTGGGACTACAGGTGCCTGCCTCCATGCATGGCTAATTTTTGTATTTTTAGTAGAGATGGGGTTTCACCATGTTGGCCAGGCTGGTCTTGAACTCCTGACCTCGTGATCCACCCACCTCAGCCTCCCAAAGTGCTAGGATTACAGGCGTGAGCCACCGTGCCCAACCTCTATTAGGTGGTTCTTAGACCTGAGGGTAGAACAGAGGTTATAATTAATCTTCTCTTAGATTCAGAAGGAAGAAAATGTTTCCCAGAGGTAAGTGGGAGTGTCCTTTTCAGTTCTGAGAGAGCCTTGAGGTGACAGGATATGTTTCTAGCCTACAAGAATAGAAATGGGCCCCAGAAGATGATGAAAAGTGCTTTTTTTTTTCTTTTTTATACAGGATATTCCTCTGTTGCCCAGGCTGGGGTGTGGTGGCACAATCATGACTCACTGCAGCCTCAGCCTCCTAGGTTCAAGCAATCCTCCTGCCTCAGCCTTCTGAGTAGCTGAGACTACAGGCGTGTGCCACCACGCCTGGCTAATTTTTTTGATTTTTTGTAGAGACAGTGGTCTTGTTGTGTTGCCTAGGCTGGTCTCGAGCTCCTGGGCTCAAGTGATCCCACTCCCTGGACCTCCCAAAGTTCTGGGATTACAGGCGTGAGCCACTGTGGTGGGCTGGGGGTGTATTTTTCAGCCCAGAGAAGAACTGATGGATCCAGGCTAGGCATTGATTGGCTAGTGTAGCTGCAGGATGGTGAGGCAGGAGTGTTGACAGCATTGCCAGAGAAAGAGTGCAGTGAGGACTGGGTGCGGTGGCTCACGCCTGTAATCCCAGCACTTTGGGAGGCTGAGGCGGGTGGATCACGAGGTCAGGAGATCGAGACCATTCTGGCCAACATGGTGAAACTCCATTTCTACTGAAAACACCAAAAAAAAAAAACTACACAAAAAAAATTAGCTGGGTGTGGTGGCAGGCACCTGTAGTCCCAGGTACTCAAGAGGGTGAGGCAGGAGAATCGCTTGAACCCAGGAGGCAGAGGTTGCAGTGAGCCGAGATTGTGCCACTGCACTCCAGCCTGGGCAACAGAGTGAGACTCCATCTCAAAAAATAAACAAACAAATAAATAAATAAATAGAGTGCAATGACAGGCTGTGGGATCTAGACTGGAAGAGAAGGAAGGTCACTAGGGAACCGCTGCTGAATGGGGACATGGGAAGCATCAGATCAAGTACCTGGGGGCTGAGGGTTTTGCAGGGGAGGGTGCTGAGCTGGAAGGTGGGGGGTTGGGCAGGCACTGCACTGACGCTGGGGTTTCCACTTTTATGGAGCTGTTAGTCAAATGGGGGAAATGAGTGTTAATCAAATAATCACCTGCATAAACAGAAAATTGAAGAATGTGTGAGGTGCTGTGAAGAACCACAGCAGGTTCTAGGGTGGAGGAGAAAATTCTAGGAGTTTCTCTGAGAAGGTAACATTGAAGCCTAGGTAGGACTTAAGTGAAGAATGGGAGTGGGAGGCCTGGCACGGTGGCCCACGTCTGTAATCCCAGCACTTTGGGAGGCCAAGGAGGGCGGATCACTTGAGGTCAGGAGTTTGAGACCAGCTTGGCCAACGTGGTAAAACCCCATCTCTACTAAAAATGCAAACAATAGCCAGGCATGGTGATGCGCTCCTGTAGTCCCAGCTACTCTGGAGGCTGAGGCAGGAGAATCGCTTAAACCTGGGAGGCAGAGGTTGCAGTGAGCTGAGATTGTGCCACTGCACTCCAGCCTGGGCAACAGAGTGAGACTCTATCTCAAAAAAAAAAAAAAAAAAAAAAAAAAAAGAATGGGAGTGGGAATATATTAGGCAGAGACAATAGCACATGACAAGGTCCCGAGGTAGGAGATCTTGCTGGGTTCCAGGAATCTAGAGGAGGCCAGTCTAGTATTTGTTGAGTGCCTACTAAGTGCCTGATACTGTGCTTGGTTTGGGGGCACAGCAGTAAGACAGGTGAAATCCCTGCCTTCACAGAGCTTCATATATTTGGGGCTGGGAAGAGACCGACAATAAACATATCAACAGTGGATTAATCAGAAAAGGAGGCCGGGCACGGTGGCTCATGCCTGTAATCCAGCACTTTGGGAGGCTGAGGCGGGTGGATCACTTGAGGTCAGGAGTTTGAGACCAGCCTGACCAACATAGTGAAACCCCGTCTCTACTAAAAAAATACAAAACTAGCTGGGTGTGGTGGCACAGCCTGTAATCTCAGCTACTTGGGAGGCTGAGGCAGGAGAATCGCTTGAATGCAGGAGGCAGAGGTTGAGGTGAACCGAGATCACTTCATTGCACTCCAGCCTGGGCAACAAGAGCAAAACTCTGTCTCAAAAAAAAAAAAAAGAAAGAAAAGAAAAGGAATAAATATGAAAAATAGAGCAGGGGCCGGGTACGGTGGCTCAAGCTTGTAATCCCAGCACTTTGGGAGGCCGAGACGGGCGGATCACGAGGTCAGGAGATCGAGACCATCCTGGCTAACACGGTGAAACCCCATCTCTACTAAAGAATACAAAAAACTAGCTAGGCGAGGTGGCAGGCGCTTGTAGTCCCAGCTACTCGGGAGGCAGAGGCAGGAGAATGGCATAAACCCAGGAGGCGGAGCTTGCAGTGAGCTGAGATCGCGCCACTGCACTCCAGCCTGGGCGACAGAGCGAGACTCAGTCTCAGAAAAAAAAAAAAAAGAAAAATAGAGCAGAGTGTATTAGCTCTATTTTAGACAAGGGACAGAAAAGGCCTATCTGAAGAGGTGGCTTTGACGATTAGAGATTATGTCAATGGGCAAAGTATTGAAGTTTAGATTTTAGAATTGGGATGACAAGGTCTAGGGCAGAACCCATGGGAGTCAGGGTCTGGAGGTCCCTGGAGTTTGTCATCTGATCTTGGTCTGTTGACCCTTGACATCTTTTCTGACCTTTGACCCCCATATCCTATCTCTCTGACCTCTGACTTATTTTTTGAGGCAGAGTCTCACTCTGTGACCCAGGCTGGAGAGTGCAGTAGTGAGATCTCGGCTCACTAACTTCCGCCTCTTAGAGTAGAATCAAGTGAGTCTCCTGCCTCAGCCTCCTGAGTAGCTGGGATTACTACCACCACACCTGGCTAATTTTTGTGTTTTTAGTAGAGACGGGGTTTCGCCATGTTAACCAGGCTGGTCTCAAACTCCTGACCTCAGGTGATCTGCCCACCTCAGCCTCCCATGACCTCTGACTTTTCTTCTCTTTCTTCATCTTCCCTTTCTTCTCCTTCCTCCTCCTCCTTCTCCTCCTTCTCTTCTTCCTTTTCTTTCTCTCTTTCTTTCCCTCCCTCCCTCTCTCTCTCTTTCTTCCTTTCTTTCCCTCCTCCTCCTCCTTCTTCTTTCTTCCTCCTCCTCCTTCTTTCTTCTCCTCCTTCTCCCCCTCCTCCTCCTCCCTCCCCCTCCCCCCTTCCCCTCCCTCCCCCTCCCCCTTTCTCTCTCCTTCTCCCTTTCCTTCCTTCTTTTTCTTTATAAAATAGAGATGGGAGGCCAGGCGTAGTGGCTCACGCCTATAATGCCAGCACTTTGGGAGGCCGAGATGGGTGGATCATCTGAGGTTGGGAGTTCAAGACCAGCCTGACCAACATGGAGAAACCCTGTCTCTACTAAAAATACAAAATTAGCCAGGCGTGGTGGTGCATGCCTGTAATCCCAGCTACTCGGGAGGCTGAGGCAGGAGAATAGCTTGAACCCAGGAGGTGGAGGTTGTGGTGAGCCGAGATCATGCCATTGCACTCCAGCCTGGGCAACAACAGCAAAACTCCATCTTAAAAAAAAAAAAAAAAAATCAGAGATAGGGTCTTGCTGTGTTGCCCAGGCTGGTCTCAAACTCCTGGGCTCAAGCGATCCTCCTGCCTTGGCCTCCCAAAGTGCTGGGAATACAGTGCGCCTGGTCTGACCTCTGACATCTAAGTCTCTTCACCACTATCTCTTGGGCTACTGGGGCTGTGACTGATACTATAACCAGTAGCCCATGCAGCTATTTAAATTAAAATTAAATAAAATTAAAGATTCTGTTTCTCAGGTACGTGAGCCACACTAGTGCTCAGTGGCCACAAGGTGTGTGGTCAGTAGCCACATGTGGGCACTGGGTACCATATCGGATGGCGCAGATTTCCATCGAATAGAACATTTCCATCACTGGAAAGTTCTACTGGCCAGTGCTGCCTCCCCACCCTGAGTTTGGCCTCATGTCCCATCTCCTGACTGTTGGTGATTTTCTTCCCACCCTCCCAACCCCTCAGCCTCTTCTTCCTCCAAATTCCTCGTCTTCTGTGTCTTCTCCCCACTTTCCAAGACTTGGTTTCTCTTCTCTCCTCTTTCTTTTTTTTGACATGGAGTCCTGCTCTGTCACCCAGGAGTATCATGGCACTATCTCAGCTCACTGCAACCCCTGCCTCCCGGGTTCAAGCAATTCTTCTGGCCCAGTCCCCTAAGTAAGCTGGGATTACAGGTATTGGCCACCACACCCGGCTAATTTTTGTATTTTTAGTAGAGATGGGGTTTCACCGTGTTGGCCAGGCTGGTCTCGAACTCCTGACCTCAAGTAATCTGCCCGCCTCAACCTTCTGAAGTTCTGGGATTACAGGTGTGAGCCACCACGCCGGGCCGGTTTCTCTTCTCTTTCTGACATTTTGTGAGAGATACCAAAATGTCATCATCAAGAGCCTGAGATACTGGGCTGAGACTGACCTGGGTTCAAGTCCTAGCTCTGCTGCATCTCAGCTGTGTGACTTTGGGCAGGTCAGTTGACCCCTCGATACCTGTTTCCTCATTTGTGTAATGAATAGAGCAGTCTTTCTACCTACCTCACGCACTGTGAGGCTTCAATGAGATTGTGCACAAAATGCACAGGGTCTGGCTTGTTGTGGCCTCTCAGTAAACATTTGCTGGTGACATTAGCATCTTTCTACCTGGCTAACCCCTGGCTTCCTTTTTCCCTCAGTGTGAAGCCATTCTCACAGACACCGTTCTCCTTGTCACTGACTCCCCCATCTACTGACCTCCCAGGTAAGAGCCTGCGCTCCACCCTCCCTCGTCTCCCCTCTCTCTCTTCGACCCCTGCTGCCTTTCCTTCAACCTTCCATCAATTGAGGGATACATTGTGGTTTTTGTTTGTTTGTTTGTTTTTTGAGATGAAGTCTCGCTCTGTCGCCAGGCTGAGTGCAATGGCACAATCTCAGCTCACTGCAACCTCCGCCTCCTGGGTTCAAGTGATACTCCTACCTCAGCCTCCTGAGTGGCTGGAATTACAGGCGCCCACCATCACACCCGGCTAATTTTTGTAGTTTTGGTAGAGATCAGGTTTCACTGTGTTGGCCAGGATGGTCTCAATCTCTTGATGTCGTGATCCACCCGCCTCAGCCTTCCAAAGTGCTGGGATTACAGGCATGAGCCACCGCGCCAGGCCAGTTGGAGGATACATTCTTACCGAAGCCCAGCTTTGAGGCAGGGTGTGTGTGTTGGAGGCGGGGGAGCAGGGAGGGGCTGGAGAGCTGAGTGGTGGAACTGGTGATGGTTAGGAAATTTTGGTCTTTGTAGCCACACACACTGGGTTTGTGTTCTGCCACTTACTAGCTTATGAGACATTGGGGAGGTGTGTTAGTCAAGATTCCTTCAGCTGCAAGTGATAGAAATCCAAATCAAGCCAGCTGAAGCAATATTTTAAAAAAGAAGAGGCCAGTGCAGTGGCTCATGCCTGTAATCCCAGCACTTTGGGAGGCCAAGGCAGGTGGATCACCTGAGGTCAGGAGTTCAAGACCAGCCTGGCCAACATGGTGAAACCCCCACCTCTACTAAAAAATACAAAAATTATCCAGGCGTGGTAGCATGCACCTGTAATCCCAGCTACTCGGTAAGCTGAGGCAGGAGAATCACTTGAACCCGGGAGGTGGAGGTTGCAGTGAGCCGAGATGGCACCATTGCACTCCAGACTGGGCGACAGAGCAAGACTCTGTCTCAAAAAAAAAAAAATATATATATATATATATATATAATATATATATATAATATATATATTATATATATATTATATATATATTATATATATATAAAATAATAAGAAAACTTTATTGATTTATTGGTTCCAGTAACTGATAGTTCAGAATTATGGCTTCAGGCATGGCTGGATCCAGCGGCTCAAGTGATGGCATCAGGCATTACTTTGATCTGCTTTCCACTGTGGTGGCTTCATTCCCAGGCAGGCTCAGCTACTTGGCAGCAAAGATGGCTTCTGGAAGTCCATACTGATATGGCCCTGAGAACTCACATCAGTGAAAGAGGGAGTCCCTTAGTTTCCATAAATTGATCCATTAGGAATACTTTTGGCTGCAAGTAACAGAAGACCCAAATTAAAAATGCCTTAAATAATAAAAGCATTCATGTTATGAATCCACACAACAAAAAGCCTAGAGGTGGGCTGTTGCCGTGTGGGCTTAGTAATATGAGGACTGGCATCTTGGTAGTTCCTCTCACGTCTGTCTTATTGTCCCAAGATGGCTGTTGCAATTCCAGGGATCATGTCTGTGTTAGTCCATTTGCATTGCTGGAAAGGAATGCCTGAGACTGGGTGATTTATAAAGAAAAGAGGTTTTTTTGGTTCACAATTCTGCAGGCTGTACAGGAAGCATGTTGCCAGCCTATGCTTCTGGTGAGGGCCTCAGGAAGTTTAGGATCATGGTGGAAGGGGAAGGGGAGCCACCATGTCACATGGTGAGAGGGAGCAAGCGAGTGAAGCCAGACTTCTTTTAACAGCCAGCTCACATCAACTCAAAGAGTGAGAACTCACTTGTTACTATGGGAAAGGCACCAAGACATTCATGAGGGATCCACCCCCATGACCCAGGCACTTCCCATCAGGCCCCACCTCCAACCTTGGGGATTACACTTTTTTTTGAGATGGAGTCTCAACTCTGTCCCCCAGTCTGGAGTGCAGTGGCACAATCTCGGCTCACTGCAACCCCTGCTTCCTGGATTCAAGTGATTCTCCTGCCTCAGCCTCCTGAGTAGCTAGGATTACAAGCACGTGCCACCACGCCCAGCTAATACTTTGTATTTTTAGTAGAGATAGGGTTTCACCGTGTTAGCCAGGATGGTCTCGATCTCCTGACCTTGTGATCCGCCCGCCTTGGCCTCCCAAAGGGCTGGGATTACAGGCATGAGTCACCACACCCAGCTGGGGATCACATTTCAACATGAGATTTGGAGAGGACAAATATCCAAACCATATCAATGTCCCAAGCAGGACTTGGCCAGGGCCAAAACTTTCTCCTCCCAAAGTTCTGTCTTTTTCATTCAGGAAGAAACTCCTTCCCAGAAGCCCCCCAGCAGATTTCCCCTAACGTCTCATTGGCTAGGACTGTGTCATATGGCCACTTCTAACTGCAAGGGAGGCTGGGAAAGTGAGTATTTAGCTTTTTCAGTTTCTAAGTGGAGGCAGGCAAGAGACAACAGTACCTGATATATTCAATAAATGTTAGCAATTTGTGTTGTTCTTTCTTCTCTCTCTCTAGGGTACGAGCCCCCCCAAGCCCTCTCACCCCTGCCCCCACCTGCCCCATCGCCCCCAGCCTGGCAGGCTCGGGCCCTGGGCACTGCCCGGTTGCAGCTGGTAGAGTTCTCAGCATTTGTGGAACCGCCGGATGCAGTTGATTCTGTGAGTGAAATTTTGGTATAGTCACTGAGGGATTTTGAAATATCGAGGGTGATAGGGAGGGAAGGTATAAAGTCATGGTTTTCAAACTTTAGCATGTAGGGCTTCTTAAAACAGAGATTGCTGGACCCCATCCCCAGAATTTCTGATTTGCTAGATGTGATGCGGGGCTTGAGAATTTGCGTTTCTAATAAGCTACCAGGTGCGCTGATGCAGCTGGTCTGGGGACCGTACTTTGAGAACTGCTAGCATAAAGGAACTGGAAGGTCACGGGGTGACAGGTTGGGAAGGTCAGAAAAACTCCTCAGGACATCATTCATTCATTCATCAAATGTGTTTGAGTTTCTACTGTTCACTAGGCTTTGTGATGCATATTAGGAACTTGGAAAAGATCTTATTTCTGTGCTTGAGCCTCTCCTGGGTGAGGATGGAGTGGGCCGACTGTTAGAAGAAACAGCTCCTAACTCTTAGGGACTGAATGCCAGATAAGTTGCATGTAACATTTCAATGTAGGTTCACCAGGAGCCTTGGACTCAAGTGATTTGGGGATCCAGGCTCCTTCCATTTTGTGGCTCTGCCATTTTCTAAGGCTTCAGAATCTGCTGATGGAGTCTCTGCATCTGGCCAGCAGATGGAGGAAGGGAGAGAGTCAAGATTGTGCAGGAGGTTTTAGGAATCTGGCTTGGATGTGTCAAGTGTCAGGCCTGGTCACATCCCATTGGCCAGAACTTAGTCACGTGGACACACCTAACTGCCAAGCAGCCTGGGAAATGTAGTTTCACACTGTGTAAAGGAACCAGGATTTGTGAACATGTAGCAGTCTCTGCCACACCATGTAAACATCAATCAAAACACCAACCAATCCAGACCTCTGGATTCACATTAATTCAGTCTTCCATCCATTGAACATTTATGAGCACCTGCTTTATATAGGACCAGGCCTAGGGGGTGTGAGCTTTGCTCTGGGGGTGCTGGGAAGCTATGGGAGGGCTATGACCAGGGGAGGGGCAGGAGCAGGTCTGGAGCCACGTAAGGGATGAACTGGAGAGGCGAGGTTGGAGGCTGGGGTGAGGGCGGGAGGCCTGTGCTGAGGCTGAGGCAGTGAGGATGGAGTTGGGTGTGGCAGGGAGCTGGGGACTGTAGGACTGCAGGGGCTGCAGGAGACAGGAGTGGGGACGATGGGTGGGAGTCAGGCCCAGTGCTGGGTGGACAGTGTGGAACAGCTGACCTGAGCTGTGGGGATGGTGATGGCATTTGGTGGGCTCAGGCAGCACGGGCTGGAGATCCACCCCACCTCCGACTTCTCACCCACGGCCAACCCTCCTCAGTACCAGAGACACCTGTTTGTGCACATCAGCCAGCACTGCCCCAGCCCTGGAGCGCCGCCGCTCGAGAGCGTGGATGTCCGGCAGATCTACGACAAATTCCCCGAGAAAAAGGGTGGCCTCCGAGAGCTGTATGATCGTGGCCCCCCCCACGCCTTCTTCCTGGTCAAGTTCTGGGTGAGTTGTCGCAGCAAAACCAAAAGTGCTTACAAATCCTGTGGTGTCCCAGCAAAGGCCTCTGGCCCTAAGAGAGATGGTCGCAGGCCCTGCCAGGTCAGCCTGGGACGTACTGGTCAGTCCTCATGGCTTGGAGTGTCAGTCCCCTTTGCGACAAGGAACACCGAGGAGGCCAGCCCCCGGGGTGGGTGGGGGTGCCTAGGCCTCCCTGGATATTGCCGCATGTAACTAATATGGCGAGTTACCTGGCTGTGTAACTAATGGGGTCCTGGGTATGGGCTTGCCATGTTCCAGGCTTCCCTGTGCCCCACCTGACTGCACCAAGCCTTGCTGCTAAGGAACAGCCCCCTCCCCTTAGCCAGTGGACTTGTGGAGGCTCTGTTCTCTAAAAAGGGGAATGATGCTTTGCATCACGTTCACCAGACCTTGTTGCTAGAGAAAGTCTAGCTTTGATGAAGTGATGGAAGGAGCCACGGAGTGGCTTTGTCAAATTCTATATTCATTTATTTGTTTATTTATTTTTGAGACAGTCTCACTATCACCCAGGCTGGAGTGCAGTGAGTGGATCTTGGCTCACTGCAACCTCTGCCTCCTGGATTCAAGCGATTCTCCTGCCTCAGCCTCCCCAGTAGCTTGGACTACAGGCACCCACCACCACATCCGGCTAATTTTTGTATATTTAGTAGAGACGGGGTTTCGCCATGTTGGCCAGGCTGGTCTTGAACTCCTGGCCTCAAATGATCTGCCCACCTTGGCCTCCCAAAGTGCTGGGATTACAGGTGTGAGCCACCGCGCCCGGCCAAGTCCTGTATTTATGTAGCAATCATTTACTGAGCACTTCCTGTGTAGAGGCCTGGTGTCAGGTGCTATTTATATAACTGTGACTAAGAGGGCCCATCTTGCATGTTTCTTAGGGCTACTTGGTCTAGTGTCCAGTACGATGACTAACACTACAGGGGTTCAATAAATGTGTTTTATTTTATTTTATTGTTTTTATTTATTTATTTTTTTGAGATGGAGTTTTGCTCCTGTGGCCCACACTGGAGTGTAACGGTGTGATCTTGGCTCACTGCAACCTCTGCCTCCTGGGTTCAAGTGATTGTCCAGCCTCAGCCTCCCAAGTAGCTGGGATTACAGGCATGCGCCACCATGCCCAGCTAATTTTTGTTTTTTTTTTTTTTTTTTTGAGACGGAGTCTCGCTCTGTCACCCAGGCTGGAGTGCAGTGGCCGGATCTCAGCTCACTGCAAGCTCCGCCTCCCGGGTTTGCGCCATTCTCCTGCCTCAGCCTCCCGAGTAGCTGGGACTACAGGCGCCCGCCACCTCGCGCAGCTAGTTTTTTGCATTTTTTAGTAGAGACGGGGTTTCACCGTGTTAGCCAGGACGGTCTCGATATCCTGACCTCGTGATCCGCCCGTCTCGGCCTCCCAAAGTGCTGGGATTACAGGCTTGAGCCACCACGCCCGGCCTAATTTTTGTATTTTTAGTAGAGATGGGGTTTCGTCATGTTGGCCTGGCTGGTCTTGAACTCCTGACCTCAAGTGATCCGCTCAGCCCGGCCTCCCCAAGTGCTGGGATTATAGGCATGAGCCACTGCACCTGGCCTTATTTTTGTATTTTTAGTAGAGACAGGGTTTTACCATGTTGGCCAGTCTGGTCTCAAACTCCTGACCTCAAGTGATCCACCCGCCTTGGCCTCCCAAAGTGCTGGGATTACAGGTGTGAGCCACAGCGCCTGGCCTGGGCTCAATAAATGTTACCTGGATGTTTAGGGGGTGCTAGCTCTTTTTTTTTTTTTTTTTTTTTTTGAGGCGGAGTCTCACTCTGTCACCCAGGCTGGAGTGCAGTGGCCAGATCTCAGCTCACTGCAAGCTCCGCCTCCCGGGTTTACGCCATTCTCCTGCCTCAGCCTCCCGAGTAGCTGGAACTACAGGCGCCCGCCACCTCGCCCGGCTAGTTTTTTGTATTTTTTAGTAGAGACGGGGTTTCACCGTGTTAGCCAGGATGGTCTTGATCTCCTGACCTCGTGATCCGCCCGTCTCGGCCTCCCAAAGTGCTGGGATTACAGGCTTGAGCCACCGCGCCCAGCCGGTGCTAGCTCTTATAATAACAAAGCTGGTAGAGGGATCTAGTCTCTGAGAAGAAAGCCTGGCTAGGTGTGGTGGTTCACTCCTATCTTCCCAGCACTTTGCGAGGCTGAGGCGAGAGGATCGCCTGTGTTCAGTAGTTTGAGACTAGCTTGGGCAACACAGCGAGACCTCAACTCTACAAAAAATGAAAAAATTAGCTGGGTGTGGTGGTGCGCACCTGTGGTCCCAGCTTCTCTGGAGGCTGAGGCAGGAGGATCACTTAAGCCCGGGAGGTGGAGGCTGCAGTGAGCCAAGAGTGCGCCACTGCACTCCAGCCTGGGTGACAGAATGAGACCCTGTCTCAAAAAAAAAAAAAAAAGAAAGAGAAAGGAAAGGAAAGGAAGGGAAAGGAAAGGGGAAAGGAAAAAAGAAAGAAAGAAGGAAGGAAGAAAGAAAAGAAAGAAAAGAAAGAAAAAGAAAGAAAGAAAGCCTGCTGAGGACCTGAACTTTATTGGCCTTGCTGGGAATGTTGCTGTTCTGGAGCTTGCTGTTCACAGTTCTGGAGCTTTCTGCTGTGTGAAGCAGGGGCCTGAAACTGCTCTGGGGATGTGCAGCTGAGGGCTTAGACACTGCTGGGGCTTAAGACAGGCCTCATCAGGTCCCAGGACTGGAGAGCCACCCGCTTAGGAAGCCCAGCTGCTGAAGGGGTTCAGAGGAGCAGCTGGTAAGGTCTTTGGTTTTGCCACAGTGAGGGATGGAGCTGAGCCCCTGAGAAGACTGACCTGGCACAGTGTTAGCAACTAAAGTTAGGAAGAGGAAGAGGTGCACCTCTCAAGGAGGTGACTCAGACCAAAGCTGTGATGAACTCTTAGGCTTCCTTAGGCCCCACTTGGCCTAGTGACACTTGGCCAGCTGTCTACACACTTGGCCACTGGGGTTATGGAGGGAGTCTGACCTCTCAGATTTGGCCGAGGGGGAAGCGCTCTGAAGAGGAGTCAGGGCTCCGCGGGCTCCGTGAAGTCCCATTGCTAGGGAATAGCAACTTGCCTTAGCAACCAGGGTAGAGGGGCTTAGAGGGAGGTGTTCATCTTGAATTGGTTGCTAAGCAGTAACTGCCTCCTTAGTAACCAGGCCCTTGGAAGGGGCTAAACTCTTGAGTTGCGGGCTTCAAGAGAAAAAGGTTGAATTGGCCGGGCATGGTGGCTCATGCCTGTAATCCCAGCACTTTGGGAGGCCGAGGCGGGTGGATCACCTGAGTTCCAGAGTTCGAGATCAACCTGGCCAACATGACAAAACCCCGTCTCTACTAAAAATACAAAAATTAGCCAGACATGGTGGCATGTGCCTGTAATCCCAGCTACTTGGGAGGCTGAGGCAGGAGACTCACTTGAATCCGGGAGGCGGAGTTTGCAGTGAGCCGAGATCATGGCATTGCACTCCAGCCTGGGCAACAAGAGCGAGACTTCGTCTCAAAAAACCAAAAAGAAAAGAAAAAAGGTTGAATTTGAATTCCAGGGTTCCTTTGGTTACTGGGGAGAGAGGGCCAAGACTGTTTTGGGGACCCAGACTTCTTCAACACGGATGGACAGTGGATCTTCTCCAGAAACCAGCCCTTGGAGAATTTTGAAAGCCTGACGTGGTGGCTCACGCCTGTAATCCCAGCACTTTGGGAGGCCAGGGTGGGAGGACTGATTGAGCCCAGGAGTTGGAGACCAGCCTGGGCAACATGGTGAAACCCTGTTTCTACAAAAAATACAAAATATTAGCTGTGTGTCGTGGCATGCACCTGTGGTCCTGACTACTCAGGAGGCTGAGGTGGGAGGATCACTTGAGCTCAGGAGGTCGAGGTTGCAGTGAGCTGTGATTGTACCACCACACTCCAGCCTGGGTGACAGAGCAAGATCTTGTCTCCAAAAAAAACAACAACAACAAAAAAACAAAAAAGCACTGAGGAATCAAGCCGGGAACTGCAGCGTTAGTGGGAAAACTAGGCTATGGGGCAGAGTCCTCGCTGTAGTTTTGTTTCGAGATGAAGTTTCACTCTTGTTGCCCAGGCTGGAGTGCAATGGCCCGATCTCTGCTCACCGCAACCTCCGCCTCCCAGGTTCAAGTGATTCTCCTGCGTCCTGCGTCAGTGTCCCAGTGGCTGGGATTACAAGCATGCGCCACCACGCCCGGCTAATTTTGTATTTTTAGTAGAGACGGGGTTTCTCCATGTTGGTCAGGCTGGTCTCGAACTCCTGACCTCAGGTGATCCACCCACCTCAGCCTCCCAAAGTGCTGCGATTACAGGCATGAGCCACTGCGCCCCGTAGTCTCCACTGTTTATAAGGGACGTCCCCTCTGACTCATCTGTGCCTTCCCATCTCCCAGGCGGACCTGAACTGGGGCCCAAGTGGCGAGGAGGCGGGGGCCGGTGGCAGCATCAGCAGTGGTGGCTTCTACGGAGTGAGCAGCCAGTATGAGAGCCTGGAACACATGACCCTCACCTGTTCCTCCAAGGTCTGCTCCTTTGGCAAGCAGGTGGTGGAGAAGGTGGAGGTGAGGCTGGAGGGGTGGAGCTCTGGGCGGGTGAGTGCCCAGCCACCCAGCACTTGGGGGTGCAGAATGGACCAGAAGCCATGATGGCTCAGGCATTTGGGGGTGTGCGTGGAGGGAGTGGGTCCCAGCCTCTTTTGAGGGTTTAATGCACGTGTTGGGAGCTAATGTGGAGTCCGAAGTCACAGGTAGGGATCATTCTGAGGGCTGACAGGTCATGTGTAGTATAGAGATTTAGAGTCACTGAGATTGAGAAGGGTCTTGTGGATATGGAGAGATTCCTAGGGCAAGAAGTTTCAGCAGTCAGACTTAGGGGTTGCTGGAGACTTGGGGAAGTCTCAAGTTTAGAGGTTAGATAGAGTTTGAAAATGTCATGGAGGTGTCTTTGTAGGGTATCTGAGGGCTGGGAGGTTAGAGGAGTTCAGAAGTCTTTGGGGGTTCAGAGCATCACTTTGAGGGGCTTTTGATTTGCAGGCTCAGAGATCCTGAGCTGGATCCCTGAGGGTTCAGGCCCAGTCTCCGGTCACTGTGGGTGGGGTCATGAAAGGAAGGTGGCAGTGAGAGTGAGTGTGATGGCATCTTAGAGGCACAGGGTGGAGCTCAGTTCCTGGGGTGACCCATGTGTCTCTCAGCCACCATTCTCCCCACTCCCTGCCCCTTGGTTCAGACGGAACGGGCCCAGCTGGAGGATGGCAGATTTGTGTACCGCCTGCTACGCTCGCCCATGTGCGAGTACCTGGTGAATTTCTTGCACAAGTTGCGGCAGCTGCCTGAGCGATACATGATGAACAGCGTCCTGGAAAACTTCACCATCCTCCAGGTGATGCCTGGGGCTGGGCTGGAGTGGGGGCCCCCAGGGGCCCCCAGTGTGAAGGGACAGTACCTATAACAGACCTTCAGTCTAGGGGAACTCCTCACCCAGGGACTGACACAGCAGGGACTCCGAAGTGAGCCCTCAGCCTGAGGCTCTTTTAACCAGGAAACTGATGCAGTGGGGACCCCACCATTGACCCTTAGTTTAGGGGACCCCTTCACTTAGGGAACTGATGTGGTGGGGATGTCACAGCCCTCTCTCTCTCTCTTTTTTTTTTTTTTTTTGAGATGGAGTCTCGCTCTGTCGCCCAGGCTGGAGTGCAGTGGCAAGATCTCGGCTCACTGCAACCTCTGCCTCCCGGGTTCAAGCGATTCTCCTGCCTCAGCCGCCTGAGTAGCTGAGATTACAGGCATGCCCCACCATGCCTGGCTAATTTTTGCATTTTTAGTAGAGACGGGGGTTTCACCATGTTGGCCAGGTTGGTCTCGAACTCCTTACCTCAAGTGATCCACCCGCCTAGGCCTCCCAAAGTGCTGGGATTACAGGCGTGAGCCACCGCGCCCAGCCCCATAGCACTCGCACGTAAGGTGGGGCCCTCCTTCCCTGGGGAAGCTGACTGGAGGTCACTTCAAGGCAGATCCTCAGCTTCTCAAGAAACATGATACGGTGGGAGCCCCTTTAACTTTTTGGACTGGTGAGGCAGAGACCCCTTGACTGCGGAACCTGCAGGGAGGGTTCTCTCTTTACCTGTGACATGATGGGGATCCCTTTTACCTGGGGAATGTGATATGATGGGAACCTGATTGACCCTGAGATGTGATACACCATCACTGCCAACACTCAGCTGAGGGAACTGACTTTTGGGCATCCCTTTCTCCTGGGGAACATGATATGGTGGCCGCCTGTTTCCTGGAGATAGAAAAGAGCCTGCTGGGTATTCCACGATAACTTGGCGGGGGTGCATAGGGGTCCCTGCCCTCCCTTCTAAGCATAAGTCCCTTGTCCTGGCCTCCCTGGCAGGTGGTGACAAACAGAGACACCCAGGAACTGCTGCTCTGCACCGCCTATGTCTTCGAGGTCTCCACCAGCGAGCGTGGGGCCCAGCATCACATTTACCGCCTGGTCAGGGACTGAAGGGGGACCCCAAAACTGGCTCACCCCCAGAACACCCTCCTCCCAAGGAGGGTCCTCCAGCTCACCTCATGCTTCTTATTTGGGGAGAGGGCTGTGATGTAAAGGGGTTGACCTCAGAGGCCTAAGCAACTGGGGCCATCCCCCCCCATTAGAGGGGCCCCCAAAACTTGGTTGGAGAGCTGAACAGGCTGGGACTGAGGAAAGGATAAACCCCAATATTGGAACCTCACAGTGGGTGTCTGAAAGGACAGATCACTCTGGAGTATCAGGGATTGTGGGGACAGGAGTGAGACAACCCCCAGGTACAGCACTGACTTCTCAGCCCCTGGCAGGGCCCCCCCACTCCTCTGCATGTCTTGGAGGGCCCTAGTTACACATTGGCTTGTCCCCTTTACTTTTTCCCAGCCACCCCTCCCCCTGAAATTTCTGCCTCTCTCTACCACCCTCACTCCATGACCTGTGAGATCACAAAGTGAAGATTAACCCTTTCTGTACAGGAGCAGAGCCAGGTGGGCCCTGGAAATTTTTTTTTTTTTTAATATAACGAGATATTTATAAGTGGGTGCTAGGGTCTTGACTTTATCTCAGCTGCACAAGTAGTGGGTTGAAGCTTTCTAATCTCATCCCCCCCACAAGTGAGCTGTGAGCTAGACTGTTTCCTCCCTCCCCTCTCAAAGTTTGTTGGTTTGTGTTCTGACAGAGGATAAAGCTATTTTACCAAAAACGCAGGGCATTTATTTGAGGTTTGGGTGAAAAATAATCTTGTGGGAAGTGGTTGCCACAGATGGGGGCAGGAAACTGTGGACGAAAGCCCCAGGTCCCGTGGGAGAGGTGACAGCAGCGGGGACAGGCAGCCACCTGGGTCCCCAGGGGAATGTGAAGGAGGAGGGCTCTAGGCGAACTGGGGATTAAACAAATATTTACAGGCAGCAGGGAAGTGCCCAGCGCACGTGACGGGGCAGGGCGGGACTTTGGGGAGGGCGGGGCCTAGCGGTATCCAGCTAGCCGGTTGTAGACGTGGTCCAGGTTTCTGCACAGGAATATCGAGAGCGTCATGAACCCGAGCTATAGAGAAAGGAGATGAGGTCAGAGAAGTCGAAGGGGTGCTGGCGAGACGGGGGTGATGCCCACCTGGGCGAGAAAGGTCAGGGGTGGGGCCGTGAATTGGTAGAAATTCACGGGATTTCTACGGGATAGGTAGAAATGGGCGGGACTCGAGGGAAACTGCCGCAGGGCTGGCTGGTGAGGCGGGAACAGCTGCAACAGGTGAGGGTAGGGGAAGCGCTGCTGCTATAGGTGGGGAGGCGGGGTCGGGGTAGAGGCTGAGAAGGAGTAAGGTCGGAAGCAAGCCCAGGGTCCTTTATTCTGGAGGCTCATCTGTCTCCCCCTGTGCCTCAGCCTCTGACTCTGCCTCGGCCTCTAATTCTGCGCCCGCACTCCCAGTATCAGGCTGGTCCTCGTCTTGAACCCACAGCGGCCAGAACCCCAAGGCCATGGGCAGCTTGCCCTGCGGGGCCTTGTCCCCCCAGTTGGGGCAGGCACCCGCCATGCCCCAACCACCCCACAGACTGCCGCTGCGCCCGCCGCCGCCGTCAGCGATCAGACTGGGCCCGGGGCTCGAACCCCTAGCGCCCGGCAAGTGCGGCTCGCATTTCCGGCGGAGTGCCCTGCGCTGTAGCTGCACGCTCAGCATCATGACAGTCATCTGCGGGGAAAGGGGAGGGAGATCGCAGCCAATAGCAGGAGGTTTTCCCTGCGTGCAGCCAATCAGGGCTCCCTGAAGCTAGGCCGCCCCCCACCCCTGGTGCTGGGTGGAGCCGCGGGAGGGTTGGGGTGGGCTGCGCTCCGCCCCGAGCGCGTCCTTCCCAGGCAACCGGAGGACGCGAAATGAAGGGCAGGGCCATCTAGGGTAAATCCCGGCAGATCGCGGGTGGGGGCGGGGCCAGATCACCTCGAGTAGGCCGACGCCCAGGCAAATGCCCACTATGGAAATAAGGTTGTTGTGCAGCCACTTCTGGAGGCTCCGCGCGCAGCCCTGCGGGTGTAGGGAAAAGTTAAAGGGATTCTTTCTGGGACTCTCAAGCCCAGGGCCAGCGTTCTTTTCAGCCCGACTCTCACCGCCTTCAGGCATCTACCCGCTCCCATAGTCACCAGGCCTCTCTCGTCTCCTTACTAGTGCACCTTCGCTTAGCCTTTTCCAAGCCTGGCCCCTCCCTAGATGTCTGTATTCCAGAGCTAGCCCCGCCTCTTCTTTAGGCCCTGTCCTTCCTAAGGACCCCGCTCCCTTCAGAGGGCCCCGCCCCGCCTACCGTACCTTTCTTTTCTTGTAGCCCCGCCCTTTCTCAGGCCCCGCCCCTCACCGGCACCCCTGCCCCTCCCGCAGGCCCCGCCCTATTCGACAGGTTTCAGCTCCGAACCCCTGCCCACCTCGCGGTAGATGTGGGTGTTTGCAGGGACCGCGCAGATGTCTGTACTGTGTCTGGACCGCGCCAGCTGTCCAGACCTGCTGAGCTGGGGCAAGATCACCTTATCTAGTATTGTGGAGTCGTTGGTCGCCGACAAGTTGTAGCAGGAGCAGGGCACGCGGTGCGCCTCCGACCCGTTACCTCTCAGGATGAGAACCCGGAACCAGTCCTGCGGGGAGTGCCAGCCGCAGCAGCGCAGCTGGGAGAGGGATACGAGTCAGAGGGACCGAGACTGGAGACATATGATGTTGCGGATCAGGGGACAAGGTGATGGGTATGAGGTCAGGTCGGGGAGCAGGGGACTAAGTGGTGGGTGTGGAGTGGGGGCCAGTGGGCTGGTGTCGCGATGGGGCCGGGGCCAGGGAACATTACGGGAACATGGGGCTGGGAGACACGGGTCACGGGGTGATCTGGGGCAGGGGAAGTAGCTGCAGCGTCGCGCTCTGGACCAGAGATTGGGTGGGCGGTGCGATTGAGCCTCTGATACCCGACAGGTGAATGGGAGTGCGAGACCATGTGAGTCTCATCGGGGGCGGGGTCCGATGAAAGCCAGAGTTACTGCGGGGTAGGAAACCTCGCTAGGGTCTTGGGACTAGGGGCCTGACTACCTCCGGTCGGGGCGGGGGCGGAGTCTCTCAAGGTAGATTGCGAAGCCATGCCAGGGTCTGGGTACTGGGAGACTGGGCCATGCCGGGGCCAGTTGTGTCATCTGGGGAGTGGGGGGCGTTGGGCCTGGGAGGGGTTGGGGTACGTTCGGGTCGTAGAGCTGGGGGTGGGGGCCACATTGGGGTGGAGTCTCCTCGAAGCACAGGGCTGAGGCGGGTCAGTCCGTGAGGGAGCTGGAGGAGAGGGCTCACCTGGAACTGCACGTAGTCCCAGCTCTCCTCGGCCGCGGTCTCCTCGGGGTTGCTGCGGTACTTTTGGATGGTTTTCTCTACGATGTCCTGCAAGCTTCGCTCCAGCTGAGAGGCCACCAGTAAGGCTGGACCTCATGTGCCCCGCCCCATCCCACCCCCTCTCGGGCTGTGCCAGCCTCAGGCGGTCCCTGTGCATCTCTGGGTCAGTCTCAGATCCTCACTGAATGGCTAGCTCTGTGTACTTCAGGTCTGTCTGTTTCTCCCACTATTTCTATGGCTCATTAAGTCTCTGTCTCTTCTTTCAGGGCATCTTTTTCTTTCTCTTGTTCTTTTTCCTGTGTGTTTCCCTTTGGAGCTGTTTATCCCTCTCTCCCTTGGTCCGGGTCCGTGTGTCTATTTATTTTTTGAGACAGGGTCTCACTCTGTCACCCAGGATGAGTACATGGCTCACTGTAGCCTCAAACTCCATGGCTCAAGTGATCCTCCCACCTCAACCTCCCAAGTAGCTGGGACCCCTGGTGCGCACCCTCACACCCGGATTTATTTTTTAATATAGATGGGGTCTCACTGTGTTGCCCAGGCTGGTCTCAAACTTCTGGACTCAGTCCTCCAGCCTCAGCCTCCCAAAGTGCTGGGATTATGGGATTACAGGCATGAGCCACCAGGCCCAGCCTCTTATTTCTCTTTATTTAGGTCAGTCCCTGTCTGCCTTTGTTTCTCCGTCTCTCTCCACCCCCTCCCACTACTCTGTTCCCCCTCCTCTCTGCTGGGGGTGGGTGGTGGCCACTGCAGGAAGCTCACCTGGGCCCGCTGAGTGGAGATGAGGATTCCCAGGGTTATCTGCGTGGCAAACAGGAGCAGCAGCATCCCAAAATACTGGGGAGCAGAGTGGAGAGATCAGGCTGACCACCCTCGCAACCTTGGCCCAGGCCATTTTTGAGGGTGGGGATACGAGTGTTCCTAGGGATGGAGAGGGATGAGGCACTCACCAGGCCCAGGAGGCAGCGGAGCTCCTTGAGGGCCCCCACACAACCCAGGAGGGCGAGGCCCATGGTGAAGACTCCAGAGATGGCCAGGACTTTGGACCAGATCTGCAGGGGCACGAAGGCCAAGCCTGGGAGAGGTGAGGGGAGCAATGATGAGCCGGGTGGTACAATTCCAGGCAGCCCCATTTCCCGCCTAGGCAGCCGCCCAAGTGGGGAGCAGTATCCTGGTGCCCTTCTCTCTGGGACTCTGTCCCTGCCCCACCCTGAGTCCCTGTCTCCTTCTGAAACTTTCTCTTCTTTCTGGGCCTCTTTTTCCTATCCTTGGATCTCTCTCTTCCTCTCACCCTCTCCTTCCTCCTTCAGCTCCTCCTCATCCCCAGTAGTTTCAGCCCTATCACTTGTTCTGTGACCTTGGCTTGGCTCTTGAAACCTCCCTGAGGCCTAGGGGATGGTATCTATTTCTCAGAGGTTTTTTGGTTTGTTTGTTGTGTTTTTTTTGTTTTTGTTTTTTTTTTTTTTTTGAGATGGAGTCTCGCTCTGTCACCTGGGCTGGAGTGCAGTGGTGTGATGTCGACTCACAGCAACCTCCGCCTCCCAGGGTCGAGTGATTCTCCTGCCTCAGCCTCTCTAGTACCTGGGATTACAGGCACGTGCCACCATGCCTGGCTAATGTTTTGTATTTTTTAGTAGAGACAGGGTTTCACCATGTTGGCCAGGCTATTCTCGAGCTCCTGTCCTCAAGTGATCCACCTGCCTCAGCCTCCCAAAGTGCTGGAATTACAGGCGTGAGCCACCACACCCGGCCCCTAGGGTCATTTTGAGGGACACACGGGAATATGTGTTCAACCCAGTCCTCAACGCAGGGCAAAGACTTCTTAAATATGAACATTTAGGGTCATATTTCATTATTATTTAGGGTCATACTTCATTATTTTTTTCCTATTACTATTAATGTTATTTCGGCTATTTTACTTCCTTGCTATATGACATCCATCAAGGGACTTCCCCTCTCTGAACTTCAAGAGAGGGGAAGGTTTGTGGGGGCATCTGACCAGCCACAAGGCCCGACAGATAGGAAGTGCTTGAGAAATGGCTCTCATGGTCATTGTATGCACAACCCCATTTGCCGGAAGACGCAGGCTCCGAGAAGCGAAGCAGCGGTGAGCAGTGGATGGGAGCCTGTGGCCTGCCTGCAGAGTAGGGCACCATGGGTCTCCTTGACACAAGGGAGACCACAGGAAGTCACTTGGGTTGGGGGAGGCCCTCCCACCTGCCCCAGCCCCCCTCACCCACAAAGGACACGAAGCTGGTCTTGTCGATGAGGATCCAGATGCCGAAGCAGAAGATCAGGCTGCCCAGGACCTGAGGAGTGGCAGATATGGTGGTGGGCCACGGGGGAAGATGAGGGCAGGGTTAGCGGCAGGGGCTGGGCCCGGGCTGGGGAGCCATGAGGCAACTCACGAAGAAGAAGAGGTTGAAAACGAAGAGGAAGTATTTGATGAGGCTGAGGCAGCTCTCCTGGGCCGACATCTTCACCTAGAGGGGTGAGCGGTCCACTCACCACACAGAAGAGGTACTGACAGTAGGGGAGACAGGGAGAAAGACAGAGGCTGAGAGAGAAAGAGAGACGGAGAGCTGAGACAGAAAGGAAGAACCCCGAAAGAGGAAGTTCCAGGGGTGGGGCTCCACCCCCTCCTGCTTCATGCAAGGTGGCTTTCTGGCTCTCTCTCTGTCCCTGTCTCCCTCACCTGCCCCACTGGGACACACACTGTGGTACCTGAGGGGCCTTGGAATTTGTGGGCACCAAGGACTCACGGGGCAGCCCCTCCCAGGTCTCCATGTCTCAGGCGCTGGGGGATCTAAAGGGACACCTGATCTACTGTACCCACCTCTGGGTGTGGGGACCCCAGGGCTGACCCTGGACAGCAGCTGACCTCACAGACACTCTGACCTCATGGCCTGCTAAGCTCTCCCATCTCTGCATCCAGCTGTGTCTCCCCTTCCCCGCCCTGGGTCTCTTGTTCCTCCTCTCTGGGTCTTTGTCCCCACCTTCTTGCCACTCCCCATCTCTGTCCCCTTCTCTCAGCAAAGTCTCTCCCTCCTCTGGGTCTCTCTCCTCCTGTCCCCTGGGGTCTCTATTCTCCCTCTCTCTGTGTTTCTTTATTTTATTTATGTATTTGTTTCTTTTTGAGACAGGGTCTCACTTTTGACCCAGGCTGGACTACAGTGCGGCAAATAACTCACTGTAGCCTGGGCTCAAGCAATCCTCCCACCTGAGCCTTCCGAGTAGCTGGGATTACAGTGTACACTACCACGCCTGGCTCATTTTTGTATGTTTTGTAGAAATGGCGTCTTGCTATGGAATGGGAGTGCTTTTTCTTTTTATTTTTAATTTGAAAAAACAGAGACGGGGTCTCGCTAGGTTGCCCAGGCTGGTCTGGAACTCCTGGACTCAAGCGATCCTCCTGCCTTGGCCTCCCAAAGTGCTGGAATTCCAGGCGTGAGCCACTGTGCCTGGCCTTTCTCTGTGTTTCTGGTCCCTTCTTTGGGTCCCTTCCTCCTTTCTCTCTTCATCTCTCTTTTGTTTTTGTTTTTGAGACAGTTACCCAGGCTGGAATGCAGTAGTGCAATCATAGCTCACTGCAGCCCGGATCTTCCCAGGCTCAATCAGTCCTTGCACTTCAGCCTCCCAAGTGGCTGGGACTACAGGTGCACACCACCAAGCCTGGCTGATTTTCTTCATTTTTTGTAGAGATGGGAGTCTCACTGTGTTGCCAGGCTGGTCTCAAATTTCTGGGCTCAAGTGATCCTCCTGCCTTGGCCTCCTAAGGTGCTGGGAGTATGGGTGTGAGCCACTGTGCCCAGCCTGTCTTCCTTTCTCTGTCTCCCCCTTCCCTACTTGTCTTTGCACCTCTCAGAGTCTGCAGCCTGTTCTGGACCAGGGAGCACCCAGATGCTGGGGGCAGGGGCTGGGTACCTGGGAAAGTGAAAGTGCTACAGGCTCGAGGTGGGAAGGTCCCTGGGAGTGGAGAGGGCGCTGGGCCGTGCCAACACCCCCAGCGGAAGCTGAGCATCAGGCGGTACTTCCTGCCTCTGCAGTGGGGCCCGAGGAGCAGAGGCCCCAGAGGAGGAGGCAGTGAGCCTGGGATCCTGACAGTCAGATCTGGGTCTGCAGTGCCTGGTTGCAGGTGCACACCCAGTGTCCTCTGCAGTTTTCCCCTGATGTCCCCAAATTCTCTCACCTGGTTTCCTCATCTGAGGCAGCCCCACCATCTGTCTAGTCATGGGGTCAAAGCCCCATCTTGTCCCCTCTCCCCCAACAGCGCATCAGTCTCTAAACCAGACCCCTCCTGCCTCCTGAGTCTCCACTCCACCCCTCTTCTCTGTCCTGAGGGCTCAGGTAGGCTCCGGGCTCCTGCTCTCCTACCTGGACCCTGACTCTAGGCTTCTCCCTGGCTTCTAGTCTCTCCCTCCAGTCTATGCCCCACAGAGCCCCAGAGGGGTCTTTTTGAAACCCAGACCTGAGCCACACAGGACACCAAACACTGAGTCACCACCCCGCTCATCCCTCAGATTTTATTTTTTCAGTTGTTGTTGAGACAGAGTCTTGCTCTTCGCCCAGGCTGGAGTACAGTGGTGCAGTCGGCTCACTGCAACCTCCTCCTCCTGGGTTCAAGTGATTCTTCTGCCTCAGACTCCTGAGGCTGACCTCGAACTCCTGACCTCAAGTGATCTGCTCACCTCGGCCTCCCCAAGTGCTGGGATTACAGGCATGAGTCACCACACCCGGGTTTTTTTTGTTGTTGTTGTTTGTTTTGAGATGGAGTCTCACTCTGTTGCCCAGGCTGGAGTGCAGTGGTGCGATTATGGCTCACTGCAACCTCTGCCTCCCGGGTTCAAGCGATTCTCCCGTCTCAAGCCTCCTGAGTAGCTGGGATTACAGGCGTTGCACCACCACACCTGACCAATTTTTGTATTTTTAGTAGAGACAGTGTTTTGCCATGTTGGCCAGGCTGGTCTTGAACTCCTGACCTCAAGTGATCCACCTGCCTCGGCCTCCCAAAGTGCTGACATTACAGGTGTGAGCCACCGCGCCCAGCCCCTCAGCTTCTGTTTCTAACCACCACCAACGCCTCTGCTCTACCACTGACATACATTGCAAACCCACCCACTTCTCTCCAAGGCCACCATCCTAAGTCAGTTCCCATCGTTTTCTACAAAAATAATTATAGCTGATTGTAATGGGTTGCATGTCGTTCTCCAAAAAGATAGTCTATGTCCTAATCCTCAGAACTTGTGGTGACCTTATTTGGAAAAAAGGGGTTTTGCGGGTGTAATTACATTCAGGATCCCAAGATCCTGAATTATCTGTGTGGCCCCTAAATCTGATGACAAGTGTCCTTTTTTTTTTTTTTTTTGAGACAAGTCTGTCACCCAGGCTGGAATGCTGTGGCACAGTCTCAGCTCACTGCAACCTCCGCCTCCCAGGTTCAAGCAGTTCTCTGCCTCAGTCTCCTGAGTAGCTGGGAGTGCACACCCAGCTAGTTTGTGTTTTTAGTAGAGGTGGGGTTTCACCATCTTGGCCAGGCTGGTCTTGAACTCCTGACCTCGTGATCCACCCACTTCGGCTTCCCAAAGTTCTGGGATTACAGGTATGAGCCACCGCACCCGGCTGACAAGTGTCTTAAGAAACACACAGCGGAGAAGACACAGAAGAGGAGAGCACCATGTGATGGTAGACACAGAGACTGGAGTTCTGCAGCTACAAGAGGAACTCCTGGAGTCACCAGGAGCTGGAAGATGCAAAGAACTGATTTTCTCTCAGAGCCTCTGGAAGGAGCGGGGCCCTGGTGACACCTTGATTTTGGACTCTGGCCTACAGAACTATGCAAGAATAAATTTCTGTTGTTCTAAGTAGTAAGTCTGTGGTAATTTGCTATTCAGCCATAGGACACTAATACACCAATCCCTTCTTCCCACCCACTGATCCTTCTTCACAGGTGAGTTCATGAGTAACCAGAAGTCAAAGGGTAGGTGGCAGAGTGCAGTGGTGCAATCATGGCTCACTGCAGCTTCCATGGTCACCAACTTGGTTTCTTTTTTCCTAGGCACACAGGAGGACTTCATTTCCCAGGTCTCCTTGCAGTGAAGTTGAGGTCATGTGACTGGTCTTGGGCCAATGGAATGAGTGCAGAAGGGACGTAGCCCATTTCCAGACTCAGTCTAGAATGTCCTCCATAATCCTTACTCTTTCTGCCTTCACTCACTGGCTGCAGGAAGCTGAGAATTATCCTTGGACTTACATAAAGCATTTTGGACTTTATGTAAGTAAGAACCTATTGTATTAAGCTACTAAGATTTTAGGGTTGTTTGTTAAAGCAGGTAACCTTAAACATCCTAACAACTACAAATAGAATACCTGTTACTGCATACACTATATATATCAAAACATTATTATGGGCCAGGTGAGGTGGCTGTAATCCCAGCACTTTGGGACACCGAGGCAGGAGGATCACATGAGCCCAGGAGTTCGAGACCAGCCTGGGCAACATAGTGAGACCCTGTCTACAATAACAAAAAAATTATCTGGGCTTTGGTATGTGCCTACAGTCCCAGCTACTCAGGAGGCTGAGGGAGGATTGCTTGAGCCTGGGAGATCGAAGTTGCAGTGAGCTGTGATTGCACCACTGCACTCCAGCCTGGATGACAGAGCAAGACCCTACGGGGTGGGTGGGAGGGGAGGAACACCAGGAGCTACCAGAAACTGAAGAGTCAAGGAAGGATTCTCCTCTGAGCCTTTGAAGGAAATGGCGTGCTTACACCTTAATTTCGGACTTTTGGCATCCAGAACTGTGAGATTATATATATATATATATACACACATATATATATGTATATATTTGTTGCTTTAAGCCACTAAGTTTGTAGTAATTTTTTTTTTTTTTTTGAGGCGGAGTCTCGCTCTGTCGCCCAGGCTAGAGTACAGTGGCCGGATCTCAGCTCACTGCAAGCTCCACCTCCCGGGTTTACGCCATTCTCCTGCCTCAGCCTCCCGAGTAGCTGGGACTACAGGCGCCCGCCACCTCACCCGGCTAGATTTTTGTATTTTTTAGTAGAGACGGGGTTTCACCGTGTTAGCCAGGATGGTCTCGATCTCCTGACCTCGTGATCCACCCGTCTCGGCCTCCCAAAGTGCTGGGATTACAGGCTTGAGCCACCGCGCCCGGCCAGTTTGTAGTAATTTATACAGCAGTCTCAGGAAGCGAATACACCTGCTCAATCAGACACTCTGGGGGCGGGGCCTAGCAATCTGTGTGTGGGGTTTTTTTTTTTTTTTTTGAGTCTCACTTTGTCAGCCAGGCTGGAGTGCAATGGCACAATCTCGGCTCACTGCAACCTCCGCCTCCCGGGTTCAAGCAATTCTCCCGCCTCAGCCTCCTGAGTAACTAGGATTACAGGCGCCCACCATCATGCTCAGCTAATTTTTGTATTTTTAGTAGAGAGGGTTTCACCAATTTGGCCAGGCTGGTCTTGAACTCCTGACCTCAGGTGATCCACCCACCTTGGCCTCCCAAAGTCCTGGGATTACAGGCAAGCCACTGCACCTGGCCTGGCGATCTGTGTTTTAACAAGCCTTCCTGGTGACTCTGATGTGCACTAACATTTGAGAACAGCAAGTCTACCCATTTAATTCACCTGATCCCCTCCTCCTTTATTGGCAAATTCCCTCTTGCTTTTCCTCCTTCCTTTTTCACTGGCTGGTTCTCCTCAATCCTCAGTGGATCTTCCTTTTTCTAGCTTCTAAAATTTGGGGAGTCCCAACCCTTTCCAGCTACACTCACTCACGAGATGATACCATGCAGTCCCATAGTGTTCATGGCAATCTTCAATACTGTTGACTTATCAATTTATATGCCTAGCCTCAAACTTTCCTCTGAACTGCAGACTCGGGGGGATTCATTTCCCAGGTCTCCTTGCAGTGAAGGACAAGTTAACCTCTCCCTTTGGCTGTGTAATCGACATCTCAAACTTAACACGCCCAAAACGAGACTATTGATTCCCTCCCACCTCGTGCACACTCCAGTGCTTTCCTTTTCAGTAAATTGTTACTTCATCTTTCAATTCTGCAGGCCCAAAGTTTTGGAATTTTTTTTTTTTTTTAGGTCTCGCTGTGTCATGCAGGCTGGAGTGCAGTGGCATGATCATGACTCACTGCAGCCTCAATCTCCTGGGCTCAAGTGATCCTCCCACTCAGCCTCCTGAGTAGCTGGGACAACAGATGCGTGCCACCACACCTGGCTAATAAAAAAACAATTTTCTTTTCTTTTCTTTCCTTTAAGTGACAAGGCCTTGCTATGTTGGCCAGGCTAGTATCCTACTATCCTAGCCTCAAGCAATCCTCCCACCTTGCCCTCGCAAAGTGCTGGAATTACAGGTGCAAGCCACTGCTCCCGCCTGAGTCATTCTTGATTCCTCTCTCTCACCCCCAAACCTAATCACCGTTAGTTTTCTAATGGTCTGTAACAAAGTACCCCAAACTTAGCAGTTGAAAACAATAAACATTTCTTAGGCCAGCAGCAGTGGCTCACGCCTATAATCCCAGCACTTTGGGAGGCTGAGGCAGGCGGATTACGAGGTCAGGAGTTCGAGACCAGCCTGGCCAACATAGTGAAATCCTGTCTCTGTTAAAAATACAAAAATTAGCCGGACATGGTGACACATGCCTGTAGTCCCAGCTACTCAGGAGGCTGAGGCAGGAGAATCACTTGAATCCGGGACGTGGAGGTTGTGGTGGGCTGAGATCGCACCACTGCACTTCAGCCTGGGCAACAGTGAGACTCTGTCTCAGAAAAGAAAAAACAATAAATATTTCTTATCTACTGTAGTTTTTGTGGATCAGGAATCAGGGAGCAGCTTATTTGGATGATTTCTGCTCAGTGTTTTATGAGGTTGCAGTCAAGATGTTGGCTGGGGCTGCAGTCATCTGGAGATTTAACTGCGGCTGGAGGATCCACTTCATCATGGTTCACTCACCTGGTGCTGGTTGCTGGCAGGAAATTTCAGCTCTTCTCTTATATGGATCTCTTCACGGATTGCTTGAGTGTCCTTGCCGTATGGTGGCTGGCTTCCTTTAATAAATCAGTTGAAGGGAATGGGCAAGTGAGAAACAGGAATGCTTTTTATGACCTAGTCCCGAAGTTCCCCACCATTACTTCTGTTCATTGGAAGCCAGTCGTTAAGGAGAGACTACACTCAAAGGTTGGGGAAATAGACTTTATTTTTCAAAGTGTCAAAGAATTTGCAGACGTATTTTAAAACCACCGCACAATCCGTCAACAAATCATGTCGGCTCTATTCTTGAAGTAGATCCAGAATTTGACCACTTTTCACCATCTCCATGGCTATTACCGGGATCTAATCACCACCATCTCTTGCCTGGACTAGAGATTTCCTCCTTACTGGGCTCTCTGCTTCTATCCTTAGCCCACTGATACGATTCGGCTGTGTCCCCACCCAAACTCTCATCTTGAATTGTAATGTCCATAATCCTGATGGGTCAAAGGAGAGAGCAGGTGGAGATAATTGAATCATGGGCGTGGTTTCCCTAGGCTGTTCTTGTGATAGGGAGTGAGTTCTCACGAGATCTGATGGTTTTATAAGGGGCTCTGAGGGTTTTATGAGGGGGCTCTTCCCCACTTCGCTTGTGAAGAAGGTATTTTTCCCCCCTTTGCCTTCTGCCGTGGTTGTAAGTTTCCTGAGGCCTCCCCAGCCAAGCTGAACTCTGAGTCAATTAAACCTCTTTTCTTTGTAAATTATCCAGTCTTAAGCAGTTCTTTATAGCAGTGGGAAAACAGAGGAATACACCCATACACCCTATTCTCTGCCCAGAAGCCAGGGGGGTCCTGCTGTTAAAATGAAAGTCACTCCTTGACTCACAACCCTCAAATAGCTTTCATCTCACCCAGAAAAAAAAAAAAAAAATTCCGACCATGGCCCATAAGGGCCTCCAAATGATAGTCTGGCCCCTGCCACTTCTCTGATCTGATCTGATCTGTTGCAACCCTTTCCTCAATCACTGGGATCCATTCATATCAGACTCCTTGCCATTTCCAAGTGTACTTCTGCCTCAAGGCCTTTGCTGTTGCCATTTTCTTTGCCTGGAATGTTCTCCCGCATGCTGTTCACAAGGCTCCCTTCCTCATCTCCTTCAGCTCTCTGCTGAAATATCACTTCCCCCAAGGGTCCTTCTTGACTACCCTGTCTAAAGTAACTCCCTGTCAGCACTCTTACTCTCTGAAATTCTTTCTGTTTAGGCATGTACTCTCTTTGTGCAACTGGAATGTAAAATCTTTTTCATAACTGTATCCCAGGGGTCTAGGATAGTGTGGGGCACATAATTCAATAAATATTTATTGACCGACTGAGACTTTTCCTGGTGCCTTGAACTCACAGTTTGCCCTGCCTCAGGGCCTGTGGACAGCCTCGAGGCTTGAGATGTTCACACACAGTTTTCACCTGGTAAATCATCCTTTAAGCCTCAGCTCTAGTGTTATTTCCTTAGAGAAATCCTTCTTCTAAATTAGGTCTATGGGCCAGGTGCTGTGGCTCATGCCTATAATCCCAGCACTTTGGGAGGCTGAGAAGGGCAGATCATCTGAGGTCAGGGGTTCGAGACCAGCCTGGCCAACATGGCGAAACCCTGTCTCTACTAAAAATATGAAAATTAGCCAAGTGTAATGGCAGGCACCTGCAACCCCAGCTACTCGGAAGGCTGGGGCAGAAAGAATTGCTTGAACCCGGGAGACGGAGGTTGCAGTGAGCTGAGATTGTGCTGCTGCACTTCAGTCTGGGTGACAGTGAGACTCTGTCTCAAAAAAAAAAAAGTAGATAAAAATAAATAGGTCTATGGCCTTTTTCTGTCATAACTTTTTTTTTTTTTTTCTTGAGACAGGTTCTTACCCTATCACCCAGGCTGGAGTGCAATAGTGTGATCTTGGCTCACTGCAACTTCTGCCTCACGGTTTTAAGTGATTCTTGTGCCTCAGCCACCTGAGTAGCTGGGATTACAGGTGTGCACCACCACGCCAGGCTCATTTTTGTATTTTTAGTAGAGATGGGGTTTCACCATATTGGTCAGGCTGGTCTTGAATTCCTGGTCTCATGTGATCCGCCCACCTTGGCCTTCCAAAGTGCTGGGATTACAGGCGTTGAGCCACCATGCCTGTTCTGTCATAGCACTTAATACAATTTATAATCATGTAATTATTTGTGATATTATCATATATCTGTTTTCTTGTTGTGTGAAGCAAAATGAGGGCAGGAATGGGGTCTGTTTTGTTCTCTACACTATTCCCAGTTCCTAGCATTTAGTAGACTCTCGATAAATACGTGTTGAAGGATTGAATGATTCCCAAGAATTGTGATGAACTCTTATAGCACCCCCAAAATTTCCTCTTCATCTCTTTGTTCAATCATAACAATTTAAGCCTGTGATTCTCAAAGTGTGGCCCAGGGACTCCTGGGGGCTCGTGAAACACTTTTGAGGTTCCATGAGGTGAACATTATTTTCTTTTTTTTTTTTCTTTTTTTTTTCTTTTTTTTTTTTTTGAGACGGAGTCTCGCTCTGTCACCCAGGCTGGAGTGCAGTGGCCGGTTCTCAGCTCACTGCAAGCTCCGCCTCCCGGGTTCACGCCATTCTCCTGCCTCAGCCTCCCTAGTAGCTGGGACTACAGGCGCCCGCCGGGTCGCCCGGCTAGTTTTTTGTATTTTTAGTAGAGACGGGGTTTCACCATGTTAGCCAGGGTGGTCTTGATCTCCTGACCTCGTGATCCGCCCGTCTCGGCCTCCCAAAGTGCTGGGATTACAGGCTTGAGCCACCGCGCCCGGCCAAACATTATTTTCATAATACTACTAGGTTGTTATTTGCCTTTCACTCTCATTTCCTCTTTGAATATAGTAATGTTTGCCAGAAGGTACAAGACATGAACTATTTTGACACACTTGGTGCAGAAGCAGATATGAGAATCCAGCTATCTTCTATGAAGCCAGACATTAAAGAGATTTGCAAAAATGTAAAATGCCATTCTTCTCCCCAAAATTTCTTGAGACGGAGTCTTGCTCTGTCGCCTAGGCTGGAGTGCAGTGGCAAAATCTTGGCTCACTGCAACCTCCACCTCCTGGGTTCCAACGAGTCTCCTGCCTCAGGGTCCTCAGTAGCTGGCATTACAGGCCTGTGCCAACACGCCCGGCTAATTTTTTTTTTTTTACTTTTAGTAGAGACGGGGTTTCACAATGTTGGCCAAGCTAGTCTCGAACTCCTGATCTCGTGATCCATCTGCCTTGGCCTCCCAAAGTGTTGGGATTACAGGCGTGAGCCACTGCACCCGGCCCCAAAGTTTCTTTTGGTGTAGAAATTATAGTTATTTTAAATAAAAATGTTATTTTGACACATAATTTTTAAACAATGATTATTTTAGAAATTTATTTTAATATTGATAGATACAACTTACATAAACATACAACCCATATAAATATAACTCATAAATTATTGGAGTCCTTAATAATTCTTAAGAGACCACAAAGTATGAGAACGGATGACCTAAGTAAATCTTTGAGTTTTTTATTCTTGTCTGCAACCTAGTAGGCTTCTGACAACGTCCCTCTCTGCCTTGTTGGACGCATATTTAAGGTTTGCTTTCTAGGAGGCGATCTTTAAGTGTGAAAGGTTTGAAGGCTAGAAGGAATGAATGAGACGATTCTCCCACTTCATCACCTCTTCTTCCTTACGTGGAAGTGGAAGCAAAGCGCATGCATCAGAGAAGGGACTTGTCTTAGAACCCTGCCTGAAGTGTGGCGTCGTGGGTGTCTGGGATGGGATGGGATATGGGGTGTGGGGTGTGGTGCAGCGCAGCGCGTGAGCAGTCAGAGGATGTGCGCACGTGCGTGCAGGGAGAGACCAGCGAGTTGGGGAGGGTGCAGTGGCGAAAGCATTCGCTATGGTACTAGGGAAGGACTGAGGGGCCGTGGCGGCGGCGGCGGCGGCGGCGGCGGCGGCGCATGCGCAGAGAATCCGCGGGAAAGGCGGCGAGCCACGCAGATCGAAGGGTGTTGCCCGAACCGATCCGTCGATGCCTGAAGGGGCCTGAAGAGGTTGCTAGGCTTCTCAGCTGGGGCTTCTTCCCCCTCATTTTTGTCTGACTGGCTGGACTGAAGAACCTGGCAGAAGCCTCGGGGCTAGGATGAGGGTCACTTGGCCCAGGGAGCCCTGAAACGTTCCCAGATCTGGGGTGTGTGGGGCTGGGCGCCATTTTCCAGGCCTGGGCTCACTGGGCTTCGCTGACGGGTGACAGTTGGCTGGGAGCCTCCTGGTTGCCCTGGGCTCTGTGGAGCTGAGGAGGCAAAGGGGTCCCTCCTTTACCCCCTACGTAGGACACAAGAAACTGTCTTCCGCTTTTCTCACTCATCCAGTCTGAGTTTGAGCCAATTCCTTGACAGGATTCAGCCATCAGTCCCTGCCTTTGGGGAAAGCCATCAGTGTCAACTGCCTGGGTGGCAGAAACCCGGGTCCAGCCCCTTCACTGGTCTGTTAGGGCAGTTATTTTCTGCTTTTTGAAGAAATGGGACACCAGCTCCCTATTTTCCTTTTTTGGAGGTTATAGTTCCAGGGAAGGAGGTAATGAGGGGAATGGGCATTTCTGGGGGATCCTGAGCACTCCCCACAGGGCATGAGCTCAGGAGTTGCTTGGGATGACAGTGCAGGGGCGCCATGGAGGGTTGCACCCATATGGGAGGAGGAGTCTGCCTGGGGCTCAAGGGGCTTTCTGGGTGTTGAAAGTGGCCAGTTGGCCAAAACTCAGTTCTCTCACTTCCGTAAAGCTTGTTTTTAAGGACAACTATTCTAGAATGTGTTTAAGAAACATGAATCTATTATTTTTTATTTATTTATTTTGTTGAGATGGAGTCTCACTCTGTCACCCAGGCTGGAGTGCAGTGGTGTGATCTCAGCTCACTGCAACCTCTGCCTCCCAGGTTCAAGCGATTCTCCTGCCTCAGCCTCCCGAACAGCTGGGACTACAGGCGCACGCCAGGCTGATCTCAAACTCCTGACCCCAGGTGATCCACCGGCTCCAGCCTCCCAAAGTGCTGAGATTACAGGCGTGAACCCCCGCACCCAGCCTATTATTATTATTTTTATGAGACAGGGTCTCTCTCTGTCTCCCAGGCTGGAGTCCAGTGGCACGATCACTGCTCACTACAGCCTCGAACCTCTGGGTTCAAGCAATCTTTCCACCTCAGCCTTTCAAAGAGCTGGGATTACAGGCTGAGCCACTACAGGCCTGGTTTTCAGTTATTTTGGGTGTATACCCAGAAGTGGAATTGCTGGATCATATGGTAATTCTATTTTTAAGTTTTTGAGGAACCACCATAGTGTTTTCCATGGTGGTTGCACCATTTTACATTCTGACGAGCAAGGCATAAGGATTCCAATTTCTCCACATTCTCACCAACAGTTCTTATTTTCTGCCTTTTTATGTTAGCCATCCTAATGGATGTGAGGTGTTATCTCATTGTAGTTTTCATTTGTATTTCCTTAATGATTAGTGATGTCAAACATCTTTTCATGTGCTTTTTGGAGACTGGTATGTCTTCCTTGGAGAAATGTCTATTTAAAAGTCTTTTGCCCATTTTTGAATTGTGTTGTTTGTTTCTTTGTTGTTGAGTTTTAGGAGTTCTCTATATATTCTGAATATTAATCTCTTATTAGACATATGATTTGCAAATATTTCCTCCCATTCTGTGGGTTGTCTTTTCACCCCTTCGATAGTGTCTCTTGATGCACAAATTTAAAACATTTTAATGAAGTCCTGTTTGTCTGTTTCTTCTTTTGTTGCTTTTGCCTTTGGTGTCATATCCAATAATTCATTGCAGATGCACTATCATGAAGCTTTTGTCATATGTTTTCTTCTAAGAATTTTCTAATTTTAAGTGTTACATTTAGGTCTTTGGTTTATTTTGCGTATTTGTATGTGGTGTCAGGTAAGAGTCCATCTTTACTCTTTTGCATGTACATCATCCAGTTTTCCCAGCATCATTTGTTGAAAAGACTGTCCTTTACTCACTGAGTGGTCTTGGCACCCTTGTAAAAAGTCATTTTTCCATATATTGTTTCTGGGCCCTCTATTCTGTTCCCTTAGTCTGTATCTTTATGCGAGTAACACACTATTTTGATTACTATAGCTTTGTAATATTTTTTGAAATCAGGAAATGTGAGTACCCCAGCATTTTTCTTCTTTCTCAAGATTATTTTGGCTATTCAGGGTCCCTTGAGATTTCATGTTAGTTTTAGGACGTGTTTTTCTGTTTCTGCAAAAAAATAATAAAATAGGCCGGGCGCGGTGGCTCAAGCCTGTAATCCCAGCACTTTGGGAGGCCAAGACGGGCGGATCACGAGGTCAGGAGATCGAGACCATCCTGGCTAACACGGTGAAACCCCGTCTCTCCTAAAAAAAAAATACAAAAAACTAGCCGGGCGAGGTGGCAGGCGCCTGTAGTCCCAGCTACTCGGGAGGCTGAGGCAGGAGAATGGCGTAAACCCAGGAGGTGGAGCTTGCAGTGAGCTGAGATCCGGCCACTGCACTCCAGCCTGGGCGACAGAGCAAGACTCTGTCTCAACAACAACAACAACAACAACAACAACAACAAAATAATAATAATAATAATAATAATAAAATAATAATAAAAAAATAAAAAAGCTACTAAATCTGTAGATTGCTTTGGGTAACACTGACATCTTAACAGTATTAAGTCTTCCAGCCTGTGAACATGGGATATTTTTCCATTTATTTATGTCTCCTTTAATCTTTTTCAGCAATGCTTTGTAGTTTTCTTTGTACATGTCTTTCACCTTCTTGTTTTTTTTTTTTTTTTTTTTTCTTTTGAGATGGAGTTTCGCTCTTGTTGCCCAGGTTAGAGCGCAATGGCACAATCTTGACTCACTGCAACCTCTGCCTCCTGGGTTCAAGCGATTCTCCTGCCTTAGCCTCCTGGGTAGCTGGGATTACAGGCATGTGCCACCATGCCCGGGTAACTCAGTAATGGAGTCGGGGTTTCTCCATGTTGTTCAGACTGGTCTCGAACTCCCGACCTCAGGTGACCCCTGCCTTGGCCTCCCAAAGTGCTGGGATTACTGGTGTGAGCCATCGTGCCTGACCAAGTTAATTCTTAAGTATTTTTTTCTTTCTGATGCTATTACAAATTGAATTGTTTTCATAATTTTCTTTTCAGATTGTTAGTGTATAAAAATGCAACTGAGTTTTGATTGTTGACTTTGTATCCTGCTACTTTGCTGAATTCATTTATTAGCTCAAAAATTTTTTTGATGAAATTTTTAGGATTTTCTACGTATAAGATCATATCATCTTTCTAGTTTGGTTTCCTTTTATTTATTTATATTTTTGCCTAATTTCTCTGGCTAGGACTTCCAGTACTATGTTGAATAAAAGTGGCAAAAGCAGGCATTCTACACTTGTTTCTAATCTTAGAGGGAAAGCTTTCAGTCTTTCATCATTAAGTATGACATTTGCTGTGAATTTTTCGTATATGGCTATTATGTTGGGATATTTTCCTTTTTTTTTTTTTTTTTTTTTCTGAGACATGGTCTCACTCTGTCACCCAGGCTGGAGTGTAATGGTGTCATCATGGCTCACTGTAGCCTTGACCTCCTGGGCTGAAGTGATTCTCCCACCTCAGCCTCTTGAGTAGCTAAAAAAATTTTTTTGTTGAAATGAGGTCTCATTATGTTGCCCAGGCTGTTTTTTTTGTTTGTTTGTTTGTTTGTTTTTGTTTTGTTTGTTTGTTTTTTGAGATGGAGTCTTGCTCTGTCACCCAGGCTGGAGTGTAGTGGTATGATCTTTGCTCACTGCAACCTCTGCCTCTGGGGTTCAAGCGATTCTCCAGCCTTAGCCTCCCAAGTAGCTGGGACTACAGGTGCATGCCACCACATCTGGGTAATTTTTGTATTTTTAGTAGAGAGCAGGTTTCACCATGTTGGCCAGGCTGGTCTTGAACTCCTGACCTCAGGTGATCCACCTGTCTCGGCCTCCCAAAGTGCTGGGATTACAGATGTGAGCCACTGCACCTGGCCCCAGGCTGGTCTTGAACTCCTGGATTCAACTGGTCATCAGGCCTCCCAAAGTGGGGATTACAGGCATGAGTCACCATGCCCAGCCATATTTTCCTTTAACTCCTAGATTGTTGAGTTTTTTTTTTTTAAATCATGAAAGGGTATTGAGTTTTGTCAAATGTTTTTTCTGCATCAATTGAGATGATCATGTTTTTCTTTCATTCTGTTAATGTGGTGTATTATATTGATTGATTTTTGTATGCAGAACCATTCTTGCATTCCAGGAATAAATCCCACTTGGCATGGGGTATAATCCTTTTAATATGCTGCTGAATGAGGTTTGGTAGTATTTTGTTGAGGATTTTTGCATCAAAGTTCATAATGAATATTGGTCTGTAGTGTTCTTTTCTTGTAGTGTCTTTGTATGGCTCTGGTATTAGTACAATGTTGGCCTCATAGGATGAATGAGGAAGTGTTCCCTCTCCAAGTTTTTGGAGAAGTTTGAGAAGGATTGATATTAATTCATTGAAGGCTTAGTAGAATTCACCCATGAAGCTATCAGGTCCAGAGCTTTTCTTGTTGGGAGATTTTGATCGCCAATGAGATCTCCTTACTAGTTATTGATCCATTCAGATTTTCTGTTTCTTTGTGAGTTAGTCTTAGTGGATTTTGTATTTCTAGCAATTTGTCCATTTAATCTAGGTTGTCCAGTTTATTGGAGTACAGTTGTTCATAGGTTCATAGTACTCTCTTATAATCCTTCCTATTTTTGTAGAATTGGTGATAATGTCCCCATTTTCATTTCTGATTTTAATAATTTTAGTCTTCTCTTTTTTGCTTAGTACATCTAGTTAAAGGTTTGTCAATTCTGTCGATATTTTTAAAGAACCAACTTTTGAATTCTCTATTGTTTTTCTATTCTCTATTCGTCTCTGCTTTGGATTTAGTTTGCTTTTCTAGTTTCTTAAGTTTTAGAGTTAGGTTATTGATTCAAGGTCTGTTTTTTATTTATTTATTTATTTATTTATTTATTTATTTATTTATTTATTTTTGAGAGGGAGTCTTGCTCTGTTGCCCAGGCTGGAGTGCAGTGGTGTGATCTCGGCTTACTGCAACCTCTGCCTCCTGGGTTGGGTTCAAATGATTCTCGTGCCTCAGCCTCCTGAGTAGCTGGGATTACAGGTACCCACCACCACGCCCAGCTGATTTTTGTATTTTAGTAGAGATGGGGTTTCAGTATGTAGGTCAAGCTGGTCTTGAACTCCTGACCTCAGGTGATCCACGCACCTCAGCCTCCCAAAGTGCTGGGATTACAGGCGTGAATCACCACGCCTGGCCATATTTTTCTTGATTATTAAAGTAATACAGGTGAGTGGGGAATGGTGGCTTGTGCCTGTAATGCCACCTACTCTGGAGGCTGAGGCAGGAGACTCACTTGAGCACAGGAGTTCGAGGCCAGTCTGAGCAACATAGTGAGACTCCCATCTTGAAAAAAACTTTTAAAAATTAGCTAAGTATGGTGGCACATGCCTATAGTCCTAAGTACTTTGGAGGATAAGGTGAGAGGATCATTTGAACCCAGGAGTTCAAGGCTGCAGTGAACTATGGATCATGCCACTGCATTCCAGCCTGGGTGACAGAGTGAGAACCTGTGTCTGAAAAAAAAGTAATACAAGATTTTAAAAAATGTAATGTAAAATCAGGGATAAGGATATAAACATACTTGTAGCCATCATCACTTTTTTTTTTTTTTTGAGACAGGATTCCCCAGGCTGGAGTGCAGTGGCGCGATCTCGGCTCATTGCAACCTCTGCCTCCCGTGTTCAAACGATCCTCCGGCCTCAGCCTCCTGAGTAGCTTGGATTACAGGCGTGAGCCACTGCGCCCGGCCTGATCATCTTCTCTATATTGATGTATTTCCTTTCAACCTTTCATTGCATTTTTAAATGTAGTAGAGATAGAACTAAAGATAGAAATTTGTATCTTAGTTTTATATTTTTAACCTGTAATTGAATTATAAGCATTTTCTTGAGTAACAAAGAGCTCTTTGGAAGCTGTGTCTCAGAAGCAATTATCCATGTCACCCAAATGTGCCAGTGCTGCCTGGAAGCCCACCTACTGCCTCTGCTTTTGGAAAGCATGCTCCTTCCCCCACTGAAAGAAAACTCCAGTTTCCCCTCTCTCTTCCTCTCTTTCATGTAACTTTTTTCTTTTTCAGCACACTCCGTGCCCGTTTTCTTGTATTTGAAGAGCCAACAGAAGTTCAGAGTGGCAGGAACTTGGAGACCAAGGAGAATAGCCCCAGATGCGAGGTAGAACACCATCCTTTTGCTGGAGAGAGAGCAGTAGGTGGAGATGGAGAATGAATAAATTAACAATCAATAGATAATAAAATCAGGAGATGAGAAATGCCATGAAGTAGAGAGAGTAGCGGGTAGGTAGCTGCTATTTTAGATAGGTGGACAGGGAAGACATCTCTGGTGAGGCTATATTTGAGTAGAGATCTGAGGGTTTTACGGATTAGAAAGCTCAGAAACGTAAAGTAACTTTTCTAAGGTTACAAGGCAGATTTAGTATTAAATTAGTTTAGTTTTGTTTCATTTTTAAATTCAGAAGCCCTCTATAAATAGTACTTCAGTGTTCTTAGAAATCCTTTGATTTCAGGCTGGCTGCAGTGGCTCACACCTGTAATTCCAGCACTTTGGGAGGCTGAGGTGGGCGGATCACTTGAGGTCAGGAGTTCAAGACCAACCTGGCCAACATGGCAAAACCCCATCTCTACTAAAAATACAAAAATTAGTCAGGTGTGGCAGTGGGCGCCTGTAATCCCAGCTACTTGGGAAGCTGATGCAGGAAAATCTCTTGAACCCGGTAGGTGGGAAAAAAAAAATCCTTTGATTACAAGGTTTCCTGACTTTTGGGTGTGTCTGTCTCTATCCCTATGCCATGCAAGAAAACTTTTCTGTTTTTTTTTTTTGTTTTTTTTTTTTTTTTTTTTTTTTTTTTTGGGATGGAGTCTCACTTTATCTCCCAGGCTGGAGTGCAGTGGCCTGATCTCGGCTCACTGCAACCTCTGCCTCCCGAGTTCAAGCGATTATCCTGCCTCAGCCTCCGAGAAGCTGGGATTACAGGTGCCGACCACCACACCCAGCTAATTTTTGTATTTTTAGTAGAGACGGGGGTTTCGCCATGTTGGCCAGACTGGTTTCGAACTCCTAACCTCAGGTGATCCACCTGCCTTGGCCTCCCAAAGTGCTGGGATTACAGGCGTGAGCCACCGCATGAAAACATTTCTAAGAAGTGAAACTTATGCAGGAGACTTTTTTGTGCTTTGAATGTCAGTGGTGGTTGGGATACAAATCAAGTTTGCTTTGAGGAGATGTTGAGGATTGTTTTGTAACTCAGTAGTTACTTGACTCTAAAATCTAAAATCTATAGTTTTTGGTGTCCTGCAGGTCTGTTCAGGAAGATGAACCCTCCCTTGCAGAAGCTGGAGCTGCCCCAGGGAGTCTGTCAGGGATGAAGACAGAGGCCCAGCCTTCGACATCCTCGCTGGCAAACACCTCATGGACTGGCATAGTGATTTCTGACACTGTCCCAGGAAGTCAAACATGGGAAGACAAGGGTCCATTGACCTGGTCTGCAACATCTGGGACCTCAGAGGCCCAAGTTTCAGCAGCCCGGGTTGCAGAGGCTGAGGCCTGGGAGGCTCATGTTTTCGAGGCTCAGGCCAGGACCAGTCAGCCAAAAAAAAATTCTGTATTGGAGGCGGCAACTGCCTCAGTCCTGAAACAGAAATCAATGTACGAGAAGGTGCAGGTGACAGAGAAGAAACAGAGTGAGGTCCTCCTTGCCCGTCCATTCTGGTCCAGCAAAGCTGAGTACATTCTGGCTCAGGTGGGCTTCTCTATGAAGCCATCTTGTCTCTGGCGCTTTGCCCACCTGTGGCTTAACAGTGGAGGCTGTAAGTCTGGGGACCAGGAAACCTGAGTCCACAAGGGGCAAACAGGACAGAGTCCTGTCCAGGCTTTAACCATGAATGTTTCTGAGATATGTAGAGACCAAAGACCTGGTGCTCTGCGCAGGATAGGAGCCAGGTCCCTGGACACCTACAATCATGAGAGGTGTAGAGGTTCAGGGTATCTGAACATGGGGATAGCAAAGCTTGAGGCCTGGGTCCAAGGTGGGCTGGAAACTAGGTACTTGGGAATTGGGGGCCAGAGGACTAGACACTTGGGACCGTGAGGGATGTAGACATGGGTGAACCCTGAAGCCTGTGACCCTGGGGGAGGTCGCTGGTAGGGAGAATGTTTTCCTGGGCCCCTGGAGTCCAGGCACTGAAAGGACATGGTTCTCAGAGTCCCCCTGAATCCTCTTCACAGGCAGTTTCGCCGCCATCTACATCTTCATGCTGTTCCTGGTCGGGGTTCCTCTTGTCTTCCTGGAGATGGCAGCCGGTCAGAGCATGCGTCAGGGTGGCATGGGTGTATGGAAGATCATTGCCCCCTGGATTGGTGGTGTGGGGTATTCTAGCTTCATGGTGAGGAGCCCATGGCTGCCCAGGCCTGACTTTTACACCCCACCCGCATCCCAACCCTCCTCCTGAAATGCGCCCCATGAATACCTCCATGGGTCAGATCCCTTTGGTTCCCCAATCCTCTGTCAAATCCCCTCCCTTTTCCTGTCCCTGCTCTTCCTCCCCAGCCATGTCCTCCTTGGCCCCCAGGTGTGTTTCATCCTCGGCCTGTACTTCAATGTGGTCAATTCCTGGATCATCTTTTACATGAGCCAGTCCTTCCAGTTTCCCGTTCCATGGGAGAAATGTCCCTTAACGATGAACTCTAGTGGCTTTGGTGAGGAGGAAGTGAAAGAAGAGGAGAAGGGAAAAATGGAGAAGTAGAAGTAGAAGAGAATTTGGAAGAGTAGAGAGTGGGGAGGGACAAGGAAGAAGAAGAAGAAGGAAAAAGAAATGGGAGAGGGAAAGAGAAAAGGGAGGTGGGAGAGGGGATAAGGAAGAAGAAGGGGTACCTTGTCTAGCAGGCATGTCTAAAGCCAGGTCCCCCCCAGATCCTGAATGTGAACAGACAACACCCTCCATATACTTCTGGTACCGGCAGACCTTGAAGGCCTCAGACAGAATCGAGGATGGTGGGTCACCAGTCTACAGTCTGGTCCTGCCCTTCTTTGTTTGCTGGTGTCTTGTTGGTGCTTTCATGATCAATGGGCTTAAGTCCACGGGGAAGGTGAGCCACCAGTATTGGATTCCTTGAAATTCTCAGATGCTTTAGCCCTTACCTCACTTTGTTACTTGTTGATCTCCTAATCTCTTGCTCCTCTGGCCTCTTATTGCCACTAGCCCCCGACTCTTGCTGAAGGCTTTCTTCTAACTCCTACTCATTTCTGACTCGGAACTTTCGATCCCTCCTGTTGGTTGACCCCTACTGGTACACGGGTGCTGATATGTCCCACTCTCAATTCAGGTGATCTGCATCTTGGTACTGCTGCCTTATTTCATCATCATTGGTTTCTTCATCCGGAGTCTACTGCTGGAAGGGGCAAAATTTGGCCTTCAACAGTTGGTGGTTGCCAAGGTGAAATCTGTCTCCTCAATCCTCCATCAGGCCTTGTAGGGCACCACAGCTGCCTGTTCTTGGAGCTTCCTTTCCCCATTCTTTCCTTCTGCATCTCCCTCTCTCCTCCCTGCAACATTTCTATTATAGTTGTCCTCTGCTTCTTCTTTTACAACCCCCTTATACTTATCTTCTCTCTTTTAGATATCGGATGTGTACAATGTGAGTGTGTGGTCTGTAGCAGGGGGTCAAGTTTTGTTTAACACAGGCATAGGCCTTGGCTCTGTTGCCTCCTTAGCCTCCTACATGCCCCAGTCCAACAACTGTCTCAGTGATGCCTTTCTCGTGTCTGTGATAAACCTGCTCACTTTGTTGATTGTCACATCTTTCAACTTCTCTATCCTGGGCTTCTGGGCGACAGTCATCACACATCGCTGCTGTGAGAGGTAAGGCCGGCCCCCTTGTGGAGGGTCCCAGCCCCAGGGAACTTTCAAACCCAGAGACCCTAACCTTAAAGGCGCTGCAAAGACCCACGTTCACACATTTCGACCTTGGGTGCACTTGCATACCTTCCCCATAGCTAAAAATGGAGACAATAGAATCTCCTATCATGTATTATCCTTCTCAGAGCCTTTTGTCACCCTAGAAAGAAATCTTCAAACTGAGAGATTGCCAGCTCTGCACCTCAGAGTGGATATGCTAACGGGGATGTACTAAAAATGGCAAACATTGAAGGCTACTCTAATCCCAGATACACAACAAAATAGCATCCAAGACCACACCACCCAGAGACCCTTCCGAGGCTATCCTTGGAGAAATGGAGAGGTAGAACGCCCCATTCTTAACTGTCAACTCCTGAATTGGGGATTTCTGTCAATCTATCAGAAACTCCAAAAGGATTCTCTGTACTAGAACCTTAATTGTCTGATCACCCCTGTTTCCTATTTTTCTTATTTTTAGGCATTAATTTCAAAAACATCCATCAGACATTTAGGAAGTATTCTTTCTATACCACAGAGACTTGGACAGGTGAATCAGACCACAGTCCTTGTTTCATTAAGTTTTCAATTTTGGAGGGAGAAGGAAAGGAGAGAATGAGACAGCCAAAAACTTATGCTAACTGGTAACTGAAGTGATAGGTGAGGACAGGAGACAGCCATTAATTCTGTCTGGGCTACTCAGATGGGGCCTTCCAGAGGAGGCAACCCTGAGTTGAATTTCTCCCAGTAGTCTTTTTTTTTTCTTCCTCCTCCTCTTCCTGTCTCTCCCAGAGTAGGTTTTTTTGTTTGTTTGTTTTTTGTTTTTTTAATTTAAATTTTTGAGAACGGGGTCCCGCTACATTGCTCAGGCGGGTCTTGAACTCCTGGGCTCAAGTTATCCTCCTGCCTCTGCCTTCCAAAGAGCTGGGATTACAGGCGTGAGCCACTGCTTCCGGCCTCTCCTAGTAATCTTAACCCTCACAAATAACCACCATTTTCTTCTAGAAGATGCCTGGGAATATACACGTGTGCGTGTGCAAGAGTTCTTGACAGCATATAGTTAGGAAAGGAATTGCTGAGTAGGGTGTGCTGACCTTCAATTTTATCATATATTGTCTGGTTTTCAAAGTGGTGTAATGCATTACCCTCCCATCAGGGATGTATGAGACTTCCATTTGTTCTACTTTTTGCACAACACTTGATTAAACTTGGTTGGACTTTTAAATTGTTTCCAGTCTGGTGGGAGTGTAATGGTAACTTTTTGGGTATTTTCAAAAGAAACTTTTTACTATGAGCTATTACATACATATGTAAAAATGCATAAAACAAGGCTAGGAGCAGTGGCTCACGCCTGTAATGCCAGCTCTTAGGAAGGCCGAGGTGGGAGGATTGCTTGAACCCAGGAGTTTGAAGCCAGCTGGCTGAGACCCTGCCTCTAACAAAAAAAAAGAAAAAAATGTATAAAACAATGTACAGTGTAACGAACTATGAAGTAAGCATCACCTGTATTAAGAACTAGAATAACCCTAGCCGCTCTCCATGTATCTTTTTCTAATCATAATCCCTTTACTGCCTCCCAGAGGTTAACCATCATAAAAGTCAGGATAGTGGTTACTATATTGCTTAGTAGATATGCATACATACATGATCAAATACAAAGAAAAACAAGCCCGGGTGCACTGGCTCACGCCTATAATCCCAGCACTTTGGGAAGCTGAGGAGGGTGGATCACAAGGTCAGGAATTTGAGACCAGTCTGGCCAATATGGTGAAACCCCATCTCTACTAACAAATACAAAAATTAGCTGGGTATGGTGGCACACACCTGTAGTCCCAGCTACTCAGGAGGCCAAAGCAGGAGAATCACTTGAACCTGGGAGGTAGAGGTTGCAGTGAGTGGAGATCGCACCAATGCACTCCAGCCTGGGCGACAGAACGAGTCTCCATCTCAAAAAAGAAAAAGAAAAAGCCTGCTGTGGTGTTCATTGGGATTGCATCAAATCTGTAAATCATCTCTGAACCAGCTTTCCTTGCATTCCCGGTTGTGGAGAAGGGCCGGGGCAAAGCTTCTGCTTCATTTTTATTGTGAAGGTATAGCCCTTTGAAGTTGTCAGATTTAAGTGGGGGAACTTCTATTCTGATCTTTATTTTGGGCAGGCTCTGGTGCTTTATATCTGGCCTCCATGGCCCCCTTTTGTATCTGAAAAGTCATAAAATTGGAAACTGCAGGTCTAGTTTGTTGCATTTTGCATACATCTTTGGGACAAAGTATATTTGGAAGTCCCCTTTCTCCACTGCTTTGCCTGTACTTCAGTTTTTACCTGATGATTTCTTATTATCTTGTCAACATTTTTATTTCCTTAGAAGATTTAAAAATATCTTCCAGGCTGGGCACGGTGGCTCACGCCTGTAATCCCAGCACTTTGAGAGGCCAAGGCGGGCGGATCACCTGAGGTCGGGAGTTCAAGACCAGCCTGACCAACACAGAGAAACCGTGTCTCTACTAAAAATACAAAAAAATTAGCCGGGCATGGTGGCGCATGCCTGTAATCTCAGCTACTCGGGAGGCTGAGGCAGAAGAATTGCTTGAAGCCAGGAGTCGGAGGTTGCAGTGAGCCAAGATTGTGCCATCGCACTCCAGCCTGGATAACAAGAGCAAAACTCGGTCTCAAAAAAAAAAAAATCCTCCAGCCTTTTAAATTATTTCCAATGAGAAAATTGGTTCAAATCTCTAGCTTATTACTGGAATAGCATATAGTATTTTATTTTCTAAAATGTGATCAAACTCTACTTGCTTGCCTTTTGCTTTTATCAGTGAATCTTGGCAAGCTGTCCATTGCAGTTCTTACAGAGCAATGAGCTGAAGTTTTAAGGATTTGTAGGAGTTAGCCAAGTGAAGAATGGTGGTGGGGGTGGAGTTGGTATTGTGTGTGAGAGAGTATGATGGGCCTTGAAACTGTAAGTAGTTAAATCTGGCCAGAACATGGAATGTGAAGAGAGCCATAGGGACATATGAGGCCAAAATGGTCAGCAGGGCTCACATCAAAAAGTCGAACCAGCAGTTGCTCTCACACAGCACAACTCCATGGGAACATTATCATCATAGTCTCTGTGCTCCCGGACATGCCGTAACAGGAAGTTTAGAAAGTTGGCTTTTACCCGTTAGTCTCAGCGAAGCGGGAAGGTAGACAGTGAATAAGAAACCCCATCACTAGAGCAGAGACCACTGAGTCCCCAAGAAGTCCCTGAGGCTCTCCCATGGTCATAAATTATCCAGGATTACACAAACGAATTCACATCCCTGAAGGCAGGTGCTTTCTAGGTTTCATCCCAGGCTCTGTCTCACCCAGATCACTAATGCTAAGCCAGTGGTAGCCGTTTTTATCTTGAAGATAAAGGAAAAGGAGACCATCTCCTACTGGGCCAAGTGGTTCAATTTGATTCAACCCCCTATCCCCAGGAATGCTGAAATACTTTTAAAGCTGATAAACCTAGGGAAACTGCCTCCTGATGCCAAGCCCCCTCTTGACCTGCTTGACAACCCGACCTCCATCTACAACACCTGGTTCAATGGCCTTCCCCAGCACATCAAAAGCATGGTTCTCCGCGAGGTGACTGAATGCAACATAGAGACTCAGTTTCTTAAGGTCAGTAAAAATAACTCAGTGGGGGCCTAGAGTTCTGAAAGCCCTTGGCACAACAGAAATTTTAGCTTTTATTAGCATGAGAAAAAATCCCGGAAGCACCAGGATAATCTGTGGCGCATAGTAATACAAAGTACTATAGTTGGCAGAATGGCCCTCCAAGGTTAATGCTAACTGGATTGATTTTTCCATGTCAGAAAAATCAGTGACTCCCTCCTTCCTATCATTCAGGAGTCTGTTCACATGTCACCTTATCGGAAAGGCCCTCCCTGAAGTCGTATCTGGATTGGTGCCCACACACACTCCCACTTTGGGCTGGCTTGGCGATCTGATTTTCTCAGTGATCCAGGGATTTTCAGGAGTTTTCCAGGGAAGATAGAATGTATACTTGTCTATATTTTTTTGTTATTGTTAAATGACACATCAACACCTGTTTGTTCTCTCTTCGCAGGCTAGCGAGGGCCCAAAGTTTGTATTCCTGTCCTTTGTTGAAGCCATGTCCTTCCTTCCTCTGTCTGTCTTCTGGTCTTTTATCTTCTTCCTGATGTTGCTGACCATGGGGCTGAGCAGCGCAATAGGGATTGTGCAGGGCATCATTACTCCACTCCAGGACAACTTCTCTTTCTTCAGGAAACATACAAAGCTGCTCATAGGTACTCTGACCTAGGCCCTACTCCTAACAATGACCCTGACCCCTGAACCACTGGGATTTTTTGGGGGGGACAGGGTCCCTGTAGTCCAGGCTGGTGTGCAGTGGTGTGATCTTGGCTTACTGCAACTTCTGCCTCCTGGGTTCAAGTGATCCTCCCACCTCAGCCTCCCCAGTAGTTGGGACCATAGGCATGCGCCACCACGCCCGGCTAAGTTTTGTACTTTTGGTAGAGACGGGCTTTCGCCATGTTGCCCAGGCTGGTCTCAGACTCCTGGGCTTAAGCAATCTGCCCACTTCAGCTTCCCAAAATGCTTGCATTACAGATGTAAGCCACCGTGCCTGGCCACCACTGGGTCTGCCACCAGTCCTGCTCTATGACCTCGACTTAGCCCTTGTCACCCAGCCCTGACTTCTAACCTTGATCCAGATCTCATGTTTTCTCCAGTGGGACTCTTTCTGCTCATGTTCGCGTGCGGCCTCTTCTTCACTCAACCTTCAGGCAGCCACTTCATCAAACTGCTGAGTAACCACTGGATAGTCTTCCCCATCATCGTCATTGCCATATTTGAAACCATGGCTGTATCCTGGGCCTATGGGGCCAGGAGGTGAAGTCCTAAGCCCAGGTTCTCACAAAGCATGGGACTGTCGGGAAGGTTGACCCCTTTCTTGTTGCCTCTACTGTCACCCAACTAGTGGGGCATAGGGACTCTAATTTCAGAGCCTTCTGGGCAACCTTTTATTCATTCATCCATTTTCACATGTATTTGGGTGCTGCATGTGTGCCAGGCACTGCTTTAGTCATCAAGGATAGGAGCATTGAATAAAAGAAGTATTCCTATTCTCAGAAAGCTTACATTTTAGTGGTCTGGAGAGACAATAACCAAATTAGCAAATAAAGAATAAAAACATTGAGAATAAATATAAGTGATAGGAAGAATCAAAGGGTGAGATCAGATGGCCCATAGTGGGAGTGTGTGTGGGCACCCATCCAGATAAGACTTCACGGAGGGCCTTTCTGATAAGGTGACATGTGAGCAGACTCCTGAATAATAGGGAGGGAGTCATGACAAGACTTTGAGGAAAGTGCTCCCTGCAGGGAAACAGAAATTACCAAGGCCAGAGGAGGCATAATGTCTAGAGTTTTTGAGAAACAAGGAAGTCAGAGAGGCTGAAATAGAAGATATTAGGAGATGGTGCTAGAGAAATGATGGGGGCCAAATCATGTAGGGTTTTGTAAGCCACTATAGGAGTCAGCTTTGTATGCAGAATGAGAGATGAAGCATTGGAGGGTTTTGAGTAGGAGAATGACATTTTCAGGTGGGAGTTGCCATTATTAGATTTGTTTTTTAAAAAGGTATCTATGGCTGCTGTGTGGAAAATGGATCAGGAAGGGTCCAGAGTGAAGCCAGGATAAGAGTTGGAGGCTATGTAATATTTCTTTTTTTTTTTTTTTTTTCTTTTTGAGATGGAGTCTTGCTCTGTTGCCCAGGCTGGAGTGCAGTGGTGTGATCTCAGCTCACTGCAAACTCTGCCTCCCGGGTTCAAGCAATTCTCCTCCCTCAGCCTTCTGAGTAGCTGGGATTACAGGCATGTGCCACCACGCCCAGCTAATTTTTGTATTCTTAGTAGAGATGGGTTACACCATGTTGGCCAGGCTGGTCTCGAACTCTTGACCTCGTGATCACCTGCCTCAGCCTCCCAAAGTGCTGGGATTACAAGCATGAGCCACCCCGCCTCGTGAAGGCTATGTAATATTTCAAATGAGAGCTAAGAATGGCTTGGTCAAAAGTAGAAGAATTGTGGACTAAGAGAAGTGGTCTGATTCTGGAAGGTAGAGCTACCTGGGAAAGAGAACAAGATAATCTGGGAGTGAGACCTGGAAGACGAAACTGTGGAATGTAAGTCTATAGTAGAGGTAGCCAGGGAAGCTCTGGGGGCACAGATGATTAGTTAAGGAAGACTGGAGAGTTAGGGAAAGTGGCCTAGAGAAGCGGATGCTTGAGCAGAGCCTGGACAGATGAATAGGTGGAGATAGGGTGATGGGCACCCTAGATCAAAAGACCCCACTTGTATATTTATTGAAATTGAGAATATGTACTAAAGGAGACTGGATAGGTGGCTGAAATAAACTAGATACGTTCCCCAAGGGCCAAATGCCACTTTCTTTTATCCGTGTTGTTCGCTGCTCGATATCCAGCACTTAGAAGAGTTCCTGGCACATCATAGACATTCTGACATTTATGGGATGAATGAAAGAGACTTGACCTTTCTTCTGAGGCCATTGGATACCCATGGAAAGTTCTTGAGCAGGAGAGGGGTGTTTGGAAAATTTTCTTGGGTTGGGATAGACGACAGACTGACTAGGGAGAAGATGAGAGAGGACAAGACTTGAGATGAAACAGGAGATTAGAGATACAATAGAATGTTTGAAAAATGCCAAGGTTGGGCTGGCCCTGCCTCCAAGGTGGTGAGGCCTAACTGGGCATCCCACACTCTGGTGGCCCTTCCCCAGGTTCCTTGCAGACCTGACGATCCTGTTGGGCCACCCCATCTCTCCCATCTATGGTTGGCTGTGGCCTTGTGTGTGTCCAGTTGTGCTGCTTATCCTGTTTGTGACCGTGATGGTTCGTCTTTGTATGAAGCCGATCACCTACATGTCCTGGGACTCAAGCACTGTGAGCCTCCCCCAGGACCCAGAACCCCGAACCCCTTTGGGAGTGGGGGCCAGACCTTTCAATTCACTCTGGGTGAAAGAACCCAGTCATCTCATTCTCTTATGCCAGAAGACTCATGGGTTTTCTGCTTTAGTTCCCCACCCGCCCTTCCCCTCCACAACTCTTCCTCTTCTCTTGGAGATTTTGATATTCTGAACCTTTTTCCCATCTCTCCACAGTCAAAAGAGGTGCTTCGACCATACCCACCATGGGCACTGCTCTTGATGATCACCCTTTTTGCCATTGTCATCCTCCCCATCCCTGCATACTTTGTATACCGCCTCATACATAGGATTCCCTTCAGGCCCAAGAGCAGAGACAGGCCTATGACAGCCTCCACATCCCTACCCCTAAGTCACCAGCTAACACCCAGTAAAGAGGTTCAAAAGGAAGAAATTCTACAAGGTGATGAAACAAAGTACCCATCAACCTGTCATGTGACTTCTTAACTTCATTCATTTGGCTTCACATCACATATCCCTTAGAACAGATCCAATAGGCAACTCTTAATATCAGCTTGCAACCGTTGATGTCCCTGGATCCAGAACCACTTCTATTTCCAAGAGGAGGGGCGTTCTTTGGAGGGGGATCATAGGGCCTGGCCTTGCAATCCCCTCCTCGGTCCCATCTTACCTGGTGACCACCATAATTGTTTTCCCCATCCTCTTCCTCAACACACATACATGTACAACTTATATACAATACTAGTGATGTCTACCAGTCCTGCTACTTCTGGGGTGCCTGTCTCCTGGAATGGAGCTGGAGGAGTAATGCTGTTGGTCAATAAATCAGTCTACATTAACTCCAGGATGTAAGCAGATCTTTTTTTTTCTATAGATGTCTCAGATGTTCAGTTTTCCTGTCACAAGGCTTCCAGTCTGTATTAGTTCATTTTCACACTGCTAATAAAGACATACCTGAAACTGGGAACAAAAAGGTTTAATTGGACTTACAGTTCCACATGGTTGAGGAGGCCTCAATCATGGTGGAAGGCGAAAGGCACTTCTTACACGACGGCAGCAAGAGAAAAAATGAGGAAGAAGCAAAAGCGGAAACCCCCGATAAACCATCAGATCTCGTGAGACTTTTTCACTATCACGAGATTAGGATGGAAAAGACCAGCCCCCATGATTCGATTACCTCCCCCTGGGTCTCTCCCATAACACATGGGAATTCTGGGAGATATAATTGAAGTTGGTGTTTAAATGGGGACACAGCCAAACCATATCATTCTGCCCCTGGCCCCTCCAAATCTCATGTCCTCACATTTCAAAAGCAATCATGCCTTCCCAACAGACCCCCAAAGTCTCAACTCATTTCAGCATTAACCCCAAAGTCCAAAGTCTCGTCTGAGGCAAGGCAAGTCCCTTCCACCTATAAGCCTGTAAAATCAAAAACAAGCTAGTTACTTCCTAGATACAATGGGGGTACTGGCATTGGTTAAATACAGCCATTCCAAATGGGAGAAATTGGCCAAAGCAAAGGGGTTACAGGGCCGATGCAAGTCCAAAATCTAGAAGGGGAGTCAATTTTTTTTTTTTTGAGATGGAGTCTTGCTCTGTTGCCCAGGCTGGAGTGCAGTGGCTGGATCCCGGGTTTACGCCATTCAGGGCAGTCAAATTTTAAAACTCCGTAATCTCCTCTGACTCCAGATCTCACATCCAGGTCATGCTGATGCAAAAGGTGGGTTCCCATGGTCTTAGCTCCACCTCTGTGGCTTTGCAGGGTACAGCCCCCCTTCCAGCTGCTTTCACAGGCTGGTGTTGAGTGTGGCTTTTCCAGGCTCATGGTGCAAGCTGTCAGTGGATCTACCATTCTGGGGTCTGAAGGACAGCAGACCTCTTCTCACAGCTCCACTAGGCAGTGCCCCAGTAGGGACTCTGACTCCACATTTCCCTACTGCATTTCCCTCCCTAGCAGAGGTTCTCCATGAGGGCTCTGCCCCTACAGAAAACTTTTTCCTGGGCATCCAGGCATTTGCATGCATCGTCTGAAATCTAGGCGGAGGTTCCCAAACCTCACTTCTTGACTTCTGTGCACCCGCAGGCTCAACACTATGTGGAAGTTGTCAAGACTTGAGGTTTCTACTATCTGAAGCCACAGCCCGAGCTGTACATTGGCCCCTTTCAGCCATGGCTGGAGTGGCTGGGACACAGGGCACCAAGTCCCTAGGCTGCACACAGCACAGGGACCCTGGGCCTGGCCCACAAAACCACTTTTTCCTCCTGGGCCTCTGGGCCTGTGATGGGAGGGGCTGCCATGAATGTCTCTGATGTGGCCTGGAGACATTTTCCCCACGGTCTTAGGGATTACCATTAGGCTCCTTGCCACTCATGCAAATTTCTGCAGCTGGCTTGAATTTCTCCTCAAAAATGGGTTTTTCTTTTCTACTGCATCATCAGGCTGCAAATTTTCTGAACTTTTATGCTGTTTCCCTTTTAAAACTGAATGCTTTTAACAGCACCCAAGTCACCTTCTGAATACTTTGCTGCTTAGAAATTTCTTGGCCGGGCGCGGTGGCTCAAGCCTGTAATCCCAGCACTTTGGGAGGCCAAGACGGGCGGATCACAAGGTCAGGAGATCGAGACCATCCTGGCTAACATGGTGAAACCCCGTCTCTACTAAAAAATACAAAAAACTAGCTGGGCGAGGTGGCAGGCGCCTGTAGTCCCAGCTACTCAGGAGGCTGAGGCAGGAGAATGGCGTGAACCCGGGAGGCAGAGTTTGCAGTGAGCTGAGATCCGGCCACTGCACTCCAGCCTGGGCGACAGAGCGAGACTCCATCTCAAAAAAAAAAAAAAAAAAAAAAAAAAAAAAAAAAAAAAATTTCTTCTGCCAGATACTCTAAATCACCTCTCTCAAGTTCAAAGTTCCACAAATCTCTAGGACAGGGGCAAGATGCCACTAGTCTCTTTGCTGAAACATAACAAAGAGTCATCTTTGCTCCACTACCCAACAAGTCCCTCATCTCCATCTGAGACCACCTCAGCCTGGACCTTATTGTTCATATCAGCATTTTTGTCAAAACCATTCAATAGGTCTTTAGGCGGTTCCAAACTTTCCCACATTTTCCTATCTTCTTCTGAACCCTCCAAACTGTTCCAATGTCTGCCTGTTACCCAGTTCCAAAGTTGCTTCCACATTTTTGGGAATCTTTTCAGCAATGCCTGACTCTACTGGTACCAGTTTACTGTACTAGTTTGTTTTCATGCTGCTGATAAAGACATACCTGAAACCTAAAGCAAAAAAGTTTAATTGGATTTACAGTTCCACATGGCTGGAGAGGTCTCGGAATCATGGCAGGAGGTGAAAGGCACTTCTTACATGGTGGTGGCAAAAGAGAAAATGAAGCAAAAGTGGAAACCCATGATAAACCCATCAGATCTCATGAGACTTCTTCACTATCATGAGAATAGCATGGAAAACACCAGCCCCCATGATTCAATTACCTCCCCCTGGGTTCCTCCCACAACACATGGGAATTCTGGGAGATACAACTGAAGTTGAGATTTAAATGGGGACACAGCCAAACCATATCACAGTCTTTCTAAAGCCAAATGTCCAGCCCTGAGTTCCTGCCCTCCCCTTGCTCTGGCAAACTCAGATGCTAGATCACTAGGCTTGCCTTATCCAGGGGCTGGCCTTTAGCCAAGGGAAACCTGGGAAATGGTGACTTCAACAAAGATGGGAAAGATACTAATGCACTTGCTACTGATACCTGATAATCCTATTATAGATCTAAAGTTATTTCTAAAAAGTTGCACTCGAGGTTTTAACAGTGTATTGTGGACTGAGAACATCTGTAAATCAGTGCCACAACCAGTTACTAACAAGGTGTTTTGCTGGGCCCACCAAGGGTCCCATTGCTGCTCAGTACCGGGCACCACCGGTTTTTATCCCAGGGTCAAATCAACTGAACTTGCCCAGTGGATGATCACTGAGTGGGTCTCTAAGAACTTGTGGGAGGGTAGTGCCGTGAGGGTGCTGAAGTACTCCCCACAAAGAGAATGGGGCCTGTCAGTTACCTGCTGGGGATGGGGCCTGTGGGCAGAGGTGACTGGGATTCCCAAAGATCCAGGAAATGGGTTTCCCGTAAATGCTCAGCGATCTAAGGCTTTTAGATTGCTTAGAGCCCACGGGTAAGTTTCAGTGATAAAGGAAAAGGAGACACCCCCAACCACTGGCAGGCAGGACTCAAGAGGTGGGTCTGCAGAAAGGAAAGAGCAGAGGCACCAGGAGTTTCCAGACCTCTGAAGTCTGGCTCTTCAAGCTTGAAGACAGGAGGGCTGGAGGGGGCGTGCCGCTCCGTGTCATCACCCATTGGCTTCTGTGCTCTATTAGCCCAGCCCCTCCATCCCCCAGTCCAAATGCTTTATCTGCCTGAAGACTCATGCTATTGAATCGGGTCATGTGGGGATGGGAGAGAGAAGGCGGTGGGCTCCTCCTTCTCATCAAATAGTCTGGGTCTTCAACCTCCTCCCTTTTGGGAACCCAGGCACTCATCCTCCTCTCTGCCTCAAGGCCCCTCCCACCCACCTCCCCACCATCCTGGTCCAGTTTTGGAGGTGGAACTTGGGAGAGGGGGATTGAAAAGTACGGGCTTACAATCTCAAAAAAAAAAAAAAAAAAAAGAAAAAATATTTTATTTCCTTCTTAGTATCTGTTTGTTTCTTTCTCTCTCTCTCTCTTTCTTTCTTTTTTTTTGACGAGCCTTGCCCTGTTGCCCAGGCTGGAGTACGGTGGCTCAGTCTTGGCTCACTGCAAACTCCGCCTCCCAGGTTCAAGCAATTATCCTGCCTCAGCCTTCTGAGTACCTGGGATTACATGGATGCACCACCATGCCCAGCCAATTTTTGTACTTTTAGTAGAGATGGGGTTTCACCATGTTGCCCAGGCTGGTCTTGAACTCCTGACCTCATGATCCACCCATCTTGGCCTCCCAAAGTGTTAGGATTACAGGCGTGAGTCATTGCACCTGGCCTTTTTTTTTTTTTTTTTTTTTTTTTTTGAGTCAGCCTCTCTCTGTTGCCCAAGCTGGAGTGCAGTGGCACGATCTCAGCTCACTGCAACCTCCACCTCCCAGGCTCAAGCGATTCTTACGTCTCAGCCTCCCAAGTAGCTGGGATTACAGGTGCACACCATTGTGCCCAGCTAATTTTTGTATTTCTAGTAGAGGTGGGGTTTTGCCATGTTGGCCAGGATGGTCTCGAACTCCTGGCCTCAAGGGATCCGCCCGCCTCAGCCTCCCAAAGTGCGTGAGTCACTGCACCTGGCCTAATTCTGCTTTCTAATTTGCCTCCCTGACATGGGGGACGCTTCAATAGGGTTGGTGCCAGGTTCAAGAGGCTGAAGAAGAGACCCAGGGCTAGCAAATGAGACATAGGGTTTATTTGAGGGAACTTACAGGGTGATCCGGTGGTGGTGAGCTGGATAGGAGAACCACAACCACCTGCAAAGCGCATGCAGTTTATATAACGTTTTCACTTAGCACCCTCCCCCAGCAACCTCCATGCAGCAGCCCTCATCCTCAGGGTGTGCTTAAGTTACTGCTGTTAGGCGTGTCTACCATATACACTCCACTCCAGCATACCCACCTTGTTGTGTTTTGTTGTTGTTGTTGTTGTTTTTTGTTTTTTTTTGAGATGGAGTCTCACTCTGTCGCCAAGGCTAGAGTGCAGTGGTGTGATCTCGGCTCACTGCAACCTCTGCCTCCCGGGTTCAACTGATTCTGGTGCCTCAGCCTCCCGAGCAGCTAGGATGACAGGCCCTCGCCACCACACCCGGCTAATTTTTGTATTTTTAGTAGAGATGGGGTTTCACCATGTTGGCCAGGCTGGTCTTGAACTCCTGACCTCAAGTGATCCGCCTGCCTTGGCCTCCCAAAGTGCTGGGTTTACAGGCGTGAGCCACTGCGACCCGGCCACTCTAGCATACCTTTGAATGGCCCTCACATTCTTGTACCATTCTTCCACCGTTTCCCTGGGGCCAGGTATGCAGAGGAGCATTGCAGCCTGAACTACAGCAGCAACACAAACTACAACAGAAAAGAGTAATGAATGTAAAAGTGGCTTCAGGTACTCAGATTAGCTGCTGGGATGCACCATGGCAGGCCCGCAGTGGAGGAGAGGGGCAGCTCTCTGCAGATCCAACAGTCTGTTTTGTTCTGGAGAGAGGCCACCATCTGTGGCCAGCTGGTAAGAGGTTTGCTGCATACAATCTATGGGTGAAAAGTGAGATGTTTAGTGAGTACAAGAAGGAGCAAGTCATGGTCGTTTTTTCCTTTTTGAGACAGAGTTTCACTCTTGTTGCCTAGGCTGGAGTGCAGTAGCTGGCTCTCGACTCACTGCAACCTCAAACTCTTCGGTTCAAGCGATTCTCCTGCCTCAGCCTCCCGAGTAGCTGGGATTATAGGCGCCTGCCATCATGCCTGGCTAATTTTTTGTATTTTTAGTAGAGGCAGCGTTTTGCCAGGCTGCTTTCGAACTGCTGACCTCGGGTGATCCACCCGCCTCGGCCTTCCAGAGTGCTGGGATTACAGGCATGTACCACTGCACCCAGCCTTATGGTCATTTTACAAGAAATAGGCAGTCGTGTCCTTCTCAGAGAGCACCACCCCAGCAGTGGCCTGGTGCTTGGTTTGCAATACCAAATAGGTTGGCCCCATCTCTACAAAGTGTCATGTGAGACTGGAGTGAGACAATAGGGATATTATGCAGTGTGGGCATCCAGATGCTAGACTGTTACATGCATCCCCCAGGTGCGGTGAAGAATGTTCTTCCATATCAGCCCCCCAAAGGGGGCTGCCTGCTACCATCCAGTCCTGTGTTTCTCCTTGTAGTAGGCGCATGGTAGTCCCCTTAAAGACGGTGCCCAGATGTCAGTGCACAGGACTACTGGGTCTGGCTCCTAGAAGAAACCATCCAGGCAGCTTGCAGCTCAGCCCATTGGTTACTATGTCCTTTGCCTGTATTGAGCCAGACACTCTCAGTGGACAGCTGGATACAGGTGCAAGGATTGCCTCTTGACAAGCCATCTGTGTACTAGGCCTGGTCAGGAATTGGGCCCTGTCCCTCTTATACAAAGGAGGGAATCTTTGGAGGCTCAGTGCCTCTGTCAAAGACTGTCCTTCAGCTGTCACATAGGTGACAGGGCCAAGCAGTAAACAGAGCCCTGTGCTAGTTTGGGTACTTCTGTGGCAGGCATGCATGCCATTTAGCCACAGTCTGTTTCTGGGAAACCAAAATTCGTGCCTCAGCCTCCTGAGTAGCTGGGATTATAGGCACGTGCCACCACACCTGGCTAATTTTTGTATTTTTAGTAGAGATGGGGTTTCACCATATTGGCCAGGCTTGTCTTGAACTCCTGACCTCAAGTGATCCGCCTGCCTTGGCCTCCCAAAGTGCTACTCGGGAGGCTGAGACTAGGATAAAAGGTACATCTTGGTAAAGGTGTCCTACTTTAGACTAGGATAAAGGCTAAAGTCCCAGGATCCCGATAAAAGCAATGGTGGCTGGGTGTCTGGAGACTGCCAGCCACATCTAGAGGTAGCTAACTATATATTGGTCACCTAAGAACGCACAGTCGGGCTGGGCATGGGGCTCACGTCTGTAATCCCAGCACTTAGGGAGGCCGGTGGGAGGAGGTGGGTGGATCACCTGAAGTCAGGAGTTCGAGACCAGCCTGGCAAACATGGCAAAACCCTGTCTCTACTAAAAATACAAACATTAGCTGGGCGTGGTGGCAGGCACCTGTAATCCCAGCTAACCTACTATGGGGTACTGGGTATGTACTAGCATGGGATCCCCTTTGGATCATCTTCCACTTGCTGTAAGGCATAACACGTAGTGCAGAATTGTAGCTCCATGACACTATAATCTAACTTCAGTCCCCTTCCATAGCTGGAACCAGAATCCTAAAGGCACAAGTTTGTGTCCTTGCCTTTGCCACCGGTCCCAGTTGGCCCCCTTCTTGACTAAGTGGTACAGTGGCCTAAGGAGTTGAGCCAAATGGGAAATAAAAGGACACCACGGCCTTAGAAGAAGAACTAAGGTTTGCAGTCACTTTGGTGGTGCAGGATGTGGGTAGGCCTGCACGGTATCTAGAATGGCAAATTGAACACCGTTAGTCTTAGCCATCCAGATGACACCAAGTATTTGACTGATAAGCCTGGACCCTGCCTTTGTCTGCATTGAGGGCCCATCCTGTTAACCAAGTGAGACAGGAAGGTGAGGGCTATAGAGACTCGGAAGTTAGCTGGAAAAAGATTCAGAAGTTAGCATGATATCATCAATGTAATGGAAAACACGTACCCTCTCCAGGGTAGTCCATCTACTGAGGTCTGTGGCCACTAGGCGTTGACAGATAGTGAGGCTATGGAAATATTCCCAAGGCAAGAGAGTAAAGGTATAATTGTTCTCCTTCCCAGGTGATAAGGTTAGGCTTTTTTTTTTTTCTCTTTTGAGACGGAGTCTCGTTCTGTTGCCCAGGCTGGAGTGCAATGGCGCAGTCTCTGCTCACTGCAACCTCCACCTCCCAGGTTCACACCATTCTCCTGCCTCAGCCTCCCGAGTAGCTGGGACTACAGGCGCTGGCCACCACACCTGGCTAGTGTTTGGCTTTGTGTCCCCACCCAAATCTCATCTTGAGTTGTAATCTCTGTAATCCCCACGCGTCAGAGAGACCAGGTGGAGGTAATTCAATCATCGGGAGGGCTTCCCCCATGCTGTTCTCCTGGTAGTGAGTGAGATCTCGCGAGATCTGATGGTTTTATAAGGGGCTCTTCCTCCTTCGCTCAGCTTCGTGAAGAAGGTGCGTTTCCTCCCCTTTGTCTTCTGCCATGATCGTAAGCTTCCTGAGGCCTCCCCAGCTCTGCTGAACTGTAAGTCAATTAAACCTCTTTCTTTTATAAATCACCCAGTTTTGGGCAATTCTCTATAGCAGCGTGAAAACGGACTAATATATCAGGTGAATGCAATGACAAAACGAGGTGCGTCCAGTCCCTCTCCTATCCTCATCAGAAAGGAGGCAATATGAGAACAGCTGCATACACTGGGGGGGCACTTTATTGAACTCCCAGTAATCTGTCATTCTCCGTGTCCCATCAGGCATCCACATGGGCCATGCAGGGCTATTGTATGGGCTGTTCACTGGTCTTATAATGTCTACCCAGACTTCTTTCCTTTTCAGTCCCTACGATCTCATCACGACCTCCTGGCAGGTGTTGTCGTTTCAATGCTGCTATTCACAGAGGGGCTGGCAGCTGTGCTGGTGTCCATTTCGCATTCCCCTTGATCACACGCTTCACCATCCTAACTCAGTCGGAATTCAGAGGGTCAAGCCTGATGAGACAGCCATTCCCAAGATGTACTCTGGAACAGGAGCTCTGTACACTAAATAGGGTTTGGGTGGCAGTCTCCTAACTTGTAATACTAGCTCAACCTGTCTGACTTTCACAACCCCCCACCCCCCCAACCATCTATTGTTCTAGGCCACTGGAACCACAGATGTCACCACATACGAGAGTGCATTCAGCTACAGGATCCGCTGGGGACAGCCTGTGCATTCTTGTTTTTTTGTTTTGTTTTGTTTTTGAGACGGAGTCTCACTCTGTCACCCAGGCTGGAGAGCAGTGGCATGATCTCGGCTCACTGCAACCTCTGCCTCCCGGGTTCAAGCGATTCTCCTGCCTCAGCCTCCAGAGTCACTGGGATTACAGGCGCCCAGCTAATTTTTGGTGTTTTTAGTAGAGACTGGGTTTCACCGTGCTGGTCAGGCTGGTCTCGAACTCCTCACCTTGTGATCTGCCAGCCTTAGCCTCCCAAAGTGCTGGGATTACAGTCGTGAGCCACCGCGCCTGGATGCATTGTTTTTTTGCCTTTTTTTTTTTTTGAGACAGAGTCTCACTCTGTGGCCCAGGCTGGAGTGCAGTGGCATGATCTTGGCTCACTGCAACCTCCGCCTCCCAGGTTCAAGTGATTCTCCTGCCTCAGCCTCCTGAGTAGGTGGGATTACAGGTGCACACCACCACGCCCAGCTAATTTTTGTATTTTTAGTAGAGATGAGGTTTCACCATGTTGGCCAGGCTGACCTCAAACTCCTGACCTCAGGTGATCCGCCCACCTCAGCCTCCCAAAGTGCTGGGATTACAGGCGTGAGCCACTGCGCCCAGCCAGCCTGTGCATTCTTTGGTGACCAATATATAGTTAGCTAGTCCTACATGTGGCCGGCAGTCTCCAGACACCCAGCTGCCATTGCTCTTAGCAATGGGGCCTTAGCCTTTATCCTGGTCTAAAGGGGTTGGTGCCTGTATCCCTCTGTGGCAGGGGCAGTAGGCTGAGGCTGAGGCTTCTTCATGAAGCGCTGTTTGGCTTGAGCTTCTGCCACAGTCTGACCAGAACAGCAGTAGGCTGTTCATTTTCACAGTAGGCATCCCTGCCACTACCTGGTCACATCACATTTGCTGGGGGTCCCCTGACAGCCCCCTGGCTGTTTTTCCTTTGGCTCCCTTGTTTTTATCCCAGCAGCGTGCACCCCTCACCTATGCAGTTTCTGTTTTCCTGAGTGGTGGCCCTTTGGGCCGCCTGAGACACTGGCTGTCCTATGAAGGGACTCAAAATAGACACTAGCGTGCCACACCATTGGTTGTGTGCCTACTGTAAGATGGCATTTCTCATGCCAGCAGTGAAAAGCTCACTGTCAGGGCCTCAGTAATGCTCAGCATAGATAGCAAGCACCACCCCTAATTCCCAGAGGATGTCCCTCAATTCCTCCATAATCTGTCATCACAAAGGAGATGTGGGCACATTCCTCTTCTTCCTTTCTTCCTTTCCTTTCCTTTCTCTTTCTCTTTCTTTTTCTTTCTTTCTTTCCTTTCTTTCCTTTCTTTCTTTCTTTCTTTCTTTCTTTCTTTTCTTTCTTTCTTTCTTTCTTTCTTTCTTTCTTTCTTTCTTTCTTTCTTTCTTTCTTTCTTTCTTTCTTGCTTTCTTTCTTTCTCTCTCTCTCTCTCTCTTTCTCTCTCTCTCTCTCTTTTCTTTTCTTTTCTTTTCTTTCTCTTTTTCTCTCTCTCTCTCTTTCTTTCTCTCTCTTTTCTCTCTTTGATGGAGTCTTACCCTGTCACCCAGGCTGGAGTGCAATGGCTCCATCTCAGCTCACTGCAACCTCCACCTCCCGGGTTCAAATGATTCTTCTGCCTCAGCTTCCGGAGTAGCTGGGATTACAGGCGCCTGCCACCACACCCGACTAATTTTTGTATTTTTAGTAGAGATGAGGTTTCACCATATTGGCCAGGCTGGTCTCGAACTCCTGACCTCATGATCCACCTGCCTCGGCCTCCCAAAGTGCTGGGATTACAGGTGTGAGCCGCTGTGCCCAGTTGCCCCCCTAGTGATTTTTATGTGGTGAATCTGGATTCGAGATCATTAATTTGCATTTATCACATTCCCAGGTGATGCTTATGATTCGTGGGCCACACTTTGAGCAGCCTGGTGTAATTGACATTAGAACCATCTGCTTTTTAAAGGTTAAATCAAACTATCTCTGAACCCATCTGGTCCCAGAGCCCATTTCTGCGGTAGATCTCTACTCATCTCTCCAACCCTTTCCATTAATTCTGCCCACAATTCTTGGATTATTTTTAGTAATTTACATTTGCTAGACACTTTGAGTTTCCTCTAAGCTTTCAGATTTGTTGACCTAGAATTTCATATAGCTTTTGTCCTTAAAATTCTAAATTTGATGGCTATATCTCTTTTCTCCTTTTTTTTTTTTTTTTTTTTTTTTTTTTTTGAGACGGAGTCTTGCTCTGCCACCCAGGCTGGAGTGCAGTGGCCGGCTCTCAGCTCACTGCAAGCTCCGCCTCCCGGGTTTACGCCATTCTCCTGCCTCAGCCTCCCGAGTAGCTGGGACTACAGGCGCCCGCCTCGTCGCCCGGCTAGTTTTTTGTATTTTTAGTAGAGACGGGGTTTCACCGTGTTAGCCAGGATGGTCTCGATCTCCTGACCTCGTGATCCGCCCGTCTCGGCCTCCCAAAGTGCTGGGATTACAGGCTTGAGCCACCGCGCCCGGCTCTTTTCTCCTTTTTTACGTTTTGTTATTTTTATTTATCTTTTTCTCAATCACATTCACAAGTGGGATTTGGATTTACTTAGCATTTTTACTTTATTTTCTATCTCATTAATGTCAACTTTTAAATTACAGTTTCTCTCTAGTTTGTTTTGTCTTTATTCTTCTGATTTCTCAAACTCCTGACCTCAAGTGATCCACCCACCTCAGCCTCCCGAAGTGCTAGGATTACAGGTATGATGAGCCACTGCACCCAGACTGTTCTTCTGATTTCTTAAGGGGAGCGTTAAATTCCTTTATTCATCATCTTTAGTCTTCAGTAAAGTGTAATTTTTGCGTTATGTCAAAGGTTTTGATATGAAATAGTCTCCCTTTTATGCTACCTAGAAACTTTATAATTTTCTACTTAGCTGCTTTTTAATCCAAGGATTATCTGGAAGTGTGTGTGTATGTATGTGTATATGTGTGTGTGTATCTACATATATAGATATATGTATATGAGATGGGGGTCTTGCTGTGTTGCCTAGGCTGGTCTTGAATGCCTGAGCTCAAATAACCCTCTCACCACAGAAGCATATTTCTTAATTTCCAAGTCATGAAGGTTATTTTCTCTTTTAAAATTGTTCATTTCTTTTTTTTTTATGATTTTTACACATACTGTTTATTTTAATGAAGCTGGTACAGACAATGTCCATTTAAAACCCATATCCTGGGCCAAAAAGTACAAATAGAGCAGTGCCCTGTTGTATTCATTTCTGCATGTATCGCTTTATTGCTAATGAAAATTAGAACTTTTCTGGGATCTTGTGACAAGAATTTTTTTTGTTTTGTTTTGTTTTGTTTTTTTGAGACGGAGTCTCGCTCTGTCGCCCAGGCTGGAGTGCAGTGGCGCAATCTCAGCTCACTGCAAGCTCCGCCTCCCGGGTTTACGCCATTCTCCTGCCTCAGCCTCCCGAGTAGCTGGGACTACAGGCGCCCGCCACCTCGCCCGGCTAGTTTTTTTTGTTTTTGTTTTAGTAGAGACAGGGTTTCACTGTGTTAGCCAGGATGGTCTCGATCTCCTGACCTCGTGATCCGCCCATCTCAGCCTCCCAAAGTGCTGGGATTACAGGCTTGAGCCATCGTGCCCGGCCAACAAGATTTTTTTAAAAATCATAAAATGCCTTTTCTTCAGTGAAGCCATCTTTGGAGTTAGGCATTACTCTCACCTTATCTGTCATCTTGACTTTAACCTGATATTCCTCTTCTTTTGGTCCAGACCCTCAAATTTTAAAAGTACCTTCAAGTTAAGGAAAGGTCATTTTTCCACAGTTCAGTTCCCTGAAAAACTCCCATCTCCCACTGAAAGTCACAGTCCAGGAGTGAAGCAGTCACATGCTAGAGCATCAGGGCCACTTGGAAAGTCATTATGAACGCTTGCGTTGGACAATCTTATTTATCACCACAAGCCTGAAAATGCAATGTCCTGAAAAAGGTGGCCTCTCTGTGCACATTTAATTTTTAAAAAGGAGAGGGTAGGCCGGGCGTGGTGGCTCACACCTGTAATCCCAGCACTTTGGGAGGCCGAGGTGGGCGGATCACAAGGTCAGGAGATCAAGACCATCCTGGCTAACACGGTGAAACCCCGTCTCTACTAAACATACAAAAAATTAGCCGGGCGTGGTGGCGGGCGTCTGTAGTCCCAGCTACTCGGGAGGCTGAGGCAGGAGAATGGCCTGAACCCGGGAGGCGGAGCTTGCAGTGAGCCGAGATCGCGCCACTGCACTCCAGCCTGGGTGACAGAGCAAGACTTCATCTCAAAAAAAAAAAAAAAAAAAATAGGGTAATATGAAGGAGACTGAGGCTTGATCACCAAAAATCAGCACAATGAAAACAAACAAAATGAATAATGAGCACAAGAATTCAAATCACCAGATGTTTCAAAGAGCTGGGGTATCAGTTTTCAGTTCCGTTTTGAACACATTACAAAGGAACTATTTTTAAAAGTAAAGGATAGAGGGAAAAGAAAAAAAAAGAATAAGCTGTTGAATGACCCCTCCCCCTATTTGTTCCTAATAAACGTCAATCTCATCTTCTTCCTCCATTCCCAGTTCTTTTGGAGTATGATTATCAGCAGTTTTCTGACCCTCAAAGAGAAACCAGAGTGAATTCATTGCAACGCACTGTCTTTGACAGCATGATTCTTGGAGTTTCTTGAGATGTGTTGTCATTTTCACTTTGAAGTGACTCTCACTGCTGTGGTGTCCAGTGACTGAGTTTAATATACTCACCTTCCTTCTTATCCCGCAAGTCCTCAGCTGAAGGTTTAGCTTCCTGGTCAGACATGATGACGGCGTCTTCACCTGGGGGTCTCCGCACAGCAGCGGCCTTGGGGAGGCAGAAACTCGCTCCGGGGTTTACAAATCCATCTCCCTTCCCTAAAATTGTTCATTTCTAATATTACTATGCATCTATTAAATCATATTTGTTTGCATTATTCAATTTCTCTATGTCATTTTTTTCTCAGATCTGCGAGTTCTGAAAAAGTTGCATGATAATTGCCATTGTAGTTATATTTCCATCAATTTCTTTTTGGTTTTATACGTGTTTTGCCTTAAATATTTAGCTCTCCAGTTGTTTGGTACATATAGGTTTGTGGCTGTTATTTTTTCTTTGCGTGTTGAGCATGTATTATACAATGTCTCTAATGTGCCCAGTACTTTTAATCTTAAATACTCAATTTCCTGATACTCAGATTTCAATCTTGACTAGGATGGTTGGGGTATTTGCTTTATAATATATCATTCAGGTGAACATTTCAGTTTTGTACACTTTTTGGAATATGTGTATTTTATAATAAAATGGAGGTAGGTTAGTATGCAAGAACAAAGCAAAACTCTCTCAAAAAAAGAAAAAAATCTATAAATACATTACTGGGATTAATGAGTGAGTTTAGCAAGGTTGCCGGATACAGGGTTAATAGAACAATATTAACAGCATTTCTACATACCAGCAAGAAATAAATAGGTAATGAAAAAAATTAAAGGTAACATTTGTAATAACACGAAGCTATTTTAAGTGCCAAGGAATAGGTCTAACAAAAAAGTACAAAACTTCTATGCCAAAACCTGTAACCATTATTATTATTATTATTATTGACAGGGTCTCTCTGTTGCCCAGGCTGGAGTGCAGTGGCACGATCTCGGCTCACTGCAACCTCTGCCTCCCAGCTACAAGAGATTCTTGTGCCTCAGCCTCCTGAATAGCTGGAACTAAAGGCATGTACTACCACACCGGCTAATTTTTTGTATTTTTGGTAGAGATGAGGTTTCACCATCGTGCTCAGGCTGCTCTCGAACTCCTGACCTCAGGTGATCCGCCCACCTTGGCCTCTCAAAGTGCTGGGATTACAGGGGTCAGCCACTATGCCCAGCCTATAATCATTATTATTATCAAGAAAATTGAAAGTTGTCATTAAATGGAGAGATACTTTATGTCAACCAAGACAAGCGTGGAAATGACAGTATTAAATAATGATGAGAAAATGTGTATTTTCTCATGGAAAAAATGAAATTTGATCCTTATTTTACATTAGACATTAAATCTGTTAATCCTCATGGATTAACAGATGTAAACATGGAAGGCAAATTTATAAGGCATTTAGAAGTTATGTGGAAGAATAGCTTCATGATCTGGGGGTTAAGAAAGACGTATTAGGGCTGGGCATGGTGGCTCATGCCTATAATCCCAGCACTTTGGGAGGCTGAGGCGGGCAGATCACCTGAGGTCGGGAGTTCGAGACCAGCCTGACCAACATGAAGAAACCCCATCTCTGGCCGGGCGCGGTGGCTCAAGCCTGTAATCCCAGCACTTTGGGAGGCCGAGACGGGCGGATCACGAGGTCAGGAGATCGAGACCATCCTGGCTAACACGGTGAAACCCCGTCTCTACTAAAAATACAAAAAAAAACAAAACTAGCCGGGCGAGGTGGCGGGCGCCTGTAGTCCCAGCTACTCGGGAGGCTGAGGCAGGAGAATGGCATAAACCCGGGAGGCGGAGCTTGCAGGGAGCTGAGATCTGGCCACTGCACTCCAGCCTGGGTGACAGAGCGAGACTCCATCTCAACAAAAAAAAAAAAAAAAAAAAAAAGAAACCCCATCTCTATTAAAAATACAAAATTGGCCGGGCGCGGTGGCTCATGCCTGTAATCCCAGCACTTTGGGAGGCCGAGACGGGCGGATCGCAAGGTCAGGAGATCGAGACCATCCTGGTTAACACGGTGAAACCCTGTCTCTACTAAAAATACAAAAAATTAGCCGGGCCTGGTGGTGGGTGCCTGTAGTCCCAGCTACTTAGGAGGCTGAGGCAGGAGAATGGCGTGAACCCGGGAGGCGGAGCTTTCAGTGAGCTAAGATCGCACCACTGCACTCCAGCCTGGGCGACAGAGCGAGACTCCGTCTCAAAAAAAAAAAAAAAAAAAAAAAAAAAAAAAAAAAAAAAAAAAAAAGCCAGTGTGGTGGTGCATGCCTGTAATCCCAGCTACTCAGGAGGCTGAGGCAGGAGAATCGCTTGAACCTGGGAGGCAGAGGTTGCAGTGAGCTGAGATTGCTCCATTGCACTCCAGCCTGGGCAACAAGAGTGAAACTCCATCTCAAAAAAAAAAAAAATGTATTAAATAGCTTTTAGAAAATATTAACCATGAGAGAACAGATCAATTTGAGTTCATTAAAATTTAGAACATCTTTTCATCAAAAGACACCAACATAATAATAATAATGGTAATAGGTTTTGGCATAGAAGTTTTGGTTAGATCTATTCCTAGGCACATAAAATATCTTGTTATTATAAATGTTATCTTTATTTTTTATCACCTATTTATTTCCTCCTGGTACGTAGAAATGCTGTTAATATTGTTCTATTAACCCTGTATCCAGCAACCTTGCTAAACTCACTCATTAATCCTAGTAATGTATTTTATTTATAGATTTTTTTCTTTTTTTTTTTTTTCTTTTTTTGAGACAGAGTTTTGCTCTTATTGCCTAGGCTGGAGTACTATGGTGTGATCTTGCAGAATGCAACCTCCACCTCTCAGGTTCAGTGATTCTCTTGTCTCAGCCTCTTGAGTAGCTGTGATTACAGGTGTACGCCACCATGCCTGGCTCGTTTTGTATTTTTAGTAGAGATGGGGTTTCGCCATGTTGGCCAGGCTGGTCTCCAACTCCTGACCTCAGGTGATCCACCCACCTTGGCCTCCCAAAGTGCTGGGATTACAGCTGTGAGCCACTGTACCCTGCGATTTTTTTTCCTTTTTATATACAGAATCATATCCATAAATAATAGTTTTATTTCTTCTTTCCTAAACCATGTTTTTTCATTTTTATTGTACCTTGTATCAATGACTCATAACACTGCATAATAAACCACCTCAAACTTCAGTGACTTAAAACAAGAATTCATTATTACAGCTTATGAGTCATTATGTTGGGCTCAGCTAAAATAAAAGGGAATGGGTTGCCTCTTGGCTAATCTAGACTAGCTTGAGCTAGGACCACTGGAGTGATTCAGCTCTAATAAATGTTTCAGTTTCCAGCAGATTAGCCCAGACGTGTCCTCATAGATTAGCCCATTCTGCCTCATAGTGATGGCAGAAGAGTAAGAGAATAAGCAGTAACAAGTAAGGTCCCTTGCAGCATAGGTGCTGAATCAGCACACAAGCCCAAGTTCAAGGAGCAGGAGAGTAGATATGGTCTTAGACAAACTGCAGAATCACATTGCAAAGGGGGTGGATATAGGAAACATTGAAGACTTGGTACCATGAACGCCATCAATCTACACAAACTTTAAATTCAGTTTGACTAGAAGGGATGGTGGCAGGCATCCTTGTCTTATTCCTGACTTTGAAGGAAAACCCTTCAACATTTTATCAAGTATGTTTACTGTATGCTTTTTTTATAAATACGTCCTATGAAATTAAAGATGTTCTTTTCTACTGCAATTGCTAAGAGGTTGGCTTTTTTATTTTGTGGAGAAGGGATCTCGCTGTGTTGCAAGGGCTTATCTCAAACTCTTGACCTCAAGCAATCCTCCTGCCTCATCCTCCCAAAGTCCTGGGATCACAGGCATAAGCCACCATGCCCAGCTTTTTGTTAATAAATAAATGGTTATTGGGTTTCATTAAATATTCTATAAATTGAGATGGTCATATGATCTGTATCCTTTATTATGTTATCAGGAATTTTCTTCTAAGCAAAATCAACTCATTTGTGATACATTGCTTTCAGGTATTGATGGATTTCATTTGCTGGTTATTTTTTGGGATCTTTGCATCAAGGTTTATGAATGACATTGGTGTATGATTTTATTTATCATAATTCCCTTGCCAGACTAGGTACTGCGGTTATACTCATCTTGCCACTTTTTATATTCTACAAGATTTTATATCCTATTGACAGCGACAGCGTTTACTTCTTAAATGTCTGGTAAGATTCACCAGTGAGGCCGGGCGCGGTGGCTCAAGCCTGTAATCCCAGCACTTTGGGAGGCTGAGATGGGCGGATCATGAGGTCAGGAGATCGAGACCATCCTGGCTAACATGGTGAAACCCTGTATCTACTAAAAATACAAAAAAAAAAAAAAAAAAAACTAGCCGGGCGACGTGGCGGGCGCCTGTAGTCCCAGCTACTCGGGAGGCTGAGGCAGGAGAATGGCATAAACCCGGGAGGCGGAGCTTGCAGTGAGCTGAGATCCGGCCACTGCACTCCAGCCTGGGTGGCAGAGCGAAACTCCATCTCAAAAAAAAAAAAAAAGATTCACCAGTGAAGTCATCTTGTCCAGAAGTTTGCTTTGGAGCAAAGTTACTAATTACAGAAGCAATTTATTTAGTGGTCCCCAACCTTTTCGGCACCAGTGTGGGGGGTGGTTTCAGGATGAAACTCTTCCACCTCAGATCATCACACATTCCATTCTCATAAGGAGTGTGCAACCTAGATCCCTCACATGCACAGTTCACAATAGGGTTCTAGCTCCTATGAGAATCTAATGCCGCCATTGATCTCACAGGAGACAGAGTTCAGGCAGTAATGCCCACTTGCCCTCCCCTCGACTCCTGCTGTTTGGCTGGTTCCTAACAGGCCACAGACTGGTGGCCTGTTAACCAGGGATTGGGGACCCCTGATTTAAATGTTAAAGGACAATTCAGAGTTTCTATTTCTTCCTGTGTGAATTTTATTAAATATTTTTCTGAAAATTTTCACTGAAAATTTTATTGGCATAAATTATGTTTTTATTATATTTTAAATAAGTATATGATTTATAATGCCTCCTTTTTAATTTCAACTTTTTGTGCTTTAATTTTTTATTTCTTGGCAAGTGTTGCTAGAGATTTTTATCCATTTTATTTGTCTTTTAAAGTACCAACTTTTGATTTTGTTGATCTTCCCTCTTCTATTTCCTGATGTTACTATTTCCTGCCTCTCACCGTTTTGGCTTCATTTTGCTGGTTTTCAGTTTCTAGGGATGGAGTCTAAGCTTACTGATTTTCAGCCATTTTAAAATTTCTAATATTTGACTTTAGTTGCATCCCCTGTTTTCACATGAAGTATTTTCATTATTCTGTTCAAAACATTTTCCAATATCCATTTTGATAAATTCCTTAACCCATGGTTATTTCAAAATGTAGTCTTAAAAATTCAAACATAAGGATTTGAGGATTAATTTCTAGGTTTATTGCATGTGGTCAGAAGTAAACTCAGTATGACTTTGATCCTTTGAGATTTGTTGAGATTTATTTTGTGGAAAATATTGTCCACTTTTGTAATTGTTTAGTATGTTCTTGAAAAGAATGTGTATTCTGTAGTTGGATATGTTGTTAGACATATGAGTATATAGATACATGTATAAAGTCAGGTTTGCTAATTTGAATATTTTTTGATATAGGCATTTATTGCCATAAGCTTCCCTCGGTATTGCTTTTGCTGTATTTGTGGGTTTTATTTTACTATTTTTATTTATTCACTTATTTTTGAGATGGAGTCTGCTCTGTCACCCAGGCTGGAGTGCAGTGGCGCAATCTCAGCTCACTGCAACCTCTGCCTCCTGGATTCAAGTGATTCTCCTGCCTCAGCCCCCTGAATAGCTGGGACTACAGGCACCCATCACCACACCTGGCTAATTTTTGTATTTTTTTTTTTTTTTTTTTTTTTTTTTTTTTTTTTTTTTTTTTTTGAGACGGAGTCTCACTCTGTCGCTCGGGCTGGAGTGCAGTGGCCGGATCTCAGCTCACTGCAAGCTCCGCCTCCCGGGTTTATGCCATTCTCCTGCCTCAGCCTCCGCAGTAGCTGGGACTACAGGCGCCCGCCACCTCGCCCGGCTAGATTTTTGTATTTTTTTAGTAGAGACAGGGGTTCACCATGTTAGCCAGGATGGTCTCGATCTCCTGACCTCGTGATCCGCCCGTCTCGGCCTCCCAAAGTGCTGGGATTACAGGCTTGAGCCACCGCGCCCGGCCAATTTTTGTCTTTTTAATAGAAGCAGGGTTTCACCATATTGGCCAGGCTGGTCTCAAACTCCTCAAGTGATCCTCAGCCTCTGAAAGTGCTCAGATTACAGGCATGAGCCACCATGCCCGGCCTCCACAGGTTTTAGTATGCTGTATTCCCATTTTCATTTGTGTCAATTTCCTTTTTGATTTCTTCATCGACCCCATTGGTGGTTTAGGAGCATGTTGCTTAATTTCCAAATACTGTGCAGTTTCCAATGTTCTGCCTATTATTCTAGATTTACTCTGTTGTCAAAAAAGATACTTGATGTGATTTAGTTTTTTTTTAATTTGTTAAGACTCGTATTGTGGCCTAACATATAATCTATACTAGATAATGTTCCATGTGCTTTTGAGGAGAATGTGTATTCTATGGCTGTTGGATGGAAGGTTCCATAAGTGTCTTGTTAGGTCCGTTTGGTCTAGAGTGTACTTTAACTCTGATATTCTTTGTTGATTTTTGTCTGGATGATCTGCCACTGCTGAAAGTGGAGTGTTGAAATCCTCTAGTATCACTGTATCGCAGTCTATCTCTCCCTTTAGGTCTGTTTAAGATTTGCTTTATAAATTTAGATGTTCCAATATTGGGTGCATATATATTTATTATTGTTATATCCTCTTGTTGTATTGACCATTTTACCATTCTATGATGGCCTCTTTGTCTCTTTTTACAGTTTTAGGCTTAAGATCTATTTTATCTGATGTAACAACTTGTTCTTTTTTGCTTTCCATGTGCAGGAGATATCTTCCCATCCCTTCACTTTCAGTCTGTGTCCTTTCAGGTGAAGGGAGTCTTTTGCAGACAACATATACAGTTGACCCTTGAACATTGTGGGGTTAGGGGCACCAACCCCAGGTAGTTGAAAATCTGTGAATAACTTTTGACTCCCCTAAAACTTAACTACTAATAGCCTAATGTTGACCCAAAGCCTTACCAACAACATAAGTCGATTAACACATATTTTATATGTTGATTCTATTATATACTATAGTCTTACAATAAAGTAACCTAGAGAAAAAATGTTACCAAGAAAATCATAAGGAAGAAAAAATATATTTAATGTTTGTCAAGTAGAAGTGATCATTACACAAAGGTCTTCATCCTTGTGATCTTCACATTGAGTAGTTGAGGGAAAGGAGGGGGAGGAACTGGTTTTCCTGTGAAGACCAGATTGGCAGAGGCGGAAGAAAATCTGCATGTCATTGGACTCATGGAGCTCAAACTCATTGTTCAAGGGCCAACTTTAGTTGGGCTATGTTTTTTAATTATTTCAGCCAGTCTGCCTTTTAATTGGATAATTTAATCCATTTACATTCATGGTAATTATGGATAGGTAAGGGCTTACTATTGCCATTTTGTTACTTTTTTCTAGTTGTTTTGTAGATCTTTTCTCTTAGTCTTCCTTTCTGATTAAGTGATTTTCTCAAAAAATCTAGAAAAATTAGAACAAATGAAACCCCAAATTAGTAAAGGAAAAAAATAATAAAGATCAGAGCAGAAATAAACTAGAGAATTAAATACAAAAGATCAACAAAACAAAGAGTTGGTTTCTGAAAAGATAAAATCAACAAACCTTTAGTTAGACTAAGTATGAAAGATGATTTAAATAGATCAAAGGCCGGGTGTAGTGGCTCACGCCTGTAATCTCAGCACTTTGGGAGACTGAGGTGGGTGGATCACCTGAGGTCAGGAGTTCAAGACAAGCCTGGCCAATAGGGTGAAACCCCATCTCTACTAATACAAATATTGGCCAGGCATGGTGGCGGGCACCTGTAATCCCAGCTACTCCAGAGGCTGAGGCAGGAGAATCACTTGAACCGGGAGGCAGAGGTTGCAGTGAGCTGAGATCGCACCATTGCACTTCAGCCTGGGCAACAAGAGTAAGACTGTCTCAAAAGAAAAAAAAAAAGAAAAGATGATGACAAAGGAGACATCACAATTGGTATCACAAAAATACAAAGGATCATTAGAGACTAATGAACAACTATATGGAAAACTTAGAAGAAATGGATAAATTCCTGGACACACATAACCTGCCAATATTGAATTATGAAGAATTAGAAAACCTGAACAGACCAATAATGAGCAACAAGCTTGAATTAATAATAAAAAGTTTTCCATTAAAAAAAGCTCTGGATCTAATGGATTCACTTACAAATTCTACCAAACATTTAAATAACTGTAGCTGGGCATGGTGACATGTGCCTGTACTCTCAGCTACTTGGGAGGCTGAGGTGGAAGCATCAGTTGAGTCCAGGAGTTCAACTCCAGCCTGGGCAACACCGATCCCATTTTTTTTTTTTTTTTTTTTTTGAGACGGAGTCTTGCTCTGTCACCCAGGCTAGAGTGCAGTGGCATGATCTTAGCTCATTGCAACCTCCACCTCACTGGTTCAAGTGATTCGTGATTCTCTTGCCTCAGCCTCCTGAGTAGCTGGGACTACAGGCACACACCACCACGCCTGGCTAATTTTTTGTATTTTAGTAGAGATGGGGTTTCACCATGTTGCCCAGGCTGGTCTCAAACTCCTGAGCTCAGACAATCCTCCCCCCTTGGCTTCCTAAAATGCTGGGATTACAGGTGTGAGCCACTGCGCCCGGCCAATGCCATTTCTTTAAAATAACACATCAAGAAAGTCATTTGCCATGATTAAGTGGGATTCATCCCAGGGCTGCAAGGATGGTTCCAACCTATGCAAATCAATAAATGTGACATATCACATTAATAGAATGAAGGACAAAAACTATATGATTATCTCAAATTCAACATCCCTTCATGATGAAAACCCTAAACAAATTAGGTATAGGGAGGGGGGAGGGATTGCATTGGGGAGTTATACATGATATAAATGATGAATTGATGGGTGCTGACGAGTTGATGGGTGCAGCACACCAACATGGCACAAATATACATATGTAACAAACCTGCACGTTATGCACATGTACCCTAGAACTTAAAGTATAATAAAAAATAAAAATAAAAAATAAAAAAAAAACAAATTAGGTATAGCAGGAACATAGTTGATTGCAATAAAGGCCATATATAACAAACCCACAGTTAGCATCATACTCAATGGGGAAAAGTTGAAAGCTCTGCCTCTAAAATATGGAAAAATACAAGGTTGTACCACTTCTATTCAACGTAATACTGAGAGTCCTGGCCAGGGAAAGAAAGGGCATCTGGGCATGGGGGCGCATGCCTGTAATCCCAGCTACTCGGGAGGCTGAGGCAAGAGAATCACTGGAACCCAGGAGGCAGAGGTTGCGATGAGCCAAGATTGCACCATTGCACTCCAGCCTGGGCAACAAGAGCGAAACTCCATCGCAAGGAAAAAAAAGTATCTGACTGAAAAGGAGGAAGTCAAATTGTCCTTGTTTGCAGAAGACATGATCTTATATATAGAAAACCCTACAGCCTCCCCCAAAACCTGTTAGGTTAAACAAGTTCAGTGAAGTTATGGGATACAAAATTAACATACAAAAATCACTAGTGTTTCTATACATCAACACCAAACTATCTGAAAAAGAAATCAAGAAAGCACTCCTGTTTTCAATAATACCAAAAATAAAATAGGAACAAATTTAACCAAGGAGGTGAAAGAGCTCTACAATGAAAACTAGGAAAAACTGGTGGAAGAAATTGAAGAGATTACTAATAAATGGAAAGACATCCAATGCTCATGGATTGGGAGAATATTGCTAAAGTGTCCATACTACTCAAAGTAATGTACAGATTCAATGCAATTCCTACAAAAATACCAATGACATTTTTCACCAAAAAAAAAACCCCCTAAAATTTGTATGGAATCACAAAAGACCCTGAAGAGCCAAAGCAATTTTTTTTTTGAGATGGAGTCTCACTCTGTTGCCCAGGAGGCTGAAGTGCAGTGGCATGACCTCAGCTCACTGTGACCTCCTCCTCCGGGATTCAAGTGATTCTCTTGCCTCAGCCTCCTGAGTAGCTGGGGCTAACGGTGTGTGCCATCACGCCCATCTAATTTTGTTGTATTTTTATTGGAGATGGGGTTTCACCGTGTTGGCCAGGCTGGTCTCCAACTCCTGACCTCAGGTGATCTGCCTGCCTCAGCCTCCCAAAGTGCTGAGCCACTGCACCTGGCTGATGTTGAGCACTTATATACTTGTTGGCCATTTGTATGTCTTCTTTGGAGAAACATCTACTCAGGTCCTTTGTCTACTTTTTAATTAGGTTGTTTGGTTTGTTTGCTGTTGAGTTGTGTGAGTTCCATACATATTTCGGATGTAGCTTGCAACTATTTTGATTCCATAGATTGCCTTTTCTTTTTCTTTTTCCTGCTGTGCAGGTTTGGCAGATGCTAGGGCTTCTGGGGAATGGGGAGATGTTGGGCAAAGGGTACAAACTTGGAGTTATACGATTATTAAGTTCTGGGGATCTAATATATACATGGTGGCTACAGTTAATAATACTGTATTATTTACCCGAATTTGATGAGAACAGATTTTTTTTTTTTTTTTCAGAAAGAGTCTCGTACCTGAGACGTGTCCTTTAAATTCTGCTCTTGGTGACCCCAAGATTTCCTCAGGATATACTAGGCCTGAAAGCAGAAAGCCATAGAGTCCTTTGAGGAATTATCTGACAGAGAAAGAGTCTTCCAAGAAATTCCAGACCCCCAACTCCCCATCCTGAAGGCTCAAGAGCAAGGAGATCCGGGCCACCAAGACCCCAAACCACTTCATTCAACAAACTGAGAGCATCTTGATCCAGATTGCCTTCTCTGTTGGGTTGGGCAGTGTGTGGCGTTTTCCTTACCTGTGTCAACAGAATGGAGAAGGTAAGGCCAGGGGCCGGGGTCCTCAGCTTAAGGAAGGAGTTTCTAGGCTGGGAGCCTCGAGTCCTGGGCCCTGAAGGAGGAGAAAACTGGGGTTGGACACATGGGCTCCTAGGGGAAAATGGGGACAGGGCCAGGACTCCTGGCTGCCTGAGCACAGCCCCTGGCAGCTTCATCCTGATGTACTTCTTCATGCTCCTCTTATTCGGGATCCCACTCTTGTACATGGAGATGATCAGGGGGCAGTGGCTGCATGTGGACAACATCCGGGTCTGGAAGCAGCTTGTCCCCTGGCTGTGCAGCGTGAGCTATGCTGGCATTCTGGTAAATGAGGGATCCAGCTCCACGCCATCCCAGATCTCCCTCTGTGGTCCCCGCCCACCGTGTCCACCCCCAGATGTGCGCCTTGGTGAGCTTGTACAACAGCAGCACCATCTCCTGGAATTTCTTCTCCCTGAGCAACTCCTTGGCTCACTCCCTGCCCCGGGACCACTGCCCACTGAAGAACATCAGTGTCACCGGTGAGGAGAGAGGGGCCAGCAGGGCCACCAAGGGGAGGAAGTGAACAGAAGCAGGCACTGAACAAGTTGGTACCCGAGTCCCCCCAGACTTCTCTTGCCTTCAGACTGTGCCCACCAGTACTTCTTGTACCATGCCACCCTCCATGCCTCGGACCACAGTGAAGAAGTGGCTGAAGCCCTCGTCCTGAACCGCAGCCTGGGTCGTCTTCTCAGTTGTGATCACAGGGATTCGGTTTTCAACGCCGGTAAGCTCCCCTGACCGCCAGCGCCACTCCCATGTCACCTTTGCAAATCCGAAGACTTCCACACACTCCACCCTGACACAACCCAACTCCTTCCTGGTGACTGCTCTTCTGCAATCCCTGTGACTCACCCACCCCGAGGACAAGCCCAGATATGCCCCAGCCTCCCGAGTAGCTGCGATTACAGGCACCTGCCACCACACCCGGCTAATTTTTGTATTTTTAGTAGTTTTGCCATGTTGGCCAGGCTAGTCTTGAACTCTTGACCTCAGGCTGAGGCAGGAAAATCCCTTGAATGCAGGGAGGTGGAGGTTGCAGTGAGCTGAGATCGCGCCACTGCACTCTAGCCTGCACGATGGAACGAGACTCAGATGTGGTCACCCAGCATCTCCATGCAGGGGTCCGAGGAAGATTCTGTACTCTCAGGCAAGCGCTGTCAGCCCGGTCTCTACAGAGAACTGCCGCTCCAGTGACAGCTCAAAGAAATTCCTCACTATCAACCAGATCCCCACATCAGGGCATGCAGAGGCCTGTGGGCAACCTTTCAGCTCAGACCAGTCTCCCCAGCTGAGCCCGGCAACCTCCACCTCCCTGCGTTTTGATAGCATGTTAACCCCTAAGGGAGCTGACTGGCATTTGGAGCTTTTGTTGTTTGTTTTTTTGAGACTGAGTTTTGCTCTGGTTGCCCAAGCTGGAGTGCAATGGCGCTATCTCAACTCACTGCAACCTCTGCCTCCCAGGCTCAAGTGATTCTCCTGCCTCAGCCTCCTGAGTAGCTGGGAGTACAGGCACCTGCCACCACGCCCGGCTAATTTTTGTATTTTTAGTAGAGATGGGGTTTCACCGTGTTGGCCAGGATGGTGTCGATCTCTTGACTTTGTGATCACCTGTCTCAGCCTCCCAAAGTGCTGGGATTACAGGCATGAGTCACCACGTCCGGCTTTTTTTTTTCTTTTTTTTTTTTAAGATGGAGTCTTGCTCAGGGTGGAGTGCAATGGCATGATCTCAGCTCACTGCAACCTCTGCCTCCCAGGTTCAAGCGATTCTCCTGCCTCAGCCTCCTGAGTAGCTGCGACTACAGATGCCCATGACCACACCCAACTAACTTTTAAATTTTTTAGTAGGGATGGGGTTTCACCATGTGGGCCAGGCTGGTCTTGAACTCCTGACCTCAGGTGATCTGCCCACCCTGCAAAGTGCCTGGATTATAGGTGTGAGCCGCTTCACCCAGCCTGGGAGTATTTTCTTTCAAACCATCTCCTTGGCATCTGGATCATACTCCCTTTACATTGAAAATGTATTTCAGGCCGGGTACAGTGGCTCACGCCTGTAATCCCAGTACACTGGGAGACGGAGGCGGGAGGATCACTTGAGCCCAGGAGATCGAGACCATCCTGGCCAATATGGTGAAACCCCATCTCTACTAAAAATACAAAAATTAGCCATGTGTGGTGGTGAACGCCTGTAGTCCCAGCTACTCGAGAGGCTGAGGCAGGAGAACCGCTTGAACCCCAGAGGCGGAGCTTACAGTGAGCTGAGATTGTGCCACTGCACACCAGCCTGGGCGACAGAGTAAGGCCCCGTCTTAAACACACTGAAATACATTTTTTTTTTTTTTTTTTTGAGACGGAGTCTCGCTCTGTCACCCAGGCTGGAGTGCTGTGGCCGGATCTCAGCTCACTGCAAGCTCCGCCTCCCGGGTTCACGCCATTCTCCTGTCTCAGCCTCCCGGGTAGCTGGGACTACAGGCGCCGCCACGTCGCCCGGCTAGTTTTTTTTTTTGTAATTTTTAGTAGAGACGGGGTTTCACCGTGTTAGCCAGGATGGTCTCGATCTCCTGACCTCATGATCCGCCCGTCTCAGCCTCCCAAAGTGCTGGGATTACAGGCTTGAGCCACCATGCCCGGCCATTTTCTTTTTTATTAGATCATTTTGGTAAACTCTACCTGTGCCTCCTGGTCCCTGCATTCATGCAGGTGGTCACCTTTCACGTCATCCATCTCCATCCTGGAAGACTCAGCTCACCACCTCTTCACAGCCTCCAAAAATAAACCACTCCTACAAAAGTAGACTTTCCTACAGGTTTGATAAGGATATGCAGAGAGGGGCCCACTCCTAATCACTTCTCAGTCACCCACAGCTTTCTCACCTTGTCCTCCCTGGACCTGTGGCATCAACTACCTCCGGGGCAAATCATTAAAATTCCTCTTAGTTCTGTTATTCTCTCTCAAAGTCTCTTCTCAGTTTCTTTTCCTCTCCTTTCACTTATAAAGTTCTTCCACACAGTCTTTAGCCTCGCTGGCTCCTGTCCCTAAACTCACACATAAGCCGTAAAACCAAGGCCTGGGAATTAAGTGTCCAGCTACCCACCCTTTCAAAGCCATCTTTACTTGCAGTCTCACCCCGACTCCTGGGAAGCTTATTGTCTGCTGCAAACTATCGTCTCCTTAGAATCGTCCTCCCGTAATTCCATCGTGGTACCTCTGGGCCACCTTGACATGGCTCATATTTCTACTCCTGACCGGGAGGCCCCTGCTGATGCTAACTTCTGTCTTCCTCTCCTCCCCTCCGTCATCCTCCTCTGCCTCTTCATCCGAGGTCCTTTCCTGGAAGGTGCGGTCACCAGCCTCAGACGTATGATCACCACAGAGGTGAGGCCCCGGACTCCAAACCTTCTCCCTCCCTCGACTCTCAAGACCTCCGAGTCTCCTTCCCCCACATCTCCTTTCCTTCTGCCCCCAGCCTCCCCTTTATCCCTTTGCTCTCTACCTTAGCTGACCCCTTAGCCTACTTATTTACTGGTAGTCCTACCCTTGCAAGCCCACTCCTAAACACTTCTCAGTTACCCACAGCTCCCTGCCTTGCCCTCCCTGAACCGGTGGCATCAAGCAGGGAGCATGTACTCTATTCCCTGAGCCTGGGCGTGGGTACCATCATCGCCTTCACTTCCTACAAGGCTGGAGGTGATGATTATGTCAAGGTGGCCATTGCAGCCCTGGTCAACCTGATAACCTCGATGCGGACCACATCCATCATCTTTCTAGTGCAGGGATTCTGGACCACCACCAGTGGCCACACCTGGGTTGAGAAGTGAGTAGAGCCTCGCAGGTACAAGGAAAGGCCCCTCCCTTTACCTTAGCAATCCGCCAGCTTCACAACCCTTCAGACTCAAGACCTTTCCATTCATAACATCCTTTCTTCTCACAGAAAGCCATTAAAAAAAAGGAATACGGCCAGACGCAGTGGCTCACGCCTCCAACCCAGCACTTTGGGAGGCCAAGGTGGGCGGATCACCTTAGGTCAGGAGTTTGAACCCAGCCTGGGTAACATGGTGAAACCCCATCCCCATTAAAAAATACAAAAATTAGCCAGGCATGGTGGTGCACACCTGTGGTCCCAGCTACTCTAGAGGCTGAGGCAGGAGAATCGCTTGAACCCGGGAGGCAGAGGTGGAGACTGCAGTGAGCCGAGATCATGCCACTGTACTCCAGCCCGCATGGTAGAGCGAGAGTCCGACTCAAAGGAATGCTCTAATATAATATCCACCACTTTATAGATAAGAAACTAGTCTCAGAGATGCAACTGTTCTAAGCTTTCCATAAATCACAAATGGAGGGAGGAAGATTCTCAGATCAGTTCTAGAACTCACAAAAGGCTGCTGCAGCTCTTGGGGCCACAGTCAGTGGTTATAGACCCAGGCTGTATATTGGAATCATTTGGGGAAGATTAGAAAACACTCCTGTCTGAGCTCCTTCTCCAGAGATTCTGACTTACTTGGTCTTGAGTACGTCCAGGCATTGGGATTCATAAATGCTTCCCAGAATTTTTCTTCTAGTCAGAATGTTGAAGCATACAAACATCCCTGCTTTGACAGTGGTAGCAGCTTTTTAAATGAATAAAATAAAAACCACACTTTCTTATAAAGTTACTGAAGAGCAGTGGGCACAGCGTTTTTTGTTGTTTTTTGTTTTTTTTTTTTTTTTTTGAGACGGAGTCTTGCTCTTCGCCCAAGCTGGAGTGCAGTGGCGCGATCTCGGCTCACTGCAAGCTCTGCCTCCCCGGTTCACGCCATTCTCCTGCCTCAGCCTCCCAAGTAGCTAGGACTACAGGCGCCTGCCACCACACCCGGCTAATTTTTTTGTATTTTTTAGTAGAGACGGGGTTTCACTGTGTTAGCCAGGATGGTCTCGATCTCCTGACCTCGCAATCTGCCCGCTTTGGCCTCCCAAAATGCTGGGGTTACAGGCATGAGCCACAGTGCCTGGCCATGAATGTTTTTATATCTGTGGGTAAGTGCTTAATCTGGGTAATATGAGTGGAAGAGTTTTCATAGGTGGACAGACTGTTTGCACAGCTAAGCAGAAACCATCCAAGCATTTAATAACAGCATGGGCTGCCAATAGGTAGTGTAGTCTTGAAGAATCCCCAGCACAGAAGTCAATTGCTTGATCCAACAGTTATCCTCACATTATTCCCAGGAATTCTGCTGAGGAAGTGTGTATAAGTCTTATGATGCTCAGATTCCTGGGCCCCACTGGAGTTGAATACAAACAAAAACATCTAAAGCCACAACCCAACTCACTCAAACTCAATGACAACATCCAAGGAACTAGTCTGATGGCAGGTGCAGAAAGTTGGGGCATCGAAGGTGAAGTGAGCTCTCTTAATTGCATGTGAAGGTGGAGAAAAATTTAAGACTGTTACCCAGCCCCAGCTCAACTCAACTCTTAGAAGAATCTAAATAGCCCTCATCCTAGCTGACTTTTGGGATAAGAGGCATGAACTCATTGAAACTAAATAACATGCCTTTTTTCTACATATAATATCCAGCATAAAATTTAAACCAAAAAAATGTAACCCATGACCAAGAGAAAAATGACCCACAGATCATCCAGACATTAAGATCATCCAGACATCAGAATTAGCAGACAGCTTTAAAACAACTTACAAATATGTTAGAGGGTTTAATAGAAAACAATGGTATAGGCTGGGCGCGGTGGCTCAAGCCTGTAATCCCAGCACTTCGGGAGGCCAAGATGGGCGGATCACGAGGTCAGGAGATCGAGACCATCCTGGCTAACACGGTGAAACCCTGTCTCTACTAAAAATACAAAAAACTAGCCAGGCGAGGTGGCGGGCGCCTGTAGTCCCAGCTACTGGGGAGGCTGAGGCAGGAGAATGGCGTAAACCCGGCAGACGGAGCTTGCAGTGAGCTGAGATCTGTCCACTGCACTCCAGCCTGGGTGACAGAGTGAGACTCCGTCTCAAAAAAAAAAAAAAAAAGAAAACAATGGTATATTAGGAGACACTAAAACTCTAAAGAGCCCCAGGGGAATTCTAAAAAAGATGAAAGTTTCACTGGATGGGTTTAATATGGACTGGAACCAGTGGAAGAGAGGATCGGTTAGCTTGAAGATAGCTACATAGAAATTACAGAAAGTAAAGCAGAAAGAAGAATTATTGAGAAAAGCTAAACATCAGCGACCTGTGAGACTAATATATGTATAATTGGAGTTTCAGAGGGAGAGGGGAGAGAATCGGGGCAACCATTATCAACCTAAATAATGTAGGACTCAATCATATGCTGTTTGCAAGAGATGCCCTTTATAAAGACACAGGTTTAAAGTAAGAGTGGGGCCAGGCTCGGTGGCTCATGCCTGTAATCCCAGCACTTTGGGGGCTAAGGCAGATGGAGCACTTGAGGTCAGGAGTTCGAGACCAGCCTGGTTAACATGGTGAAACCTCGTCTCTACTAAAAATACAAAAAATTAGCCAGGTGTGGTGGTGCGTACCTGTAATCCCAGCTACTTGGGAGTCTGAGGTTGCAGTGAGCCGAGATTGTGCCATTGCACTCCAGCCTAGGCAACAAGAGCGAAACTCCATCTCAAAAAAAAAAAAAGGGAATGGAAAAACATACCATGCAAACCAATGAGAAAGCTACTGTGGTAACATCAATATCAAAGTCAAGCAAGTAACACGAGATTAGGAAGAGGATTTCATAATGATAAATGGGCCAATTCAGCAGGAAGCCTGAATCATAGTAATGTTTATGTAGCTCATAACAGTTTCAAAATAGATAAAAATTTTCAGAACTCCAGCAAGAAATACATAAATTCATAATCATAGTTGGATAACACTACTCTCTCAGTAGCTGGTGGAAAAGATAGAAAAAAAAAAACACCACATTTAAAATACAGGGAATTAGCCAGGCACAGTGGCTCATACCTGTAATCCCAGCATTTTGGGAGACCAAGGCAGGTGGATCACCTGAGGTCAGGAGTTCAAGACCAGCCTGGCCAACATGGCAAAATTTCATCTCTACTAAAAATACAAAAATTAGCCAGGTGTGGTGGCATGTGCCTGTAATCCCAGCTACTCAGGAGGCTGAGGCAAGAGAATTGCTTGAACCAGGGAGGCGGGAGTGAACCAGCCTGCATGACAGAGTGAGACTCTAAAACAAAAGCATCATTATAGAGCCTGATGACATCAAAATAATAATGAAATATGATCAAAATTATACCAGTAAGTTCAACTTAAACACCTTGCAAGGTCCAAATTACAAAGACTGATGCAAGTAGAAAATCTAAATAGCCCCATTTCTGAGTTTAAAAGTTAAATTTGGCCCGGCGCAGTGGCTTGCGCCTGTAATCACAGCACCTTGAGAGGCGGGCAGATCACTTGAGGTCAGGAGTTTGAGACCAACCTGGTCAACAAGGTGAAACCCCGTCTCTACTAAAAATACAAAAATTAGCCGGGCGTGGTGGCAGGCGCCTGTAATCCCAGCTACTCAGGAGGCTGAGGCAGGGGAATCGCTTGAACCTGGGAGGCAGAGGTTGCAGTGATCGGAGATCGTGCCACCGCATTCCAGCCTGGGTGACAGAATGAGAGACTGTCTCAATAAAAGTATATTATCAAATTTAATCCACAAATGTACAAAGTGGATACAGTATAAGCAAGTGGTTTTATCCCAGAAATTAATATAACTTATTAAGAGATTAAAGGGAAGAACCATTTGACAAAATTCAACAGCTATTAATGGGGAAAAAACCCTGCAACAAACTAGAAATACAACAGAACTTCCTCCAGCTGCTAGGCAGAGATTCTCTACCTGAACGTTCTTGGGATTTTTGTCCAGAAAATTCTTTGTTGGGGTGGGGAGAGGTTGTGCATCATAAAATGTTTGGCAGTATGCCTAGCCTTCACCCTCAAAATGCCAGCATCAACGCTCCCCACTCAGCTGCGACAATGAAAAATGTCACGTGGCATTGCCAAATGTCCCTGGAAGAGGTGGGAAATCACCCTTGGTTGAGAACCATTCATTGTGTTAAGGATATTAACAACAACGACAAAAAAACTACAGCTAACATCATACTATATGGTGAAATACTGAACACTTTCCCCTAATATTGAAAACAGGGAAGGGAAATCCTTTTGCACCACTTCTGTTCAACACTATAGTGAAGTTCCTAGCCAGTGAAAAGAGGCAAGAAAAAGATATAAAAAGCATAGAAACTGGCTAGGAAGAAGTAAAACTGTCTTTATTCACAGATGTCATAAGCATGTAATTAGAAAAATCCTAAGGAATCTACAAAAATAAAAAGCTACTAGAATAAGTGTACTTAGGAAAGTCATAAAAATAAAAGCTGATATACAAAAATATTTCTGCATACTAACAAACCATAGTTACATGAAATTTTAAAAACAAAACCATTTACAATAGCCTCAAAAATCAAATGCTAAGACTATATTTAACAAAAGATGTTCAAAATCTCTATACTGAAAACTACAAGGTATGTTTGAGAGAAAAACCTAAATAAATGGAAATATTTGTTTATGAATTCAAAGAATCATTAGTGTAGGCCGGGTGTGGTGGCTCACACCTGTAATCCCAGCACTTCAGGAGGCCGAGTTGGGTGGATTACTTGAGCTCAGCAGTTTGAGACCAGCCTGGCCAACATGGTGAAACACTGTCTCTATTAAAAATACAAAAAAATTAGCTGGGCATGGTGGTGCACACCTGTAATCCCAGCTACTCGGGAGGCTGAGGTAGGAGAATCGCTTGAGCCTACGAGGCAGAGGCTGTAGTGAGCAGAGATTGTACCACTGCACTCCTGAATGGGTAACAGAGTAAGACTGTCTCAAAAAACAAGATATCAGTTCCCCCCGAATTGATCTACAGATCCAACACAATGGCAGTTGAAATGCCAGCCAGCTTTGGTGAGGAATTGACAAGCTGATTCTAAAATGTATATGAAAATGCAAAGGACCGCTGGGTGTGGTGGTTCATACCTGTCATCCCAGCACTTTGGGAGGCCAAGGCAGGAGGATCATCTGAGGTCAGGAGTTTGAGACCAGCCCGGCCAACATGGCAAAACCCCATCTCTACTAAAAAATAATTAGCCAGACCTGGTATCGGGTGCTTGTAATTTCACCTACTCAGGAGGTTGAGGCAGGAGAATTGCTTGAACTAGGCAGGGAGGTTGCAATGACCTGAGATCACACCACTGCGCTCCAGCCTGGGTGATGGAGCCAGTTGGTGACATGGGTCATTTGTCAAAACTCATTACAGTATACATTTAGCATCTGTGCTTTTTGTCTGTAAATTATAGCTCAATAAAAACTGAGTTCTGGCCAGATGTGGTGACTCAGGCCTGTAATCCCAACACATTGGAGGCCAAGACAGGAAGATCCCTTGAGCTCAGGGGTTTGAGACTAGCCTGGGCAACATAGGGAGACCCTGTCTCTACAAAAAAAAAAAAAATTTAAATTAGTTGGTCATGGGGGCACATGCCTGTGGTTCCAGCTACTCAAGATGCTGGGCGTGAGGATCGCTTGGGCCGGGGAGGCCAAGGCTGCAGTGAGCTGTCATCACGCCTCTGCACTCCAGCCTGGGGTGACAGAGCAAGACTGTCTCAAAAAAAAAAAAAAAAAATAGCCGCATGCGCCTAATAGCTATCATACTGGACACTGCAGACCTAGAAGAGCAGCCCCGTGAGCACTCTGCCCTTTATTATACAGAGCCTGTCAAACTGCAGTGGGGTCTGGGCGCAGTGGCTCACACCTGTAATCCCAGCACTTTGGGAGGGCCGAGGCGGGCGGATCACCTGAGGTCAGGAGTTTAAGGCCGGCCTGACCTACATAGTGAAACCTCATCTCTACTAAAAATACAAAATGAGCCAGGATATTTTTTAATGTTTAGTAGAGATGGGGTTTTGCCATGTTTTGATTGAGACGGCTTCCAATCAGAGCAAAAGACAGCTGAAAAATCTGCAGCATTTAATTAAGGGAAGTTGGCTGGGCACAGTGGTTCACGCCCGCAATCCCAGCACTTTAGGAGGCTGAGGCAGGCGGATCATGAGGTCAGGAGTTCGTGACCAGCCTGGCCAACATGGTAAAACCCTGTCTCTACAAAAAACACAAAAAAATTAGGTGGGTGTGGTGACAGGCACCCGTAATCCCAGCTACTCAGGAGGCTGGGGCAGGAGAATTGCTTGAACCCAGGAGACGGAGGTTGCAGTGAGCTGAGACCATGCCACTGCACTCCAGTCTGGGCAACAGAGAGAGACTCTGACTCAAAAAAAAAAAAAAAATTAAGCAGATTTATGGGCCAGTGACACCATGGAAAACTTCTCACACCCCTAGAAACAGATGGTTCATCGTGATCATGTTTGCAATTACAAGGAGCTGTCTCATTATTTAGGGAATCAAATATAAAATGTGGATTTTAAATGCAGACTATGGAGGACGGCGCAGCAGTCAAGGACAACAAACCAAGTCTAACTGGGTAACTCATGGCCCCACTAGACCACCAACAACTCTCACTGCCGCTACCAAGAGGGTGGCGTGAGCCCGGCACCGTGCACGCATGGAGTCCCAGCTACTCAGGCTGAGGTTCGTTTGAGTCTGAGGCTATATAGCACACAAGGACCATGCCTATGAATAGCCACTGCTCTGCAGCCTGGGCAACATAGTGAGACCTCATCTCCCTACATATAAAACAAGGCCAGGCACAGTATCATCCCAGCACTTTGGGAGACCGAGGCAGGCGGCTCACCTGAGGTCAGGAGTTCAAGACCAATCTGGCCAATATGGCGAAACCCCATCTTTACTAAAAATTTAAAAATTTGCCAGATGTGGTGGTGCGTGCCTGTAATCCCAGCTACTCGGGAGGCTGAGGCAGGAGAATTGCTTGAACCTGGGAGGTGGAGGTTGTGGTGAGCCAAGATCACCCCACTGTACTCCAGCCTGGGCAACAGAGTGAGACTCTATCTCTAAATAAATAAAAATAAGTAACAGAAGGTAATGGGCCCAGAACAGAGCCTGGCATGTAGGTCCTCTCTAGCTCACCATCGTGCTTGGTTCTTGCTCGGGGTAGGGTTACTTGCCCACTCGGGCACTGGGAGGTGGGCCACCTGCTTTCCCTGGGCCACGGCCCAAGAAGCCTCACAGAACTTGGACCTCACTGTGTTGTCAGTGACATTCAAAGACTTGAATGTCAAACGGAGTTACGGCAGCTCAGGGGCGTGGAGGCATCTTCTAGAAGCCATACTCCTTAGTGACTTCCTGGGCAAAGAGCCCTTCCTCTCCACAAAGTTCATGGCCTTGGAAAACCCAAATCAATGCCAGCTCCCTGGTTCCCCACCAATTCCCGAATCTTCACCTGCCCCTCACATCTTTCTATTTACCTTAGAAGTCCCTAAACATTTATCACACTCCCCATCAGTAACAACGTTCTGAAAAAACATTGCAAACATAGAAAATGTACGTGTGATCTACTGTCATTCTACACACAATATCAGTGAAGCTTGTTTTGCTTATTTTCGTTTAAAAAAATAGAGGCAGAAGTCGTCAATTTTTCTTCCTGCCTCCCCAATGTAACCACTTCTACAACCCATTTTAGAGAGCCCTGAGAGCTTACAGGCAAAGGCCCCCAGTCCCCTTCCCGCCTCCTCCCTCCTCCCTCGCTCTCCAGGGACTCTGGGTCTGGGATGTCCCAGCCTGGGGAATGGCTGGGTAGAGTGGGGATGGGGCCAAACTCTAGCAGGGAGAGAAGAGGCTGGGACCCCCTCTCCACCCTCACCTCCACCCCTTTTTTCCCCTCTCAGAGCCAGGACAGACCACCAGCCACCAGGAACTGTGAATTACCTGGACTGTGGTGGAGGGTAAAACCCAACGTGGGAGATGCTTCCAAAGTCACTTGGAGCTCCAGCTGCAGGGTCCTTTTTGTGTGAGATGAGGGTGGTGACACGTATAGGCACTGAGAACACTGTTCCAAGTGCTACAGGAAGCCCCAGTGCCTTTCTTAATACTTCACATGGGGCCGGGCGCAGTGGCTCACGCCTGTAATGCCACCACTTTGGGAGGCCGAGGTGGGTGGATCATCCGAGGTCAGGAGTTTGAGACCAGCCTGGCCAACATGGTGAAACCCTGTCTCTGCTAAAAATACAAAAATTAGCCGGGTGTGGTGGTGGGTGCCAGTAATCCCAGCTACTCAGGAGGCTGAGGCAGGAGAATCACTTGAACTCAGGAGGCAGAGGTTGCAGTGAGCCGAGATCACTGTCTTGCTCTGTCGCCCAGGCTGCAGTACAATGGCACGATCTCGGCTCACTGCAGCTTCCACCTCCCAGCATCACATGATCTCCTGCCTCAGCATCACGAGTAGCTAGGAATACAGGTGCATACAACTGCAGCCGGCTTTTTGTACTTTTCGTAGAGACGAGGTTTCACCATGTTGGCCAGGCTGGTCTTGAACTCCTAATCTCAGGTGATCTGCCCACCTCAGTCTCCCAAAGTGCCGGATTACAGGTGTGAGCCACCATGCCTGGCCAGGAGATTACAATGTATATGGGTGTTTTGAGATCCCCAAGCTGAATTGAGGTTCCAATGCCAGAGTGGCTGGCAACCCTTCCCTAACAGGACAGGAGGGCAGCTGGGCGTGATGTCTACATTTATCCATACCTGGATGTGCATTTCTCAGAATGCTCCTACCTGGCGGATGACCTAATGCCTAGTTGTCTGACATGAGCAGGGATCCCTCACACAGAACATTGTTCTGCCCCAGACACCCGTATGGCTCTCATGTGACCTGTGTCCAGTTTCTGCCTAACTATTACTGTGGCACTGGGATCCCGCCCGTGTTCTCCCTGGCTTCCTGGGAAAAACCCAGCCTGGGATAGCCCTTACAGCTTCAGATGAGGGACGTAAATTTGATACATCACCACAATAGAAAATAAGGTCAAAGCAAAGCAAACGAAAACATAAAGTGGGGAAGGATCACCCTATTCAACAAATGGTGCTGAGATAATTGGCTAGCTACATGCAGGAGAATCCGACTGGATCCTCCTCTATTACCTTATACAAAAATCAACTAAGATGGATCAAGGACTTAAATCTAAGCCCCGAAACCATAAAAAAATCTAAAAGATAACACTGGGGAAACCCTGTTAGAGACTGACTTAGGCAAGGATTTCCTGACCAAGAGCCCAAAAGCAAATGCAATAAAACCAAAAATAAACAGCTGGGTTTTCATTAAACTAAAGAGCTTTTGCATGGCAGAAGGAGCAGTCACCAGGGCAAACTGACAACCCCCAGAGCGGGAGAAAATCTTCACAATCTACACCTCTGACAAAGGACTAATATCAATATCCAAAAACTACAACAAACTCAAATTAGCAAGAACAAAAACAATCCCATCAAAAAGTGGGCTAAGGAAGTGAATAGACGATTCTCAAAAGAAGATACACAAATGGCCAGCAAACGTATGAAAAAAATGCGCAACACTAATCATCTGGGAAATGCAAATCAGAGCCACCATGCCGTACCGCCTTACTCCTGCAAGAATGGCAATAAAAAAAAAAAATCAGGCCGGGCGCGGTGGCTCATGCCTGTAATCCCAGCACTTTGGGAGGCCGAGGCGGGTGCATCACGAGGTCAGGAGATCGAGACCATCCTGGCTAACAAGGTGAAATCCCGTCTCTACTAAAAATACAAAAAATTAGCCGGGCGTGGTGGCAGGCGCCTGTAGTCCCAGCTACTCAGGAGGCTGAGGCAGGAGAATGGCGTGAACCCGGGAGGCGGAGCTTGCAGTGAGCTGAGATCATGCCACTGCACTCCAGCCTGGGAGACACAGGGAGACTCCGTCTCAAAAAAAAAAAAAAAAAAAAAAAAATCAAGAAATAATAGATGTTGGTGTGAATGCAGTGAAAAGGGAACACTTCTACAGTTGGTTGGAATGGAAACTAGTACAACCACTATGGAAAACAGTGTGGAGACTCCTTAAAGGACTGAAAGTAGAACTACCATTCGATCCAGCAAAAACATTCTTGGATGCTGGGCACAGTGACTCACGTCTGTAATCCCAGCACTTGGGGAGGCCAAGGTGAGCAGATCACGAGGTCAAGAGATCGAGACCAGCCTGGCATGGTGGCGGGCGCCTGTAGTCCCAGCTACTCAGGAGGCTGAAGCAGGAGAATTGCTTGAACCCGGGAGGCCAACGTTGCAGTGAGCCGAGATCACGCCACTGCCCTCCAGCCTGGCAACAAAGCGAGACTTCAAAAAAAAAAAAAAAAAAAACACTCCTGGGTATGTACCCAGAGGAAAAGAAGTTATATGAAAAAGATACTTGCACATACATTTATAGCAGCACAATTTGCAATTGCAAAAATGTGGAACCAACACAAATACCATCAATCAATGAATGGATAAACTGTGATATATATATGTATATGTGTATATGTATATATGTATGTATATGTATATATGTAGGAATATATATACATAATATATATGACGAAATACTACTTAGCCATAAAAGGAATGAATTAATGGCATTCGCAGCAACCTAGATGGGATTAGAGACTATTATTCTAAGTGAAGTAACTCAGGAATGGAAAACCAAACATCGTATGTTCTTACTTATAAGTGGGAGCTAAGCTATGAGGCTGCAAAGACATAAGAATGACACAGTAGGCTGGGCGCGGTGGCTCACGCCTGTAATCCCAGCACTTTGGGAGGCCGAGGCGGGTGGATCACGAGGTCAGGAGATCGAGACCATCCTGGCTAACACGGTGAAACCCCGTCTCTACTAAAAACTACAAAAAATTAGCCGGGCGAGGTGGCAGGCGCCTGTAGTCCCAGCTACTTGGGAGGCTGAGGTAGGAGAATGGCGTGAACCCGGGAGGCGGAGCTTGCAGTGAGCCGAGATTGCGCCACTGCACTCCAGCCCGGGCGACAGAGCGAGACTCCATCTCAAAAAAAAAAAAAAAAAAAAAAAAGAATGACACAATGGACTTTGGGGACTCAGGGTGGGAAGGGTGGGAAGCGGGTAAGGAATAAAAGACTACAAATTAGGCTCAGTGTTTGCTGCTCAGGAGACGGTCACACTAAAATCTCACAAATCACCACTAAAGAACTTACTCATGTAACCGAACACTACCTATTTCCCAATAACCGATGGAGACCAAATTCAAATAAATAAATAAGGTCAAAGATGTATCACTTACAGATCCTGGGCAGGGTGGGTACGATGAGTGAGGACCCAATGAGAGAGTGAGAGAGAGAGAGAGAGAGAGAGAGAGAGAGAGAGAGAGAGAGAGAGAGAGAGAGAACATATCACAGCTAGCGGAGTAGGTATACAGGGGAAAAGGGTGTGGGTCACTTTAAATTCACAGGCAAATGTCTGAATGGCCCATTTAAAGGAAGCGGAAGCAAAGCAGAGAGCCCAGTCTGCCGGGTGACAAAGATGCCCCTGGGGGCTCATCTCTGACCACCAGCTTGGACCACTCAGGTGAGGTGTTCTCATGGCTAGGCAGCAACCTTTGGTGTGGCATTCCTGCTACAGTGGTATACTCCTACTTTTGCAAAAATATCTGTGTAAAGTGTCTAGGAGGATATAGAACCAAACTTTAACATCAGCTGCATGAGAATTGCAATGATGAATGACATTTACGTTGTTTTATGAGATGGAGTTCTTGCTCTGTTGCCCAGGCTGGAGTGCAGTGGCACAATCGTAGCGCACTGCAGCCTCGGACTGCAGGGTTCAAGCGATCCTCCTGCCCGAGCCTCTCCAGTAACTGGAACCTCAGGCACACATCACCATACCTAGCTAACTTTTTCTATTTTATTTTTTGTAGAGAGAGGATTTTGCCGTGTTGCCCAGGCTGGTCTCAAAGTCCTGGGCTCAAGCAATCCTCCTGCCTCAGCCTCCCAAAGTACTGAGATTACAGGTATAAGCCACTGCGCCCAACCCATTTATGCTTTTTTTTTTGTATTTTCAGCACAGTATCAATTCTTGAGAGAACATGATACCATTACTGCAGCCAAAAAAAATCATTTCCATTTTTAAGAAGCACCAGATGTGCTATTAACTACTGCAGCAAAATATAATTAAGTGTGGATGGAATCGTAAACAAAAGAGGAAAGGCAAAAATATTTCACGCTGAAGCTGAATGAGGAGTACGTGGGTTTCGTTATATGATTCTACTTTTCTGTAGGTTTTCACTTTTTCCATAATCAAATGTTTTGTTGTTTGGGGATATTTTTTGTTTTGTTTTGTCATCCAGGCTGGAGTACAGTGACGCAGATCTCAGCTCACTGCAACCTCCGCCTCCCGGGTTCAAGTAATTCTCCTGCCTTGGTCTCCCAAGTAGCTGGGATTATAGGCATCTGCCACCACGCCTGGCTAATTTTTGTATTTGTAGTAGAGACGGGGTTTCTCCATGTTGCCCAGGCTGGTCTTGAACTCCCTACCTCAAGCGATCTGCCTGCCTCAGCCTCCCAAAGTCTGGGATTACAGGCGTGAGCCATCGCTCCTGGCCTCATCATAAAATGTTATGTGCAGAATTTTTAAATTAAATTGAAAAGCCTCTTGGCCCACCTCCTCTCCCCAGTCTCTCACACTCAGCATCTGCCTCCCAGACCCCATTCTCCCAGATTCTGGACCTCTGAGGAGTGGAGCCACTTTCTACCCAATCGCCAGGCCACGCCCCAGGCACCTTCCTCTCTCCTTCCCTCCCCTTCACCTTCGCACAGCCCAACAGCCCCCAGCCCCATCCCTGCTGCCCCCTGACTTTCTCTGCCCAATGCTATCTTCTTCATCTCCACTTCTTCAGCTCTGTCGCCCAGGCTGGAGTGCAGTGGCGCGATCTCAGCTCACTGCTGGAGATGAAGAAGGACCCCAGCTCATTCATATCTCACCCTCTCCTGCCTGGACCATCGACCCAGCCTCCCTCCTGGCCTCCCAGCCTTCACTCTTTTCCCTCCAGCCCACTCCCCAAATGGCCGGGGAGAGAGGAGCCTGCTCCCTCTTTGCTCATAGCCCTCCCATGGCTCCCCAGTGTACCAGGAAAAATTCCCAGCTTCTCTACTTTGATGACCTCATCAAGTCTGTCCAGCTTCATCTTGAGTTACTTGCCAATCATGCTCTTACAAGCCAGGCTCCACCTGCAGCTCCCTGCCTCAGTCCTCCACACACACGCAGTTCCCTCTGCCTGGGATAATCTTCCCACCTTTCTCCATCTGCTCAATTCCCAACTCATCCTTAGGGGTAGATAAAAAGTAAAAAGTCCTCCCTCCTAGGGTCTGCCAGAAGACAGTTAACCTCTTCCTTCCCAAGGCTGCCTTTTTTTTTTTTTTTTTTTTTTAAGATGGAGTCTTGCTGTCACCCAGGCTGGAGTATTGTGGCGCGATCTCAGCTCACTGCAACCTCTGCCTCCCAGGTTCAAGCGATTCTCCTGTTTCAGCCTCCTGACGAGTTGGGATTACAGGTGCCCGCCACCATGCCCGGCTAAATTTTGTATTTTTAGTAGAGACAGGGTTTCACCATGTTGGGCAGGCTGGTCTCGAACTCCTGACCTCAAGTGATCTGCCCAACTCAGCCTCCCAAAGTGCTGGGATAACAGGCATGAGCCATGGCACCCGGCCCCAAACACCATTTCATTCATTCATTCATTGATCTAATTTTTAAATATTTTTTATTTCTTTTAGAGACAGGGTCTCCTTCTGTTGCCTAACCTGAAGTACAGTGGTGCAATGATGTCTCACTGCAGCCTCCAACTCCTGGGCTCAAACGATTCTCCTCCCTCAGCCTCCCAAGTAGCTGGGATGACAGGGGGACACCACCATGCACAGCTATTTTGCTATTTGTTATTTTGTAGAGCCAGCATCTCCTATGTTGCTCAGACGGGTCTTAAATTCCTGGGGTCAAGCAATCCTCCCTCCTTGGCCTCCCAAAGGGCTGGGACTACAGGCGTGAACCACCATGCTCAGCCTAAAAATATTTATGGAGTGCATACTCTGTATCAAGAACGCTCATCTGTTCTAGGTGTCAGGGATACAACCAGAAACAGGACAGATAATCCCGGTTCTCATCGAGCTTGCGTTTCTAGATGTGTGTGTCGGGGACTGGGAACAGAAAGCAGTGGAGGCCGGGTGCGGTGGCTCACGCCTGTAATCCCAGCACTTTGGGAGGGTGAGGCAGACAGATCACCCGAGCCCAGGAGTTCGAGACCAGCCTGCCCAGCATGGCGAAACCCCTTTTCTACTAAAAATACAAAAGTTAGCCAGGCGTGGTGGCACGTGCCTGTAATCCCAGCTACTCAGGAGACTGAGGCAGGAGAATCACTTGAATCTGCAAGGCGGAGGCTGCAGTGAGCTGAGATCGCACCATTGCACTTCAGCCTGGGCAACAAGAGTGGAATCTCCATCTCAAAAAAAAAAAAAAGAAAAAAGAAAAAAAAGAAAAAAGAAAAGAAAAGCAATGGAGAAACTGAAGGAGAAGGGGCAGAGGCCTGATTCCTGGATCTGTAACCTTTTCTCCTTTGCCAATAGCTTTGTTCTTCTCACCCCAGTTCCTCCTGCTCTCAAAGGCAGAAAGGCCACACCAAAGCAGCCTCAGCAACATTCAGCAAACCCCTGGTGAGTGGCAGTCCCAGGGAGTCTTCCCTTCTATGGAGGGCCCAGAAATTTTCCAGCCTCTTCTTCCCCCTTCACCTGCCCACAGCCCACTGTTCCCAGCCTTGGGTCCTTCCAGCTATGGGCTCAGCCCAATGCCCCGAGCTATCCAAGTCCAGATGCGTTGATGTAGAAGAGGCAGAGGAGGTAGGGTTGTGCAGAGAAGCAGGAGGAAGGGAAACATTAATAAGAGCTTCTGAATGTCCAAATAGGGCTCTTGAGCAAAGAAAGGACTATTTGCTGCTATTCCACTTCGAAAACAATACTCAATCGTTTACAATTGTTCATTGTAAAAAACATTTTCAGGGCCAGGCATGGTGGCTCACATCTGTAATCCCAGCTCTTTGGGAGGCCAAGATGGGAGGATCGCTTGAGCCCAGGAATTGAAGACCAGCCTGGGCAATATAGCAAGATCCCTCATCTCTGGAAAAAAAAAATTAAAATTATCCCAGTGTGGTGGCATGCCTGGGGTCCCAGCTACTTGAGAGGCTGAGGGGGGAGTGGTGCCTGAGCCTGGGAGGTCAAGGCTGCAGTGAGCTATGATCACATCACTGCACTCCAGCCTGGGCAACAGAGCAAGATTGTAAGACTCTAAAAAAATGTCCTAAGGCCTTATGTTCAATGAATATATTATCATATTTATTATAATAAGGGCCAGCTGGGCATGGTTGCTCACGCCTGTAATCCCAGCACTTTGGGAGGCCGAGGTGAGTGGATCACTTGAGGTCAGGAGTTTAAGAGCAGCCTGGCCAACATGGTGAAACCCCGTCTCTACCAAAAAATACAAAAATTAGGCAGGCATGGTGGTGGGTGCCTGTGATCCCAGCTACTCAGGAGGCTGAGGTGGGAGAATCACTTGAACCTGGGAGGTGGAGGTTGCAGTGAGCCAAGATTGCACCACTGCACTCCAGCCTGAGCGACAGAGCGAGACTCCGTCTCAAATAAATAAGTGAATGAATGAATGATGAAAGCCGTTTAATGATTAGAGGGTGGGGGAAACCCTCATTTCCCCTCTTTCTGATTCTTTCTCTGTTCTCTCCTCCCTGATCAAGGCTCTGTGGTTCCCTGGGGGCAGCACCCATCCCCATCGCTTTCTTTCCCCCTGCATCCTCCTGCCCACTTCGCCCTAGATGCAAGTTCAGTTGCAGGAAGTATGAGGCAAGTGGGGTAGCTAAGGCCCCAACTTTCTGACTGGAGGACCAACAAAGGGGAGAGAAACCAGACAGTATCGCGGAGAGGGAGGAGATCGGGAAAGTTGTTTTTATGAATTTCTGTGTTTGCCCCCAAGATGCACATGGATCTGAGCCTAAACAGCATTCCAAAGATGTTGAAGACACAGTGAAGGGATTCGACCCCCTCCGGTTCCAGTCTGGCCAGTGGGTGGTCCATGGGGAAGACAGATTAGAAAGTCATTATAATGACTTTGAAGTCAGAACTCACCTGAAACCACAACCCACAGCAGGCTGCTCAGAAGCCCTGCGCTAAACCAAACTAGGTCAATGACCTGTCAAAACAAAAGTATTACCGGGTGTGGTGGCTCACGCCTATAATCACAGCACTTTGGGAGGCCGAGGCAGGAGGACCACTTGCGGTCAGGAGTTCAAGACCAGCCTGGCCAATATGGTGAAACCCCATCTATACCAAAAAATACCAAAAATTAGCTGGGCATGGTGGCACATGCCTGTAATACCAGGTACTCGGGAGGCTGAGGTAAAAGGATCACTTGAGCCTGGGAGGTGGAGGTCACGCCACTGCACTCCAGCCTGAGCAACAGAGCAAGACCTGTCTCAACAAAACAAAAACAGGCCGGGTGTGGTGGCTCATGCCTGTAATCCCAGCACTTTGGCAGGCCGAGGCGGGTGGATCACCTGAGGTCAGAAGTTCAAGACCAGCTTGAGCAATATGATGAAACCCCACCTCTAATAAAAATACAAAAATTAGCTGGGCTGTGGTGGCACATGCCTGTAATCTCAGCTACTCAGGAAGCTGAGGTGGGAGAATCTCTTGAACCCAGGAGACGGAGGTTACAGTGAGCCAAGATCACACTACTGCACTCCAGCCTGGGAGACAGAGGGAGAACTTGTCTCAAAAACGAAACAAACTCCCCCACAAAAAGTATCCACAATCTACACAGAATTTAAACAAGCCCCGGCCGGGCACGGCGGCTCCAGCCTGTAATCCCAGCACTTTGGGAGGCCGAGACGGGCGGATCACGAGGTCAGGAGATCGAGACCATCCTGGCTAATACGGTGAAACCCTGTCTCTACTTAAAAATACAAAAAACTAGCCGGGCGACGAGGCGGGCGCCTGTAGTCCCAGCTACTCGGGAGGCTGAGGCAGGAGAATGGCGTAAACCCGGGAGGCGGAGCTTGCAGTGAGCTGAGATTCGGCCACTGCACTCCAGCCTGGGTGGCAGAGCAAGACTCCGTCTCAAAAAATAAAAAATAAAAAATAAACAAGACCCAGTACCTTATTATGTAATATTTAAGATGTCCAGAATACAACCCAGAATTGCTCAGCATGCAAAGAATAAAAATTGCAACTCACACGATGACATAAGTGCTGGAATTGAGTGCAAGAGGTTAGGACTGTGTGTAAAGCATTTAAAGCAGCAGAAAGCAACATGCCTCACTGACCGAATACCACAAGAGTCTGGGGAATATGTTTTGCAGGCTTCCTAGCCTGGCCATTGATAGAAAAGAGAAGAAAGAAGAATATGGAACTGAGAGGCAACAGCGCCCAACACAGGCCACCATTTTGGCTATTCGGTATCTGTTCACACCAATCTACCCTTATTCAAACCTTCATACAACAAGAAAACATCATGCTTCCATCTAATAGGCTGCAAGTATCCCTTGTACAAATGCAGGCGTGAGCAACCTCTTCCCAAGAAAGCACTTAACAGTGGCATCTGGCCGGGCACGGCAGCACATGCCTGTAATCCCAGCACTTTGAGAGGCCGAGGTGGGAGGATCACCTGAAGTCAGGAGTTCGAGACCAGCCTGGGCAACATGGTGAAACCCTGTCTCTACTAAAAATACAAAAATTAGCTGGGCCTGGTGGCGGGCACCTGTAATCCCAGCTGCTCGGGAGGCTGAGGCAGGAGAATCACCTGAACCGAGGAGGCAGAGGTTGCAGTAAGCCAAGAACAAGCCACTACCTTCCAACCTGGGTGACAGAGCAAGACTCAGTCTCAATAAATAAATGAATCTATCTATGTATGTATCTCTCTATGTATGTATCTATGTATCTATCTATCTATATCTAATGTATCTATCTATGTATATTGGCAGAAGACATGAAACTCCCGGGTCAGAGACAAAGGACCATATTCCTTCCAGTACAGCCAGCAGCATAAACACAGCATATTTTCATGGTTCCCCTTTCTCTCCAAACTCTGTAAGGGCAATGCCAGGGCCCAGGTGGATGCCTGCACGTACAGAGGGTTGTATTACAGGAGAGGAGCACTGAGCTTAGGGAACCCCCTCTGCTTTATAGCAATCAACAAGCCTCTCTTTGTGTGAGGGGAGGGGTTGCCTCATTACTTAAGGTTGCCAGCTGCATCAACAACCCTGAAGCAACAGTGACCAGGGCCTTGCAGCCATGCACACCCCACACAACATGCAGGAACACAAGACAACTATGGAGGACAGTCTCCCAGCAGCAATAGCCACCCCCAGACCCACATCATCTTAGCTTCTGGCAGGTTTTCACATGACTCTGCCACCCATCAGCCACTCTGATTCATCTGACTAACAGGCTGGAATAAAATCACTTCAGGCCAGGGGTGGTGGCTCACACCTGTAATCCCAGCATTTTGGGAGGCTGAGAGCACTTGAGGTCAGGAGTTCGAAACCAGCCTGGCCAACATGGGGAAACCTGTCTACTAAAAATAAAAAAAATAGCCGGGCATCATGGTGGGCGCCTGTAATCTCAGCTATTTGGGAGGCTGAGGCAGAAGCATTGTTTAAACCTGGGAGGTAGAGGTTGCAGTGAGCCAAGATCGTGCCACTGCACTCCAGCCTGGGCCAGAAACTCCTTCTCAAAAAAAAAAAAAAAAAATCACTTTAATTTGTCTCACTCGGCCTTTAATTAAGGCTACTTTCAATGTGACTCCCATCAGCAGGATCAGGCCAACCTTGAGTATTGACCTCAACTCTCAACTATGCCCCCCAGGGTCCTAGACTCAGCCAACTGTGAACAAGTCTCAAGGTGACTCATGCCTATAATCCCTGCACTTTGGGAGGCTGAGACTGGCATATCATTTAATCTCAGGGGTTCAAGATCAGCCTGGGCAACATGGTGAAGGCTCATCTCTACAAAAAATACAAAAACAATATTATCCAGAAGTGGTGGCGCACCTGTAATCCTAGCTACTTGGGAGGCTGAGGCAGGAGGATCCCCTGAACCTGGAAGGTTGAGGTTGCGGTGAGCCAAGATCACACCAATGTACTCCAGCCTAGGTGACAGAGCAAGATCCTGTCTCTAATACAATAAAAAAATTAACATAAAAAAATTTTAAAAGACCGGGCACGGTGACTCACATCTACAATCCCAGCACTTTGGGAGGCTGAGGAGGGTGGATCACCTCAGGTCGGGAGTTCGAGACTAGCCTGATCAACATGGAGAAACCACATCTCTACTAAAAATACAAAATTAGCTGGGCGTGGTGGTAGATGCCTGTAGTCCCAGCTACTCGGGAGGCTTAGGCAGGAGAATCGCTTGAACCCGGGAGGCAGAGGTTGCAATGAGCCAAGATCGTGCCATTGCACTCCAGCCTGGGCAACAAGAGTGAAATTCCATCTCAAAAAAAAAAAAAGTAAAAACTGGTCCCAGAGGACCAGTACATCTTATTTTGGACAACCAGCAAAAAGTCTAAGGCTACTCTGTTATCCATTATAAGCAGAGCAGAGAACTTTAGACTGATCTGCTAAAATACCAAAAAAAGAAATTTAAAAATAAAAAGATAAACTGATCTGATCTTTGATGTCTTTACAGATAATTACAGGGTGACAAGAGATGGGCCTAAAACCAACCCCCGTCCACAATGAGCATGCCACAGCTTACCTCCCCAACCTGAGAAGATGCAGTCATTGGGTTTTGTTGTTAAGCTTGACTGGAATTACCGTTACATTGTCTCAGTTAAGCCTCATGAGTAATATTAGCAGGTTGGTTCAGCTAACACAGGAGTCAGTCAGCTTTTTCTGTAAAGAACCAGGTAATCACATTTTGGGTTCTGTAGGGCATTTGTTTTCTGTGGCATAGTCATCTTTTATTTTTTCTTTTTGAAACAAGATCTTGCTCTGTCACCCAGGCTGAAGTGCAGTGGTACAATAATAGCTCGCTGTAGTCACAACCTCCCAGGCTCAAGTGATCCTCCCACCTTAGTCTCCTGAGTAGCTGGGACTACAGGCATGCACCAGCACACCCAGCCATATTTTTAATTTTTTGTAGAGACAGGCTTTCACCATGTAGCCCAGGCTAGTTTTGAACTCCTGGGCTCAAGTGATCCTTCTGCTTTAGCCTCCCCAAGTGCTAGGATTACAGGGGTGAACCATCACACCTGGCGTTTTTTTGGGCCTGGCGGTGGCTCCTGCCTATAATTCTAGCACTTTGGGGGGCTGAGGCAGGTGGATCACTAGAGGTCAGGAGTTCGAGACCAGAATGTCCAACATGGAGAAACCGTGCCGCTACTAAAAATACAAAAATTAGTTGGGCGTGGTGGCAGTCGCCTTTAATGCCAGCTACTTGGGAAGCTGAGGCAGGAGAATCTCTTGAACCCAGGAGGCGGAGGTTGCAGTGAGCTAAGATCACACCACTGCACTCCAGTCTGGGCAACAAAGCGAGACTCTGTCTCAAAAAAAAAAAAAAAAACAACAACAACAACCACATTTTAAAAAATATATAAAAACCTTTGTTGGCTTATAGACCATACAGACACAGGTCATGGGCCAGATGTATCCCACAGGCTGTAGTGTGTCAACTCCTGATCTAGCACCATCTCGGTCCAACAAGGGGAATCTGGTGCGTAAACCAGCATTAGTTTGAATCCCCTACTTGGCCCCCTCAGGGCTAAACTGCCATCTGGAGGGTGTGACCACCAGGCTGTCCAGCGGAAAGAAAGATGCATCATTCTGACGATGGTCAGTGGGCAGAATCGTACATTTTCAGAATAGGTCTCTGTAACTCCTCCAATACTTCCGTCTCAGTGACTATCCAAGATGCAGCCAAGAAGAGATGAAGCCTCTTCTGGGACTGCCACATTCAGTGACCAAACAGCCTGAGTAAAGTGTGTGCGGCTAGGTGTGGTGGCTCACGCCTGTAATCCCAGCACTTTGGGAAGCTGAGGCAGGCGGATCAGTTGAGGTCAGGGGTTCGAGACCAGCCTGGCCAACATGGTGAAACCCCGTCTCTACTAAAAATACAAAAATCAGCTGGGCGTGATGGCGCACACCTGTAATCCCAGCGACTTGGGAGGCTGAGGCAGAAGAATCGCTTGAACCCAGGAGGCGGAGGTTGCAGTGAACCGAGATGGCACCACTGCACTCCAACCTGGGCGACAGTATCTGTTTCAAAAAATAAATAAATAAAAATAAAGTGTGTGGATCAGGAAGAGGTGGGAAGGGGAAACCAGAAATCTTTTTGAGCTGATTCTTGAGGAAGATGATCCAGCAATCAATACCACCAGACACCCGCTGATAGTGAAGAAGTTACAAAGTCTCATTGAATACCTTAAATATCAACTAAACTGCAATCAATGTCTTCCGGAGTTAGTGTTGGGGTTAGGTGGTTGCTGCCCCCTAGTGGACATCTTTAGGTTTAACATAGTGGAACGCGCCCCGCCCTTTAAGGGAACCCTTGTGAATCCAGGGCCCCATGAGCCAGAGGAATTGCCACAGGCAGGGGAGTGGAGGAGAGTTTTCTCCAAGTGGGGTAGCTGCTGCTGGGTGCAGTGGCTCACACTTGTAATTCCAGCACTTTGGGAGGCCGAGGCAGGAGGATCGCTTGAGCCCAGGAGTTCAAGACCAGCCTCGGCAACACAGCGAGACTCCCTCTCTGAAAAAAAAATTAAAAAATTAACCAGGTGTGCTGGTGCACGCCTAGAGTCCCAGCTACTCAGGAGGTTGAGGTGGGAGGATCACTTGAGCCCAGGAGTTCCAGGCTGCTGTGAGCCACGATCATGCCACTAAACTCCAGCCTGGGCAACACAGCAAGACCGTCTCAAAACAGAAAATGAAAGAAACAGGGGTAGCTGTGACTTGTATGTAAAACTCAGATGACCTGAGGACCAGACTGGCTGTATTACTAGTGAAGTTCCAGTTAACCTACCTGAGAATGACGGTGTGAGGCTGGGGAGTTAAAGGCCTCCACAGGCCAGGCGTTTGCTTTCAATGAGAGCTTAATAGCGATTCATAGTGGGTTTTTTTTTATTGTTATTATTAAAAGAGAGACAGGACCGGGCACAGTGGCTCACGCCTGGAATCCCAGCACTTTGGGAGGCTGAGGTGGGTGGATCCCGAGGTCAAGAAATTGAGACCATCCTAGCCAACATGGTGAAACCCCATCTCTACTAAAAATACAAAAGTTAGCTGGGGGTGGTGGCAGGCGCCTGTAATCCCAGCTACTCGGGAGGCTGAGGCAGGAGACTCACTTGAACCCAGGAGGTGGAGGTTGCAGTGAGCCGAGATGGCACCACTGCACTCCAGCCTGGTGAGAGAGAGACTCCGTCTAAAAATAAATAAATAAAAATTAAATTAAATGTAAAAAAATAGAGATGGGGTTTCACTATGTCGCCCAGGCTGGTCTTGAACTCCTGGACTCAAGCGGTCCGCCCACCTCCCAGTGTGAGCCACAGCACTCAGCCTAGCTGCCTTTTCTTTTTAAAAGGGGTGTACTTGGTGGCCGTGTCAGGCAGGTGGCGCTGTGGCACTGGGAAACGGCTTCCCGGAGCACTCCAGCAGCCATTTAGTCATTAAAGCTGTGTTTCCTTTTCTACTGGGATCCCACACATCGTTCCTGGTAGAGGTGAAGAGGGCAGCACATGCCACAGCCCCTGACCGGTAGAATCCCCTGATAACGGGGCGTTCGTTGTTCCAGCATGTAAGACATCAGTACCAATTATACCCGCTCAGTCGTGGAAACCACACAGCAGGACGTTGAATTGGCCCAAAGCGCCACACCCAACTACAGCACTTCAGCTTGCCTTCCCACTGCGAGCCTGATTCGTTGAATTCAGGCACTTGAACCAAGAAGTCTGTGGGTCAGGGACTACAGCCTCAGCCCTGGAGCAACTTGGGGCTGGGGAGTAGCCTAGGGGGACAGCAAAGGCAGGGGGAAAAAACTCACTGTTGGTCCAGCGTGGTGACTCACACCTGTAGCCCCAGCACTTTGGGAGGCCAAGGCCGGCGGATCACTTGAGGTCAGGAGTTCAAGACCAGACTGACCAACATGGAGAAACTCCGTCTCTACCAAAAATACAAAATTAGCCAGGCGTGGTGGTGCACACCTGTAGTCCCAGCTACTCGGGAGACTGAGGCAGGAGAATTGCTTGCACCTGGGAGGCGGAGGTTGCAGTAAGCTGAGATCGTGCCTTTGCTCTCCAGCCTGAGCAACAAGAGTGAAACTCCATCTCAAAAAAACAAACAAGCAAACAAAAGGCCAGGTGCGGTGGCTCATGCCTGTAATCCCAGCACTTTGGGAGGCTGAAGTAGGTGGATCACCTGAGGTCGGGAGTTCGAGACCAGCCTGGCCAACAAGGAGACACCCCGTCTCTACTAAAAATACAAAATTAGTCAGGCATGGTGGCACATGCCTGTAATCCCAGCTACTTGGGCGGCTGAGGCAGGAGAATTGCTTGAACCCAGGAGGTAGAGGTTGCAGTGAGCCGAGATCTCACCATTGTACTCCAGCTTAGGGGACAAGAGCAAAACTCCATCTCAAAAAAAAAAAAGTAGGACAGTGGGGACCCCTATTGCTGGCCATCCCCTTCTACTTGGATGAGAGAATTCCCTACTGGATCCTAGGGATTCTTCTCATATTTTTGAACCAGGCCCATGGAGGCCCTGTCCTTCCAATTCCAGAAAGCCACACCTTTGTCAACATCCCATCCTCTTCAACACTACCAGGTCCAGACTTTCATTTTGTCCTACTTATAAGCCAGTCTGGGCCGGGTGCGGTGGCCTCATGCCTGTAATCCCAGCACTGTGAGAGGCTGAAGCAGGAGAATCTCTTGAGCCCAGGAGATCGAGACCAGCCTGGGCAATGTAGCCATACCCTGTCTCTACAAAAAATAAAAAATTAGCTGGGCACAGTGGCATGCACCTGTAGTCCCAGCTACTCAGGAGGCTGAGGTGGGAGAATCACTTGAGCCCAGGTTGGAGTGCACCATTGCACTCTAGCCTGGGTGACAGAGTGAGACCCTGTCCCTAATTCAATCAATCAATCAATAAAATAAAAAATAAAAATAGAACAAGCTACCCCATTACTGTTTCACAAGTGTTGCCAGAAGACACAAGACTCCTGGGCCAGAGACAAAGGACTTTATTACTCACCAGCCAGCAGGCAGCACGAGCATCAGCACCTTCGTATTCGTTCTCCTGGACTCCGAGGTCCCACGGAGGTTGGTGCAGACGTCTGTAATTCCGTGGGTTCTAAAGAAGATAAAGAGCTCCTGGGTGGAGCTTGATTTTAAAAAGCTCTTGCTAAAGGGGCTCCCACTCAAATGCGGCCATCTGTCTGGTCACTTGCTACAGCCGCATTAGTGAAATTTCCACACGTGAGATGTGGTGTCTTCAAGATCCAAAAAAGCTTATCAGTTGCGACACTTTTGTAGTTGGAGGTGGCAGGGCCAACAGTTTGTCTTTTTTAAGCTATGAAATGTCTCTTTAAGCTGCGGCCCAGCTAGTCCTCGTGATGATGATTGGAATAACAGGGTCTTTGTTATCACAGTCACAGCTAACTAAGAGCAGGTGAACATTGTCCTCACTCAACACCCACCTGCCCTTAGTTAGCTTCGACTGGACGGCAGCTGATACAACACAACAATGCAAGCCATTACCCAAAAGCCATTTCTTCCAAAGAATACGTAAGGCCGGGCGCAGTGGCTCACACCTGTAATCCCAGCACTTTGGGAGGCCAAGGCAGGAGAATCACTTGAGCCCAGGATTTCCAGACCAGCCTGAGCAACATAATGAAACCCCATCTCTATAAGACAAACAAACAAAAAATTAAAACTTAGCCGAGTATAGTGGTGTGTACCTGTAATCCCAGCTACTCAGGAGGCCAAGGCAGGAGGATCATTTGAGCTCAGGAGTTTGAGACCAGCCTGGGCAACATAGTGAAATTTCATCTCTACTAAAAAAATTTTTTTATATTGGCCAGGTGCAGTGGCTCACACCTGTAATCCCAGCACCCTGGGAGGCCGAGGTGGGCGGATCACGAAGTCAGGAGATTGAGACCATCCTGGCTAACACGGTGAAACCCCGTCTCTATTAAAAATACAAAAAATTAGCCAGGCGTGGTGGCGGGCGCCTGTATTCCCAGCTACTTGGGAGGCTGAGGCAGGAGAATGGCATGAACCCGGGAGGCGGAGCTTGCAGTGAGCCAAGATCACGCCACTGCATTCCAACCTGGGTGACAGAGTGAGATGCCATCTCAAAAAAAAAAAAAAATTTATAAATTAACCGGGCATGGTGGCTGGCATGCAACTGTAGTCCCAGCTACTCAGGAGGCTGAGGTGGGAGAATCGCTTGAGCCCAGGAGTTCCGGATACAGTGAGCTATGATCATGCCACTGCACTCCAGCCTGGGTGACAGAGCGAGACCCCGTCTCAAAAAAAAAAAAAAAAAAAAAGCATGTAAGACTGGTAAAAACACATGAAAAGATGCTCAGCATAACTAGTCCTTAAAGAAATGCAAACCAAACCACAATGGAGCACCACTCCACACCCACTAGGATGGCTACAGTCAAGAAAACAAACTGGGCAGGGCGCGGTGGCTCACGCCTGTAATGCCAGCACTTTGAGAGGCCGCGGTGGGAGGATCACCTGAGGTCAGGAGTTCAAGACCAGCCTGACCAACATGGTGAAACCCCCGTCTCTACTAAAAATACAAAAATTAGCCAGGTGTGGTGGCGGGTGCCTGTAATTCCAGCTACTCAGGAGGCTGAGGCAGGAGAATCGCTTGGACCCAGGAGGCAGAGGTTGCAGTGAGCCAAGATTGTGCCACTGCACTCCAGCCTGGGCAACAAGAGCAAAACTCCGTCTCAAAAAAAAAGGAAAGAGAAGAAACTGCAAATAGCGTGTGTTTGGCGTGGATGTGAAGAAATTGGAACCCTCGTACATGGCTGGTGAGAATGTACAATGGTCCAGCCACTGTGACAGTTTGGCAGTTTCTTAAAAAGTTAAGCACGGAATTAGCCTTTATATGACCCAGTCATTTCACCCCTAGGTACCTGATACTTCTTCAAACAAAAACTTGTACACATTACCTGATACTTGCTTGTGGGGAGGGGGACAGAGGCTTGCTCTGTCACCTAGGCTGGAGTGCAGTGGTGCAATCATAGTTCACTGCAGCCTCAAACTCCCGGGCTCAAGTGATCCTTCTACCTCAGCCCCCTGTGTAGCTGGGATTACAGGTGCACACACCACCCCACCCAGCTAATTTTTAAAAATTTTTTGTAGGCATGAGGTCCCACTATGTTGCCCAAGCCTGGTCTTGAACTCCTGGCCGCAAGTGATCCTCCCACCTCGGCCTCCCAAAGTGCTGGGATTACATGTATGAGCCACTGTGCCCAGTCAATACTTTGTGCTGGAAAAAAAAACTTGCTAGGAGTGGTGGCTCACTCCTGTAATGCCAGCACTTTGGGAGGGCAAGGCAGGTGGATCATTTGGGGTCAGGAGTTTGAGACCAGCTTGACCAACATGGTGAAACCCTGTCTCTACTAAAAATACAAAAAATTAGCTGGGTGTGGTGGTGTGTACCTGTAATCTTGGCTACTCAGGAGGCTGAAGCAGGAGAATTGCTTGAATCCGGTAGGTGAAGGTTGCAGTGAGCCGAGATCACGCCAGTACCCTCCAGCCTGGGTGCCAGAGCAAGACTCTGTCTCAAAAAGGAGAAAAAATTATAAGCGCTGATAATAGCAGGTCCTGGTAAGGATCAGGGCCACTAGAACGCCCTCACGCATTGCTGGTGGTAATTCAAAATTCAAACGGTGCAACTACTTAGGAAAAGATTTTGGCAATTTCTCATAAAGTCATACATACACTTCCTATACCATCCAGCCATCCCAATCCTAGATGTTCAAGAGAAGCAAAAACGTGTGTCCAACACCCACAGTTTTTCCAAACCTAGTCTGAGTTTGTGTATCAGCCCCTTGGCTTGCCTACGTCTTTCTTCTAAAAAGGTAAATCTGGCCGGGTGCGGTGGCTCATACCTGTAATCCCAGCACTTTGGGAGGCTGAGGAGGGTGGATCACGGGGTCAGGAGATTGAGACCATCCTGGCTAACACGGTGAAATCCCGTCTCTACTAAAAATACAAAAAAAAAAAAATTAGCTGGGTGTGGTGGGGGGCACCTGTAGTCCCAGTTACTTGGGAGGCTGAGGCAGGAGAATCGCTTGAACCTGGGAGGTGGAGTTTGCAGTGAGCCAAGATTGCACCACTGCACTCCAGCCTGGGCGACAAAGCGAGACTCTGTCTCAAAAAAAAAATAAAAATAAAAATAAAAAAATAAAAAGGCAAACCCATCCCAGTTTTGGCAGCAGTCCATTTGCTTGGGTGCAGTTTTGACCCAACCTTACCACTCTGTTCCCTCTAGCCACACTCGTCATCCTTTTGATATTACCAGTTCCTTGGCCCCAGTCTTTTTCTTTTCTGAAACAGGGTCTCCGTCTGTCACCCAGGCTGGAGTACAGTGGCGCGATGATGGCTCCCCATAGTCTCGACCTCCCAGGTTCTATTGATCTCCCCACCTCAGCCTCCTGAGTAGCTGGGACCACAAGCGTCAGCCCCCACACCTAGCTCATTTTGTAATTGGCATCTGCATTCTTGAGTCCTCATCCCAGCCTCCTGCCTCCTTTCCTCTGGCAACCTGCAGCCTCGCTACCTAGAGATTTTTTTGTAGACAATGAACCCTTTTTTTCAAATGACCTGCTTGTCTGGGGGCCTTTAGTGTCTTACACATTCTGTTTCCAGTCACCTGTCTTTCCCTGCAGCTGAGACCTGGAACAGACAGCATCTTAGGGGGCCTCACCGGGTCCCAGGTGAGGGGACACCACAGCCATCCCACCCCCTCAGCTGCTTCTCCAGAGGACACTGCACTCGCTGACCACAGCTATGCTGCCCACTCTTGCTTCATAGACATCCAGTTTATTCACTGGCCTTACAGGTGACCGGCCATCACCATTTGGAGTGAATGTCTTCCACTTCCATAGAGGGCCAGACAAACTCCATGTTGCCAAACAGCACCAGGCCGGGTGCGGTGGCTCCCATGTGTAATCCCAGCATTTTCCGAGGCTGAGGTGGGCAGACCACTTGAGGCCAGGAGTTCGAGGACCAGCCTGGCCAACATGGTGAAACCCTATCTCTACTAAAAATACAAAAATTAGCCAGGTGTGGTGGCAGGTGCCTGTAGTCCCAGCTATTCGGGAGGCTGAGGTAGGAGAATGGCTTTAACCGGGGAGGCAGAAGTTGCAGTGAGCCAAGATCATGCCACTGCACTCCAGCCTGGGTGACAGACCAAGATTCAGTCTCAGAAAAAAAAAAAAAAAATATATATATATATATATATATATAATGAAAATATTATATATATATATATAAACCCTATCTCTACTAAAAATACAAAAATTAGCGAGGCATGGCGGCCGGCACCTGTAATCCTAGCTACTCAGGAGGCTGAGGCAGGAGAATCGCTTGAACTGGGGAGGTGGAGGTTGCAGTGAGCCGAGATCACGCCACTGCACTCCAGCCTGGGCAATAGAGCAAGACTTTGTCTAAAATCAAACAAAAAGAACATGGCAGCAGGACAGATGGAGAAGTTTCCTTTGTGGTTACCAACTGTCATACACACCACTAGGCCTGTGTGATAGAGACGTCAAATAGATTCTTGGAGGGAAGACGCGCAGGTAGAGGAGGGAGCGTCCCTCCATCCCATGACTCCGGCTGGACAAGAACGGTCTGCCTGCACCATGGCCAGCAGCATCCCAGTAAAGAGGGACTGTGTCCTTGTATTTATAGAATCAGGGAAGAGGAAACATCTATGTGGCAATGACAGCTTCCTGGTCAGGAAAAATGTTCTGGCTAGAAAGGGGCAGCCTCTGGGACATAGCAGCTGGTATCAGCCTGTTCTTCTGTATCTGTGGTGTCAGCGCAGGCTTGTTGAGCCAATTCTGCTATGTTACCAAAGAGAGGATCAGATGAACCTCAGGGCTCTTGAGATTGGTTGCTCAGGATTGCTGCCCAGCTCAGAAGTGGGCATTGCTGAGCTGGGGCTCAGATTTCTGGGCAAGGAGACTGCCAGGCTAGTGCTGGTTCCTCTGAGGGCTGCAATGCGGCTGATTCTGAGAACCCTAGTATATCGTGCTGAGCCATCTAAAAATCAGCCCAAAGTCGTATCCTCCCCAGTTCAATTAATCACGAGGAGCGGCCTGGCGCTCACACCTGTAATCCCAGCACTTTGGGAAGCCGAGAAGGGCAGATCACCTGAGGTCAGGAGTTTGAGACCAGCCTGGCCAGCATGGGGAAACCCCGTCTCTACTAAAAATACAAAAATCAGCTGGGCGCGATGGTACACACCTGTGGTCCCAGCTACTCAGGTGGCTCTGGCAGGAGAATTGCTTGAACCTGGGAGGCAGAGGTTGCAGTGAGCCGAGATTGCACCACTGCACTCCAGCCTGAGGAACAAAGCAAGACTCCATCTCAAGAAAAAAAAGAAAAGAAAAGAAAAGAAGTCATGAGGAGTTGTCCATGAAGCCATGCATATAGATGGAGAGAAGACAAAACAGTGGGTATAGATGGCAGAACGGTTTGTGCTGTCCACTCAAGCGATTTGCTTGTTTTGCTTGTGTCATTGCTTATGGCAACACCTTAGTTCTTTTTTTTTTTTTTTTTTTTTTTGAGACAAAATTTCGCCCTTGTTGCCCAGGCTGGAGTGCAATGGTGCCATCTCGGCTCACCACAACCTCCGCCTCCTGGGTTCAAGCAATTCTCCTGCCTCAGCCTTCCGAGTAGCTGGGATTACAGGAATGCGCCACCACGCCTGGCTAATTTTGTATTTTTAGTAGCAATGGGGTTTCTCCATTTTGGTCAGGCTGGTCTCGAACTCCTGACCTCAGGTGATCCACATGCCTCGGCCTCACAAAGTGCTGGAATTACAGGTGTGAGCCACCGCGCCCAGCCAACACTTTATTTCTTATTTCCACCTGATGCACTGCCATTGTCTACGCTCAATCTTCTGGATTTGTGAGTCAGATTACACTGAGTTCCTGAGGGTCAGGTCAGGTTTTATCATTGCTCTGTGCACCATGGCCAGGCATCTATCTTTAACAGAGAGAAGAAACTGTTTCTTCACAGAGATGAGCTGTGTGCAGAAGATGGCATGGCTTTGGGCCAAAACCCTACGAGTTTATGCCAGAAAATGCTCCTATTGGCACTTTCCGGAGATCATACAGCATCTCGATTTGCCACATTCTTTTCTGAGTATCATGTGATCTGCTGAGTCATAAGACTGAGCTTAAGCTCAGCATAGGCCGGATGCGGAGCCTTCTCAAGGACTTGGACCACACTCCAAGTTGGCATTTTTATAGGCTACTCACTAAATGGGTTGGAAAATACCTCAAATGTAGTATATTTTTCCTTTTTTATTTTATTTGTATTTTTAAACTTTATTAGCCTGGCCAACATGGTGAAACCACGTCTCTACTAAAAATACAAAAATTAGTCAGGCGTGGTGGTGCACGCCTGTAATCCCAGCTACTCAGGAGGCTGAGGCAGGAGAATTGCTTGAACCTGGGAGGTGGAGGTTGCATTAAGCTGAGGTTGCGCCACTGCACTCCAGCCTGGGTGACAGAGCAAGACTCTGTCTCAAAAAAAAAAAAAATTATTAAAGACCAATTGTTTGGTTTGTTTTGAGACAGAGTCTCGCTCTGTTGCCCAGGCTGCAGTGCAGCATGATCTCTGCTCACTGCAACCTCCGCCTCCCAGGTTCAAGCGATCCTCCTTCCTCAACCCCCTAGTAGCTGGGATAACAGGCACACACCACCATGCCTGGTTAATTTTTGTATTTTTAGTAGAGACAGGGTTTCGCCATGTTGGCCAGTGTGGTCTCGAACTCCTGACCTCAGGTGATCCACCTGCCTTGACCTCCCAAAGTGCTGTGATTACAGGCATGAGCCACCGCACTGACCTAAAAAAAATTTTTTTAATTATATAGGCATGGTGGCATGCACCTGTGATTCCAGCTACTTGGGAGGCCGAAGCAGGAGGATCACTTGAGCCAGGCTGCAGTCAGCTGTGATCACGCCACTGCACTTGAGCCTGGGCGAGAGAGTGAGACTGCATCTCAAAAATGAATAAATAGGCCGGGCCAGTGTCTGCTAATCCCTAAAAGGTCTGAGTATTTTCCTTTCCCCAATACACAGTTACTGCATAAATGGAGACAAGTCCCATTTGAATGGAAGATGCAAAATATAAGCTTGCAGCAGTTATTTTAGGGTAATTCCTCAAGAGTACCAGCCTCCTCTTCAATTAAGGAACTTTTGGTCTCCAAATCGGTTTACATGTGGAATTCGTGCAAATTCTCCATCTTGATGACTCATGTTGGATTTCTACACACACGACCTGGAGTCTTCCTGTTTTTTAGATATTTCAACAGAGATGAATTAATACACAGGTCTTAGATAAATTAAACAGGTCTCAGGAAACCTTGAAAGGAATGAGAAGAAACAGCGTAGAAATAGTAACTGCACCATATAAAAATAGTAACTGCAGGCTACACCTATCACTCCAGGACTGAGCTAGAATTATCAGGATCTAAAATGTTGAGGCAGCAGCCCTGCAGAACTGAAACCCAGACTAGAGCCAGGGCCTACCGGGGTGGCGCTGGTGTGACAGAAGGCTGACAATGACACTGCTTATGGCGTCGGGCGCGGTGGCTCACGCCTGTAATCACAGCACTTTGGGAGGCTGAGGTGGGAGGACCCCTTGATCCCACGAGTTTGAGACCAACCTCGGCAACATGGCGAGACCCCTATCTCTACAAAACAATTTGAAAACAAAAAATTTAGCTGGGTGTGGTGGCGTGTACCTGTGGTCCCAGCTATTCTGGAGGCTGAGGTGGGAGGATGGCTTGAGTCTGGGAGGTCGAGGCTACAGTGAGCCTTGACCACTGCACTCCATCCTGGGCAACAGAAATAGAAAAAGAAATAGAAAAAGAAACAGGTTATGGAGATGCCAAAAAATAAAACTTAAAACCTGGAAGAGGGCCGGGCGCGGTGACTCACACCTGTAATCCCAGCACTTTCAGAGGCTAAGGCAGGTGGATCACCTGAAGTGAGGAGTTCAAGGCCAGCTTGACCAACATGGTGAAATCCCGTCTCTACTAAAAATACAAAACTTAGCTGGGCGCGGTGGCAGATGCCTGTCATCCGAGCTACTCAGAAGGCTGAAGCAGGAGAATTGCTTAAACCCAGGAGGCGGAGGTTGCAGTGAGCTGAGATAGGGCCACTGCACTCCAGCCTGGGCGACACAGCAAGACTCCCTCAAAAACAAAAAACAAAAAACCTGGAAGCAACTGCTGCTGTCAGAGGGAGCATTGTTCTAGGACGATGCTTGCTTGAAAGCCTGGAGCAAATAGATGGAACAAATCCCTGCTTCCTCCTCCAATCGCTGGTCTCCGTCTAGCGCCCTCATTAGGCCAGGGCTTATAGCAACCGACTGGGAAAGCAAAAACAAGGCTTGCAGAGGCCCCGCCCCAGCATCACAGAGCTGAGACAAGGGTGGATTTGCAGCTGAGACAAAAGCTCAAACTCGCACATGGACCGAGTGAGTTCCTGTGGCTTCACAGCAGTTGACATTTCCAAATATAAAATCGTGCATTACAGATGCTCTCCGGATTGCCCACATTTCTGTTCCAACTCAGCCACTTTCACTTTTTATTTTATTATTATTTTTTTTGAAACAGTCTTGCTCTGTCACCCAGGCTGGAGTGCAGTGGCGCAATTTCGGTTCACTGCAACCTCCGCCTCCTGGATTCAAGCAATTCTTCTGCCTCAGCCTCCTGAGTAGCTGGGACTACAGGTGTTCACTACCACACCCAGCTAAATTTTGTATTTTTAGTAGTGATGGGGTTTTGCTATATTGGCCAGGCTGGTCTCGAACTCCTGGCCTCAAGTGATCCACCTGCTTGACCTCCCAAAGTGCTGTTTTACAGGCATGAGCCACCACGCGCAGCATCCAACTCAGCCACTTTCTGTGTGACTTTATTAGAGCCACTTTTCTGTGCCTCACTTTTCTCATCTGCAAAATGGAGAAAATAATAGTAGCTACCTTATATGGTTATCATCGGATTCACTGATTTAGTGCACATGAAGCACTTAAAACAATGCTGGACAGATATATATAGAAAGTACTGGAGGCCAGGCATGGAGGCTCACACCTGTAATCCCAGCACTTTGAGAGGCCTAGGTGAGTGGATCGCTTGACCCCAGGAGTTTGAGACCAACCAGAGAAATATGGTGAGACCCCATCTCTATCAAAAATCCAAAAAATTAGCCGGGCATGGTGGTGCAAGCCTGTGGTCCCAGCTACTTAGGAGACTGAGAGAATTGCTTGAGCCCAGCAGGTGAGGTTGCAGTGAGCTGTGATTGAGTCACTGCATTTCTGCCTGGGTGACAGAGTGAGATCTTGTTGAAAGAAAAGAAGAAAAAGTGGCCAGGTGCGGTGGCTCACACCTGTAATTCCAACACTTTGGGAGGCTGAGGCAGGCAGATCACCTGAGGTGAGAAGTTTGAGACCAGCCTGGCCAACATGGTGAAACCCCGTCTCTACCAAAAGTACAAAAATTAGCCGGGCATGGTGGCGGGCACCTGTAATCCCAGCTACTCCAGAGGCTGAGAATAGAATTGCTTGAACCCAGGAGGCGGAGCTTGCAGTGACCTGAGATGGTGCCACTGCACTCCAGCCTGGGTGACAGAGTCAGACTTTGTCTCAAAGAAAAAAAAAAGGAGAAGAAAAAGAAAAGGAAGGAAGGAAGGAAGGAAGGAAGGAAGGAAGAAGGAAGGAAGGAAGGAAGGAAGGAAGGAAGGAAGGAAGGAAGGAAGGAATAAAGGAAGGAAGGAAGGAAGGAAGGAGGGGAGGGGAGGGAAGGAGGGAAGAAGGGAGGAAAGAAGGAAGAGAGGGAGGGAGGGAGGAAGGGAGGGAGGGAGGAAGGAAGGAAGGAAGTTACATTACAGTGATTATTACTACTTGGGTTGGTGAAAACTAACTCAGCATCTTCCAGAGAAGTCGCGGTTGCCACACAACACTTGGCCATGTTTCAACGCTACTCTGCACCCACAGTGACAGATACTTGGATCTCCTCCAATTTGGAGGAAGGATGTTTTGGTTTTGATTTTTGGACGTGTGGGTTGTTGGTGGCTTTCGTGCTATTTAACTAATAATTGCTGTCAGTTCAACCTTGTCATTACCAGTTTAGCTTGTTACGCGTTATTTAGTTAAACTGCATGTATAATCATGCATATTTGCCTCAACCCTGTGTGCGCCTGGCCTGCAATTTCCCACTAATTAGACTTTTTAAAGACACGTATGCATTTATCTACTCAAATTTGCATCATCCGTTTCCCTATTGCCAAAGCAGATGTACACAACACCCACCCACCCCCACTCCAGGAAATACTTTGCTTATTATCATTGAGTTATTTTTCCACTGGAAAGTTGAAACTGGGTAGGAGGGGGTACAGATGGGGTCTTGTCCTACTGAAGTGAGAGCCATCAGAACACTGCAGACAGAAGGTGCTGGGTCTCAGGCAAGAACAATGGGGATGAGGGGAGGAAACAGACTCCGAAATATCTGAATTACAGCAGCAAATCCACCAAGAACCCCAAACCCAACACCCCAGCTCCAGCCACCATCCTGGAAGGATCTAGACACCCACCAGTTCCCCCAAGAATCAAGCCTCTGGACACAATTCCTCTCAAATGGCTTTATTTCCCCAGTGTGAGGAATCTGTGAGTGGTGAGGGGTCTGTGGTCCCTGTTACCCCAAGGACCCTCCAGCCTCCCCTGCTGTGGCAGAGTCCCCAGAGGGATAACGGCCTGGGCTCCAGGACTTGATCCTCCCAGGCTGGGGTTGGTTCTGGGAGGAGCCGGGCATGCTGTGGTTTGTACGGATGACACTCCCAAAGGTGGTCCCGACAGTGGCCCAGATGGGCACGGGGCTCATCTCAAGGACAAGGCCACCAGGTGCGGGGGCCGAGGCCCAGATGAGCCTTACTCTGGGAGCAAAATCCCCGGTGGGGGCTTCTCCTTGAAGTCTGCCAGCAGAGCTCAGTCTGGGGGAGGAGAGAAAAGAGAGAGCTGGTGATTGGCAGGGAAGGGGAGAGACAGAAAATCTGGCAGACTGGCATAAAAGAAGGAACATGAAGACCACAGTACAAAATGCTCAAAGGAGACCAAGAGAGTGACTCAGGGACCCTGGAAAGGCGCCAAGAGAGAAAAACACGCAAACATACAGGAACAGAGGCTGGAGATGCGCAGGCTGATGCTACACACTGACCTTTGGGCCCAGGCAGGTCAGGGGGTGGCGGCCCACCTGGGGGCAGCAAGGCAGAGCGGCTCAGGGACTCGGCCACCCACCCAAGGACGCGGCTACAGTGCTGGATCTGGGGAACGGGAGAAATGTAAGAGCAGGAGATGGAAACCCCTGCCCGACCCCTGCCACAGTTCCCAGCCAAACTCCAAGCCCTCACCTCCCGCTCCAGCACTTTCAGGCGCTGTTCGTACTCGCGGATGTGTCCCAGCTGTTTCAGTGCCATGTCCACCCTGAGAAGGGAGGACCTCTTACCGGGGTCACCCGCAGCCCACCCACCCCCCCGGGGCTCCGCCTACTTCCCGGGCCTCCTCCCTCCCTCCCAGGACCCTGACTTCAACCGAAGTCAGAATCCGCCCCAGGCCAGAAGCCCCATCCCCAACCAGGCCCCGCTCTCACTTCTGGGACGTGCGCTTCAGACGCTCGGAGTCGCTCTCCCGCTTGTCCCTAGCGCGTGCCAGCAGGAAGTTCTCCTTCTGTACCGATTCCCACGTTAGCAGCTTCCGCTCCGCTTCTTTAGAAAGGCAGACCCCTGCAGGGGCGGGCGGAGTCAAAGGGCTAAGGCCACGCCCCTTCCCAAGCCCAGCTGCCCCTTCTGACATCCTCAGAACACGCTATCTCAGACCCGGCCCCTGGTGATTCGAGAACATGCCCCGCCCCTCACCCCTAAGCCCTGCCCCTCAGTACTTAAGCCCCGCCCCTTGTTTAAACCCCCGCCCCTCGCTGCGTAAGCCACTCCCATTAGTCATTTGGGGCATGTCCCTTCCCCTCGCCTTCCAGGCTGCCGGTCCCCTATACTTCTCCTTTTCAAGCCAAGCTCTGTTCTCACGGAAATGCTCGAGGGTCGGGGAGGACGGCTGGGGGCTCCGGGGGCGCCTGCACAATTGCCTGAGCAGGAGGCGCAAGTGGGAGATGATGATAAAGGGCGGGGCCAGCGCGGGCCGAGAGTGGAATTCCCGGATGAGGCGGTAGCGCTGCGCCTTCCAGTAGAGATCGCTGTTGCCCTGTACTTTGCCGAACGTGTAGCTGCAGAGGCCAGAGGTCAAAGGTCACTTGAGGTCAGGGCCCAGCCAGAAGCAAGGACAAAGGTTAGATGTCAGGCAATAATTGTTCAAAGTCTACGGCACCAGACAGAAGTCAAGATCACTAAAGTAAGAGGTTACAGGATGCGATTAGAAGTCAGGTTAGGGCTGGGCCCATTTGCTCACGCCTGTACTCCCGGCACTTTGGGAGGCCGAGGTGGACGGATCACCTGAGGTCAGGAGTTCGAGACCAGCCTGGCTAACATGGTGAAGCCCCATCTCTACTAAAAATACGAAAATTAGCTAGGCATGGTGGCGGGTGCCTGTAATCCCAGCTACTGGGGAGGCTGAGGCTGAGGCTGAGGCAGAAGAATCGCTTGAACCCAGGAGGTGGAGGTTGCAGTGAGCTGAGATCGTGCCACTGCACTCCAGCCTGGGAGACAGAGTGAGACTCCGTCTCCAAAAAAAGTCAGGTTAGAAGGGCCAAGGGTCAGATGTCAGAGGTCAAGTTGGACATGGTATCATGGCTTAAGGTAGAGGTTGAAGTCAGGTTAAAATTGGGCTCAAAAATTAGCCAGGACACAAATAACTGACATCAGAAATGAAAATGGAGACATTACTACCGACCTTACCGAAATAAAAAGGATTGTAAGAGAATACTATCAACAATTACATGTCAACAAACTAGATAAGTGAAATGGACAAATTCCTAGGAACACACAAATTACCTAAGCTGACTCAAGAAAAAATAGAAAATCTCAATAGACTTATCAAAAGAGATTTAATCAAAAACCTTTCAATAAAGAAAAGCCCAAAACCAGATGGCTGTGCTGGTGAATTCTATCAAACATTTAAAGAAGAATCATAATAACAAGGATGTTTCTCAAATTTGTCCAAAAGATTGAAAAGGAGAGAACATTTGCTAACTCATTCCATGAGGCCAGCATTACCATAATACCAAAGCCAGATAAAGATATCACAAGAAAATTACAGACCAGTGGCCCCTATGAATATACATATAAACATCCTGAAAAAATACTGGCAAATCTAATTCAGCAGCATATTAAGTGGATTTTACACCATAACTAAATGGGAATTTATCCTAGGAAAGTAAAGGTAGTTAAACATACAAAAACCAGTGCAAACACCACATTAATAGAACAAGGTGTGGGGGAAACCACATGATCTCAACCAACACAGAAAAGGCATTTGACAAAATTCAACAACACTTCATGATTTTTTATTTTTTTGAGATGGAGTCTTGCTCTGTCACCCAGGCTGGAGTGCAGTGGTGCAATCTTGGCTCACTGCAAGCTTCCCCTCCCGGGTTCACACCATTCTCTTGCCTCAGCCTCCCGAGTAGCTGGGACTACAGGCACCCACCACCACGCCCGGCTAATTTTTTGTACTTTTAGTAGAGACGGGGTTTCACCGTGTGTGGGTGGCAAGTCACTCAGGTGCCGAGGCAAGAGACCGAGGGCACGAGCTGTTCCAGTGTAATAAAATATATAAAATAACAAGAGTTATACTAGATATAGATCATAGATATGATTACATATGAATATCATTAATCATTAGTTTGTAGCAATTACTCTTTATTCCAATATTATAATAATCCTTGCTCTACAATTATAACCTAGGAAAAACCAGGCCATATGGAGATAGGAGCTGAAGGGACATAGTGAGAAGTGACCAGAAGACAAGTGTGAGCCCTTTGTCATGCCCAGACAGGGCCACTAGAGGGCTCCTTGGTCTAGCGGTAATGCCGGCGTCTGGGAAGACGCCCGTTAACAAGCGGACCGTGGTGTAGCGGTAGTGTCAGTGCCAAGGAAAAGCACCAGCTACTTAGCAGACCGGAAAAGGGAGTCTCTCTTTCCCCAGGTGAGTTTAGAGAAGACTCTGCTCCACCACCTCTCATGGAGCGCCTGACATCAGTCAGGCCTGCCCACAGTTATCCGGAGGCCTAACCATCTCCCTGTGATGCTGTGCTTCAGCGGTCACGCTCCTGTTTCACTTTCATGTTCCACTCTGTACACCTGGCTCCGCCCTCTACAGAGCAGTAGCAAAATTAGTGAAAGTATTAAAGTCTTTGATCTTTCTGAAAAGAGCATAGAAGAAATAATGACGTAAGCTGTCCTCTCTCTCTCCGCCTGGGCTACCTAACAGGGAAGGGCCACCTGTCTGGTGGACACGTGAGTCACGTGACCTTATCAATCATTGGAGATGACTCACACTCTTTACCCTGCCCCTTTTGCTTTGTATCCAAAAAATAACAATGCAGCCAGGCGTTCGGGGCCACTACTGGTCTCCCTGTCTTGGTGGTAGTGGTCCCCTGGGCCCAGCTGTCTTTTCTTTTATCTCTTTGTCTTGTGTCTTTATTTCTATGATCTCTCGTCTCCACACACACAGAGAAAAATCCACAGACCCTGTAGGGCAGGCCCTTACAACTGTGTTAGTTAGGATGGTCTTGATCTCCTGACCTCGTGATCTGCCCACCTTGGCCTCCCAAAGCGCTGGGATGACAGGCGTGAGCTACCAAGCCCGGCTTTTTTTTTTTTTTTTTTTTGAGACAAGGTTTCACTCTGTTGCTGGCATGATCATGGCAGTGGTGAAATCATGGCTCACTGCAGCCACAGCCTTGCCTCCTAGGCTCAAGCCATCCTCCTGCCTCAGCCTCTTGAGTAGGTGGTACTACAGGCATGCACCACCATGCCTGGCAAAATTTGTTTTTTATTGAGATAGGGTCTCACTATGTTGCCCAGGTCCGCCTTGAATCCCTGGCCTCAAGTGATCCTCCCACTTTGGCTTCCTAAAGTATTTGGATTACAGGCATAAGCCACCATGCCCAGGCATCATAATTTTTAAAAATCATAAACTAGGAATAGAAATAAACTTTCTCAACATGAGAAAAGGTACTTCTGAAAAACGCACAGCTAACGTCATACCTAATGGTGAAAGACTGAAAGCTTTCTGCCTAAGATCAGGAACAAGACAAGGACATCCACTTTTACCACTGCTATTCAACATTATACTGGAAGTTCTGGCTAGAACAATTAAACAAGAAAAAAATATATAAAAAGCATCCAAATTGGAAAGGAAGAAGTAAAAATATCTCTATTCACAGATGACATGATCCTATATATAGGAAATGCCAGAGAATCACAAGAAAGCTTCTAGAGCTGCAGATTCAGCAAAGTTACAGGGTACAAGATCACACAAAAATCAGTTGTGTTTCCACACACCTGCAATGAACAATCCAAAAAGGAAATTCCACTTACAGCAATTCCACTTACAGCAGCATCTAAAGGTTAAGCACCTAGGAATAAAGTTAACCAAGAGGGTGAAATACCTGTAGCCTGAAAACTACCAAATATTGCTGGAAAAACATTAAAAAGAACACCTAGATGAAATGTCAATACTACCCGAAACAATGTACAGATTCAACGCAATCCCAATGAAAATTTCAACAACTGGTGGGGCGCAGTGGTTCACGCCTGTAATCCGAGCACTTTGGGAGGCCAAGGCGAGTGAATCACCTGAGGTCGGGAGTTCGAGACCAGCCTGACCAACATGGAGAAACCCCCATCTCTACTAAAAATACAAAATTAGCTGAGTGTGGTGGTGCATGCCTGTAATCCCAGCTATTCAGGAGGTTGAAGCAGGAGAATTGCTTGAGTCCGGGAGGCAGAGATTGTGGTGAGCTGAGATCGCGCCATTGCACTCCAGCCCGGGCAACAAGAGTGAAACTCTGTCTCAAAAAAAAAAAAAAAAAAAAAAAATTCCAACAACCTTTTTGACAGACATAGAAACTCTGATCTGCAAATTCATATGGAATTCCAGGAGGCCCTGAGTAGCCAAAACAATCTTAAAAAATAAAAGAGACTCATACTTCCAATGTCAAAATTTGCTACAAACCTACAGTAATAAAAACTGTGTGGGCTAGACGTGGTGGCTCATGCCTGTAATCACAGCACCTTGGGAGGCTGAGGTGGGTGGATCACCTGAGGTCATGAGTTCGAGACTAGCCTGGCCAACATGGTGAAACCCCCATTTCTACTAAAAATACAAAAAAAAAAAAAAAAGCCAGGCCTGGTGGCAGGTGCCTGTAATCCCAGCTATTCAGGAGGCTGAGTTAGGAGAATCACTTGAGTCTGGGATGTGGATATTGCAGTGAGCAGAGATCGCACCACTGCACTCCTGCCTGGGTGACAACAGCAAGACTCTGTCTCAAAAAAAACCCAAAAACCTGTGTGGTACTGGCATAGGGATAGACACAGATGAGTGGAATAGAATTGAAAGTCCAGAAATAAAATCATACATCTATGAGTGTCATGCATTTAACTGTAGCCCGCTAGAGATATGTTGAAGTCTGGTCAGGCGCAGTGGCTCATGGCTGTAATTCCAGCACTTTGGGAGGCCGAGGCAGGTGGATTGCCTGAGGTCAGGAATTTGAGATCAGCTTGGGCAACATGGTGAAACTCCGTCTCTACTTAAAAATACAAAAATTAGCTGGGCATGGTGGTGGGCGCCTATGATCCCGGCTACTCGGGAGGCTGAGGCAGGAGAATCCCTTGAACCCAGGAGGCGGAGGCTGTAGTGAGCCGAGATCGCGCCACTGAACTCCATCCTGGGTAACAGAGCAAGACTCTGTCTCAAAAAAAAAAAGAAAGAAAGAAAAAGAAAAAGATATGTTGAAGTCATAACCCATAGTGCCTCAGAATGCGACCTTTTAAATTTTTTTTAATTTATGAAATATGTGGCTTTATTCAGAAATAGAGTTTACAGATGTGATCAAGTTAAAATGAAGTTATTAGGGTGGTCCCTAATCCAATTTAAGTAACATTTTATCAAAAAGGGAAATTTGGAAGATGACAGCAGAGGTTTCAATGATGCAACTAAAAGCCAAAGATGGCCAGCAAAACACTAGACGTGACAGGAGAGACATGGCACAGGCTCTCCCCGACAGCCCACAGAAGAAAATGACTTGGTCGATGCCTTGATTTTGGACCTCTAACTGTGAGACAAGAAATTTCTGTGATTTAAAGCCACACAGTTTTTGGTACTTTGGTAGCCCTAGGAAACTAATCCAATAGGTCCCAATAGGTCCAGCACAGGGGCTCATGCCTGTAATCCCAGCACTTTGGAAGGCCGAGGCAAGGCAAGAGGACTGCTTGAGCCCAGGAGTTCAAGATCAGCCTGGGCAACATGGCAAGACCCCATCTCTGAAAAAGAAAAAAAGAAAGCCAATGAAATTTCATATTTTCTCGGTAAAAATCATGCCAATGAGAAAGGAAGCAAACAGAAGGACCCAACATAGGATTAAAAAGGAGTTTCATTTCTAAAAAAAATAGGCCGGGTGCGGTGGCTCACGCCTGTAATCCCAGCACTTTGGGAGGCCGAGGCTGTCGGATCACGAGGTCAGGAGATCGAGACCATCCTGGCTAACACGGTGAAACTCCATCTCCACTAAAAATACAAAAAATGAGCCGGGCGTGGTGGCGGGCACCTGTAATCCCAGCTACTTGGGAAGCTGAGGCAGGAGAACGGCGTGAACCCAGGAGGCGGAGCTTGCAGTGAGCCAAGATCATGCCACTGCACTCCAGCCCAGGAGACAGAGTGAGATTCTATCTCAAAAAATAAATAAATAAATAAATAAATAAAAATAGCCACTGGGCACGATGGCTCACGCCTGTAATCCCAGCACTTTGGGATCCAGCTGAAATGGGTGGATCACAAGGTCAGGAGATGGAGACCATCCCGGCTTACAGGGTGAAACCCCGTTTCTACTAAAAATAAATAAACAAATAAAATTTTTAAAAAATATGGCCAGGTGCGGTGGCTCAAGCCTGTAATCCCAGCACTTTGGGAGGCCGAGACGGGCGGATCACAAGGTCAGGAGATCGAAACCATCCTGGCTAACATGGTGAGACTCTGTTTCTACTAAAAAATACAAAAAACTAGCCGGGCGAGGTGGCGGGCACCTGTAGTCCCAGATACTCGGGAGGCTGAGGTAGGAGAATGGCGTGAACCCAGGAGGCAGAGCTTGTAGTAGGCTGAGATCGCGCCACTGCACTCCAGCCTGGGCAACAGAGCGAGACTCCATCAAAAAAAAAAAAGAGGAAAAATGGGAAATTTTTTTTTTTTTTTTTGAGGCGGAGTCTCGCTCTGTCGCCCGGACTGGAGTGCAGTGGCCGGATCTCAGCTCACTGCAAGCTCCGCCTCCCGGGTTTACGCCATTCTCCTGCCTCAGCCTCCCGAGTAGCTGGGACTACAGGCGCCCGCCTCGTCGCCCGGCTAGTTTTTGTATTTTTAGTAGAGACGGGGTTTCACCGTGTTAGCCAGGATGGTCTCGATCTCCTGACCTCGTGATCCGCCCATCTCGGCCTCCCAAAGTGCTGGGATTACAGGCTTGAGCCACCGCGCCCGGCCTGGGGAAATTTTATATAATTTTACCACAATAAAAAACAAAGTTGGCTGGGCGCAATGGCTCACACCTGTAATCCCAATACTTTGGGAGGCCAAGGCGGGCCACTCACTTGAGGTCAAGAGTTCGAGGCCAACATGGTGAAACCCTGTCACTACTAGAAGTACAAAAAATTAACCGGGTGTAGGGGAGTAGGAAGTAGAGGTTGCAGTGAGCCGAGAACTTGCCACTGCACTCCAGCCTGGGCAACAGATTATCTCAGCACTCTGGGAGGCTGAGGAGGGAGGATCACTTGAGTCTAGGAGCTCAAGACCAGCCTAGACAACATAGTGAGACCCCCCCTCTCCAAATAAATTTTTTAATTAGGCAGGCATGCTGGTCTGGCTAATTTAAAGTAGTCCCAGCTACTTATGGGGCTAAGGCAGGAGGATTGCTTGAGTCCAGGAGGTCGAGGCTATAGTAAGCTATGATCACACCACCACACTCTAGCCTTGGCGACAGAGTGAGACCCTGTCTCAAAAAAATAAAAATAAGGAAGTTCAAACGGCTCAGGAAGAGGATCAGTCCAAAGTACAAGTCACAAGCAGGGTCTGCTTGGGTCTGGGGAGAAGGCAGCATTAGATTGGATCAGAGTTCAGGGACTAAAGACAGAATTCATTAGACGGCGTTCAAGAGTCATGAGAGGGCCATGGGTCATGCTGGGTGGGGTCGGATCATAGAGCAGTCAGGCCTCACCTGAACATGGCAATGAGCAAATTGACCAGCAGGATGTTGGCCACGAGCAGGAAGATGATGAGGAGCAGCACCACCAGCCAGTTGGCATACTGGGAGACGCAGACACCTGCCTGGGCCCTGGGAGGGTGTGCCCAGAAGCCAGGCTCCGACGAGCAGTTGCTGTGCTCCATGAGGGCCACTGTAAAGAGAGACATTCAGAGATGGGGGGAGGGGGACAGAGACCTAAGAAAGACAGAAAGACTGCCAGGTGCGGTGGCTCATGTCTGTAACCCCAGCACTTTGGGAGGCGGAGATGGCCAGATCACCTGAGGTCGGGAGTTTGAGACCAGCCTGACCAATATGATGAAACCCCATCTCTACTAAAAATACAAAAATGTTAGCCAGGCATGGTGGCACGAGCTTGTAGTCCCAGCTACTTGGGAGGCTGAGACAGGAGAATCGCTTCAACCCGGGAGGCGGAGGTTGCAGTGAGCTGAGATCGCGCCATTGCACTCCAGCCTGGGCAACAAGAGCAAAACTCCATGTAAAAAGTAAAGTAGAGGCTCCTCTTTAAAGACTTTCCTCCCTATCTAATTAAGAATAAATAGTAACTTCTTTTAGAAACAAAATGTATTCACAGACCTGTGCTAACATTCTTAAATATCTATTAGCCGTAATAAAGAAATCAATGTACTTTACGTTCTTAGCTCCCACAATTTAGCCTAAATATTTTGCCTGGCATGCTTATACTGGTCCAAGCAAGCATGAGGTCATAGCCTGTTCCTCTTCCTTATTTAAAAGTGTTTTTACCTTTCTCAACATTCCACAAGTTATCTCCTCCTTCCTTTGTTCTCCTCTGCCTTTGCTTCTTTTAAAAAGTTCTAAGTTACCAGCCAATGAAGACAAATACAAAATGTAAAGTCCGGTTCCAGCCAATAAAAACCAGACACAGCAGTAAGATAGACGCGTCAGGTTATAAATGACCCTGTCTCCTTTGTTCGGTGTATTCTCGTGGCAAAACTGCTGGCGAGTGTACACTTTCTACAAAAAATTAAAATGGCCTTACTAAAAAAATTAAATTTATGTTCAAGTACTATTTCTTTACGACACCAAAAAACAAACATTTCTAATATCCATCTCAAAAAAAAAAAAAGACGGCCGGGCGCGGTGGCTCAAGCCTGTAATCCCAGCACTTTGGGAGGCCGAGACGGGCGGATCACGAGGTCAGCAGATCGAGACCATCCTGGCTAACACGGTGAAACCCCGTCTCTACTAAAAAATACAAAACATTAGCCGGGCGAGGTGGCGGGCGCCTGTAGTCCCAGCTACTCGGGAGGCTGAGGCAGGAGAATGGCGTAAACCCGGGAGGCGGAGCTTGCAGTGAGCTGAGATCCGGCCACTGCACTCCAGCCTGGGCGACAGAGCGAGACTCCGTCTCAAAAAAAAAAAAGACAGACAGAAAGACAGAGGGGGTGGGGTGGGCAGAGACCCAGAGAGAAGATGATAGGGAATATAGGGTGTCACTCAGAGATCCAGAGAAAGAGGGAGACAGAGACTCAGACAGAGACATTTTCTTAGAAACAGGGGTACAGAGACCCAGAGAGCAGGGACAGAGACTTAGAGGGAGGCTGTCAGGCCCTGTCATCCCCCCCTACCATCCATGTCCTCCTGGGGGATCTGCCCGAAGATCTGCAGGTAGGGACGGTAGAAGACGCGGCGCAGGATACTGGGGAGATCACTGTCCCGTGGCCTTAGGAGCCCCTCCGTGGCCACGCCATAGGCCACCAGCCACACGCCGAGGAAGAAGAGGAAGAAGAACACATCCTTCATCTGTGGGGAGATGTGGCTGCATCTGGCCCCGCCCTTCCCCACCCCTTATCCCAAAACCACGCCCCTTGCTCCCCAAAGTCACACCCTTTCTCCACAGACCACTCCCTCCCCAGCCCCACCCCTTTTCCTATGGCCCCGCCTACTTCCACCCCGCCCCTCCCTCACCATCTTGTTCACGATGACGATCTTGGGCCCCAGCTGTTTGTTGACCGTGAAGATGTGCAGCAGCCGCACCGTGAAAACCATGAAGTCAATGCAGAGGACAGTGCGGCCCAGGTGGTACAAACCCAGGGTCAGCCTGTGGTGTGGGGAGATGCCGCAAGGGTTACTCAAGTGTCACAAGACGCCAAGGAAAATGGGAGTCTTCCCAATGCCATGCTTCAGATGAAGCTGCAGCCTCCACCGGGCAGGACCAGGACCCTCCCAGTCACCCGAGGTTTACTGAAATTTACTCAGTGCCAAGCTGGTCTACGCAGGGCACTGACACCCATTTGAAAAATGGCTGCGTCTATTAAGTAATGACTGAATGAACGATGGCCTTAGCAAACAGCCGGCCCCCGTAAGAATCAAGCTGGGAAAAACTGTCGGAATATCTATCCAACCTATCAAAGGCAAAACATATAGAGTCCCCACAAATCAATAAGCAAAAGGAAGGAATAGGAAGGAAGCCAGATAAAGGATACCACGTACAATTCACAGAAGTTCAAACGGCCAGTAAACATCAGAAATTCCTATGGGGAAAATGAAAATGCTACCCCTATTTTGCATCCTCACGTACTTAAATTTTGGATGGATTAAAAATCTGGTGTATGGACAGGTGCAGTGGCTCACGCCTGTAATCCCAGCACTTCGGGAGGCCGAAGCGGGCTCAAAAAACAAAAAGGAAAGAAAAGAAACATACAAGAGTGAAAGTGAAAAGACAAGCCACAGAATTCAAGAAGATATTAAGATCAACAAAACTACCAAGGATTAGGATCCAGAGTATAAGGAGAAGAGCGAGATATATATACATAAAATCAATGGGCCGGGCGCGGTGGCTCACGCCTGTAATCCCAGCACTTTGGGAGGCCGAGGCGGGTGGATCATGAGGTCTGAAGATTGAGACCATCCTGGTGAACATGGTGAAAGCCCGTCTCTACTGAAAATACAAAAAATCAGCCAGGTGTGGTGGCAGGCGCCTGTAGTCCCAGCTACTCGGGAGGCTGAGGCAGAAGAATGGCGTGAACCTGGGAGGCGGAGGTTGCAGTGAGCCGAGATCGCACCACTGCACTCCAGCCTGGGCGACAGAGCAAGACTCTGACTCTAAAAAAAAAAAAAAAAAAAAAAAAAAGGCCGCGCGCGGTGGCTCAAGCCTGTAATCCCAGCACTTTGGGAGGCCGAGATGGGCGGATCACGAGGTCAGGAGATCAAGACCATCCTGGCTAATACGGTGAAACCCTGTCTCTACTTAAAAAAAAATACAAAAAACTAGCCGGGCGACGAGGCGGGCGCCTGTAGTCCCAGCTACTCGGGAGGCTGAGGCAGGAGAATGGCATAAACCCGGGAGGCGGAGCTTGCAGTGAGCTGAGATCTGGCCACTGCACTCCAGCCTGGGTAGCAGAGCAAGACTCTGTCTCAAAAAAAAAAAAAAATCAATGAACCCCAATTTTAAAAACCGGGGGCGGGGGGGCAAAGAAGACAATTGACACAAGCACATGTGGCCATTAAGCTTAGGAAAAGAGGTCCAACCTACCTGGTAGTCAATAGTGCATAAATTAAAACAAGGAGAAGTCATGTTTGCCCATTAAATAGGCAAACTTTTTTTTTCAGTTAAATTGAGAGCTACATTTTAGAGTCAAAGTATCAGGCATTGTCAAGAATGGCCTTAAGAGAGCCCTCTCTTATCCTGATGGCAGGGGTGGAAATGGGTGAAGCTACTTAGAAGGAAATCCATCCATGTCAAGAACATATGTACACTTTGACCCAAACACTTTATATCTGGGATGTAAACTTTTATTATTTTGGAATAATAAAAAAACAGAAGGCTGGGCATGGTGGCTCACACCTGTAATCCCAGCACTTTGGAAAGCCAAGGTGGGAGGATTGCTTGAGCCCAGGAGTTTGAGACTAGCCTGGGCAACACAGTGAGACCCTGTCTCTATTTAAAATGAGAGAGAGCGCGAGAGAGAACCTAAATGTCCATCTAGAAGGAACTGACAAAACAAAGGATGATTCATCCATTCAGTTCTGGAGATGATTAGACATTTATCCCTTTTTGTTTGTTTGTTTGTTTGTTTGTTTGAGACCGAGTTTCGCTCTTTTCACCCAGGCTGGAATGCAGTGGCTTGATCTTGGCTCACAGCAACTTCCGCCTCCGGGTTCAAGCAATTCTCCTGCCTCAGCCTCCCGAATGGCTGGGATTACAGGTGCCCGCCACCATGCCTGGCTAACTTTTGTATTTTTATTAGAGATGGGGTTTCACCATGTTGGACAGGCTGGTCTTGAACTCCTGACCTCAGGTGATCCACCTGCCTCGGCCTCCCCAAGTGCTGGGATTACAGGCGTGAGCCACCGCGCCTGCCCACTTCTCCCTTTTAAGCTGAGATCTTTCCATTTTTCTCATGTAGTAATTCTTCCTTCACCTGGAAAGTGGTGGGTTTGATAAACTGTCCAAAATATTGCTGGCAATCCTAGAGCATGGTAGCATATGGCCTTAGCCCTTTCATCTCAAAAGTCACTTTATACAAAATACAACAAATGATAAACAGAAGTATTAGTGTTCTACAAAACTCTCATATCTTGCTCCCTGCTTGAATAAATTATTTATGTCGAATCACTTTGTGACACTGCTAACACAGCTTAGAGGAAGCCTGCCTTTCAGCGTAGCTACTGAGAAAAGCTTGAGTAGGGATCATCACTGTCCTCACTGTCAACCATTCAGGATGTGTCAGGTCCCTTGTAAACAGTCACCAGGTTGTTGGCCAGGCACGGTGGCCCACATCTGTAATCCCAGCACTTCTGAAGGCTAAGGCGAGTGGATCACTTGAGGCCAGGAGTTCAAGACCAGCCTGGCCAATATGGCAAAACCCCATCTCTACGAAAAAATACAAAAAAAATTGAGCTGGGTGTAGTGGTGCATGCCTGTAATCCCAGCTACTCGCAAGGCTGAGGCAGGAGAATCACTTGAACCCAGGAGGTGGAAGTGGCAGTGAGCCAAGATAGTACCACTGTACTCCAGCCTGGGCGACACAGTGGAACTCTGGCAAAAAAAAAAAAAAAAAAAAAAAAAAAAAGGAAAGAAAGAAAGAAGGAAAGAAGG